>NW_024870800.1:1295000-1701993 GCF_019054845.1 Dipodomys spectabilis
CCTAGCATGCAAGAAGTCCTGGGTTCTATTTTTCAGTAGCACATACACAGAAAAAGCCAGAATTGGTGCTGTGGCTCAAGTAGTAGTGTGCTAGGGAAAGTGCCCAAGCTTTGAGTTCAACCCAAGAAATGTCAAAAGTAGGTAGGTAGGTAGGTAGGTAGGTAGGTAGGTAGATAGATAGACAGACAGACAGACAGACAGACAGACAGACAGACAGACAGACAGACAGACAGACAGACAGGTAGATAGATAGATAGATAGATAGATAGATAGATAGATAGATAGATAGATAGATAGATAGATAGATAGATAGATAGATAGATAGATAGATAGATAGATAGATAGATAGATAGATAGATAGATAGATAGATAGATAGAAAATTGTTACATGAATCTGGTCTTGGATATCAGGAGGAAAGAAGGGAACAATTCCCAGTCATGAGGCCTTCTACAGTGTGCCAGGCCACCAGCATTGCCTTCATACAACCACAAAGTAGGAAGACTGTCTCTTTTCCACTTCTCAGGCAGCAAAGTGCCCCAGATACAAGAAGGCAAAGCCAGGTTCTAACTCAGGTGCTTGGAAACAGAAGAGAAACGACCCTGCCTCTCCTTGGACTGGGGATTTGCATTAACGATGTGCTGAATGAAGGGGAAAGGACTGGCAGAGGTAGAAGAATGGCCTTCAAACCTGACAGATGTAGAGTCAAAAACCCACTCCCTAAGACCAGAGAGCAGTGTTTTTCTAGTCTCTTCCTTCCCTCTCCACCACTAAACTGACTCTCTATTGGTAACCTAAAGATAGCCTGAGGCTCCCTTCACCTGAGGGAGGAAGGTTAGTCATTGTTTGAAGAGGCTGAGAAAAGCCTGACCCTGGTGTAACTCTAACAAATGTTTCAGGATTCCCCCCATTGCTGGCTGTGCCTGGAATGAATGAATGAAGTGGTTTTGCATTTCACTTCCAGGTTGAGTATGTACATTCTGCCTCCTAATCCTACAGGCCTAGGTCTCTGCACCTAGCCTGGCTTTTGAAACTGTTCTCTGTCCTTCAAATACAGTGTTACACTGGAGTTCTTTCGATTAGCCGCGCTAGGGCTTGAATCCTGAGAACTTCATTTGAACCTTGGATGGGTCTCTGATGTTTCTTTCCTTCTATAACTTGAGAACTCTAAGAACATTTAGAGTGAAATTAACTACTCATCACCAAGGGAAACACACAAAGCTGTTGAACATCTGATCTTTCAGAAGTGGAAGTCAGAGTGTCATAGACCTTCCTGCCCTTGTTGGCTTCACCCTGTGATCCTCAGACCTCAGGCTCCTGAGCTAGAGTGATGGGTGTGAGCTACTGGTGCTCTCCTAGGTTCAGAACTGTAATGACATTGATAATACAAGTCAACTGCGTATCTCAAAGGGCTTGGGGAGCATTTTAAGCCTTTCAATACTGCACCTTTCAAATCCCTTAGCACACAAGGTTATAATGCTAGAGACTGAGAGGCTGGGCATATGGATGTGCTATACTTGAGCCTTAAGCTCTGACTCCAATTCTGGTGTACATCAGGGTTCTTTTTCCAGAGAATGTTCTCCTAATTAGCAAATAGGAAAAGTACTTTGATTAACCCTTACTTTTTTCCAGTTTTGTGTCTTATATCAAGCCTTGGCCCTGTCCCTGAGCAATTCAGCTCAAAGCTAACACTCTACCACTTGAGTCACAGCACCACATGAGTTTTTTTGTGGTATCTTGGACATAAGAATCTAACAGGCTTTCCTTGCCTAGGCTGTCTTTGAACTATGGTCTTCAAATCTCAGCATCCAGAGAAGCTGGGATTTCAGGTGTGAGCCACTGCCATCTGGCCTATTGTTTTTGAGAGTCCTGGGGCTTCTTTTTATCAAGGCTAGCATTCTAGCATTTGAGACACTCCATTGCTTCTGGCTTTTTCTGAGTATGTGGCACTGAAGATTCAAACCCTGGTATTCATGCATATTGAGCAAACTCTTTCCACTAAGCCACATTTCTAGGCGTGCCCTTACAATCTTATCCCACAACTTGCCTGTCCTCAAGAAAAGGCTACTAAGTATAAATCATTAAAGAAATCCCTATAGGAAGGTGTTCAAAGAAAAAAAGACAAAGCTCATCCTTGAGAGATACTCTAAACATGTGAAGACTATGACAAATGCCTCCATTTAATTATGTATCATGTTTCAACACAAAAAGTTTTAATGAAAAATGAGTCAATGTCCTAAATTATTGTGTATAATTTTATAATAGATGTGCAAAATGTAATAAATATTGTGTGTATAATAATACTAAATAAAATAAAAAATAAATGAATGAATCAAATAAAAAAATAAGTACAAAATCAATAATAAAAATCATAATATATAATAAACATACATATGTAAATATATATCATATATTTCACGTGTATAGAGATATCTTTTCCATTGCAAGGCCTTCATCAGGCCATAGGAACTCTAGTCTGAATTTCTTTTCCTCAAGGACAGTAAGCTTCGCCTTCACCCATTGTGCAAATGAGTTACCTAGATGGTGAGATCAAATCCCACAAATGGTAGAAATATTGGTCCAGTTCCAAGACAGTGACTTAATTTTTAATGGAAGCAGTTATGTTTATTCAGTTACATACTGAACATTTAAAAAAAGCAGTGTAGAATATTGTACAGCTATTCAGACATCCTTCCCTTACTCCCAAAGTACTTCTCTGAACACTACATTGTTTCTTTTTTGTATGTTTTTTATTGTAAAAATGTTGTACAGAGGGGTCACAGTTACATGAGCAAGGTCATGAATATATTTCCTATTGAGCATTGTTGCCTGCTCCTTTGTTTTCCCCCTACCATCCCTTTCCTCCCATCTCCACAACTACTCCCCCTACCAAGCTCAGTGACTTAACGTTTTAGTTTTGGCTTGACACAGAGTTTGAACTCAACTAGTGGCAAATCTGCACTTTCCTCACATTGCTACAGATATACCAAGATCCTGAGGTCAAATCCCGGGCTAGTAAAGAAACCTTAGAGAAATTCCAAACCAGGGAGCTTTATTTTTTTAACTTAGTTAAATAATTAATGATTTTTTTCTTTTTTTGGCCAAACATGGGGCTTGAACTCAAGTCGTGGTAACTCTGCCTCAGCTTCGAACACTCTAGGCTGGGTGCTGCCTCAGGACCCATACTCAATCCTGGAATCGTACACCCAGAGGGCTTGCAGGAAAAAAAAAAGTGGGATACCACGAAAAGTGGCGAGCTGCAGAGGGCTGGAGGTTTTACGTTTTTTTCTTTGCACGGTTACCATCCTGGTTCTGAATGAGACAGACGGCTGCAAAGTAGATGTGACCTGCCATATCTGAAGGCTGGCGTGCTATCAGGGAAGCCATAGGCCAACCTGTCAACAAGTGTGACACCTGTTTTCCTTTCCTGGGAGAGTCCTGAGTGTCAAGCATGATTGAGAACATATCTACAAATCTATATGTTATGTGATAGAATGTAAACTATATAATACATAGTTAGGTATCATCACAGTCAATAAAATAAATGGTAAATAAATGAATAAAACAAAAAATATAATGAATAACCACCACAACATAATATAGGCTGAACATCTGTATGGAAGTTCAATCCTATCTTTAAAATGTATATAAGTAGTACGTTTTCCAGGGCTGGGGCTTGAATTCACACCTACGGAACAGGCCTGACTCTTTGGTCTTCAAGCATGGTGAGCTTCCCCTTCCCCCACAGTGCAACAGAGTTACCTAGACCCCGTGTTCAAATCCCAGGCCTTGCAGACAAAAAAATGCCACACATTCCAAGCCAGGGAGCTTCACTAACATTTTTAATATGTTTTTAAGTTCACTTTGCCTTTATTTGATACATTTTGATTTTATAACACGAGTTTTTCAAAAGAGGTGTTTAAACTTTTACATTTCAGCATAGCACATTGGTGTTTCTATTTTGACCATCTGCCATGAAGAGTGAGAATGAAAATAAGGACACCATTTCTCCCTAGATGGTGGGGACAGTTGAATTTATTTCTATTTAGAGTTATTTCTATAATTATAAACTCTCTGCATTTGTGTCATGTTAGTTTTCCTCAGCGCCTAACACGAAATACACTAGGAGATTCCTGATAGCACAAAAGGTTGAGTTTCTGAATAGAAATTCACTTCTGTGAGGACAGTAGGTAATTGTAAGCATTTTGGGAATAAACTGGATTGTAAAATGAAAAACAAAAACATTGGGACTGGGATGTAGCTCAGTAGTGGAGTATTTGCCTAAAGAGCATAAGACTCTGGCAGGAAAGTTTCCTAAAGCTTAGAATGTTAGAATTTTATAATCTGTATGAACAAAATTTTTTTTGGTCATGGGCCTGAACTCAGCGTTTATCTCTGTATCTTCAGCTCAATGCGAGCAATCTACTGCTTGAGTCACATTGCTACTTCCAGTTTTCTAGTGGTTTATTGGAGATAAGAGTCTCATGTACTTTCCTGTCCAGGCTGGCTTTGAACTACCATCCTCAGATCTCAGCCTCCTGAGTAGCTATGATTATAGGCATGAGGCACCTGTGCCAGGCAGGTGAACAACCTTCTTAAAGATTGATTCTGAGAAAAGAAACTTAGAATACAATTTTAGTATAAATAACTTATAATGCCATGTTTAAGGCACTAATTCAGAAGTATTTATTCATTGGTTGGTTTCTTAGTTCATTTAAAGTTATATATATATAAGTATATATGCATTGTTAATATATATATATATACATATATATTATTTAAAACATAGATTTGAAGTGTACCTAAGAACATATGTGCTCATGTAAAGTTATACAACTGCACAAGCTTCATCACTTTTTTTCCAGTTTGGTTGGTACCATAAATTAGGTGGGATTTTTATACTGCTGTTTTGTTCTCTGTTTTTGGAAGATTTCTCTCCCTTTTATCCCTCTGCCCCCCCCCACCCACTTGAACTCAGCTTGCTCTTTCTTGGCTTGGTTGTTCATAGCTGATTTTCTACCACTTCAATCATGCCTGTAGCCGGGCTTTCTAGTTAATTGGAGGTGATTTCTCCAAGGCTTTTCTGCCTTCATTGACTTTCAAATTTTATCTTCCAGTTCTCAGCCTCCTGTGTAGCTAGGATTAGAGATGTGAGCCATTGGGGTGCCTAGGGATAAATTAGACTTTGGTTGGTGTTTTCTTTCTGTTTTTCTAAGCATGGGATCATCTACTATAGAACTTCTGTGAATGTCCTGGTTCTGAAGTAAGATATATAATACATATGCAAATCTGTATAGTTCTCATAAGACGTAATGAATTTAATACGTGTTATAAGTGTAGTAATAGTCGATAAATATAATGAATGAATAATAGAGAAATAAATACACTAAAAGAAATATGCAGTAAACATAAGTATGTAGATATTCATCATTTATTCAAATGTGGATGAATATTACTTAACAGGGCTGGGGATTGAATTCAGGCCTAGGGAACCTGCCTGAATTGCTTGTATTCAAAGAGGGTGAGTTTCTCCATCCTCCACAGTGCATTAAAATTTCCCAGACTCCAAGTTCAAATCCCAAGCCTGGAAGAAAAAAAAATGAGCACTAATTCCAAGCCAGGGAGCTCTATTAGTATCTTTAATATTTTTATAATTTTAAAATTTATTTTATTTTTATATACTTTATTACAATTTTATTTTATTTATTTATTCATTTTTTTGTCAAGCACATGGCTTGAACTCAGTTGTAGCAACTCTGCCTCAGCCTCCATCATCCTAAGCTGGGATGGTGCAGCTTCTGGGCCCACAGCCATTCCTGGGATCCTAGGCCTCAGGGGCTGACAGTAAAACAAATTGAAAACGGCACTGAAAAATTGCCGCGGATTGAAGACGGTCGATGGTTTCTAAGTTTTCCTTCCTTTCATGGTGACCATCCCGGGTCCAAATGACACGGCTGCAACCTGTAGGTCACCGGGCATTGCTGAAGGCTGGCAGGCTGGCAGCGAAGCCATAGGCCAATCTGGACACCTAGGTCCTGAGTTTGAATCCTGGTCATGCCACTTACAAAGGTCTGGAGAGCCTAAGAAACTATTGCCTGTCCATAGGAACACCAGAGGAATGTGATCAATGTCATGGTTGGATGAGTAGTTTGTCAATCAGTCTAACATAAAATTAAACCCAGTATTCACAAGATGTGGATTGATTTCAATTCATAGTTTATTATGTATTAAAAGAATACGTGTGTGTGTGTGTGTGTGTGTGTGTGTGTGTGTGTGTGTGTGTGTGTGTTTTGTCAGTAGTGGGGCCTGAACGCTGGGCCTGGGCACTCTCTCTCAGCTTTTCAGCTCAGGGCTAGTGCTGTAACATTTGAGACACAACCATTCTCGACTTTTTCTGAACATGTTGTGCTGGGGAATCGAACCCTGGGCTCATGCATGCAAGACAAGCACTCTCCCAGTGAGCCACCTTCCCAGCCCCTAAAATACTACTATTGATTAAATAAAGTTCTCACTACATACCTGTGAATCACTAGGAAGGTAGAATATGTCATTGAATACTAGAAAGACATCACTGGCAGTATCTAAATTTCTAAAGATATATTTATTTGTATACTACCGTCTGCATAGAAAAGTTTTGCTATTTTGGCCAAACTTCTGTCTCGATCCCAGGTCCTGGGATCCACCTGGCATCTGAGTGTGCAAGAGGCTGTCGTGCTGACTCTCACCCATTCATGAATTGGGCCTTCTAGGCCCTCAGTTCAGGCCCCAGCATTGCCAAAAATGTCTTCTTGGGGTAAGATTCCAAGTGTGATACCTGTTTTCTTTTTCTGTGCAAGTGCTGGGTGTCAGGTATGATGTATATAATATGTCTGCAAAACTACATGCTATGGAATAGATTTGAATGAATGTAATAAATGTTATAGTAGCACTCACAGTCAGTCCATAAATAAATGGTAAATAAATAAATAAATAATAAAATATCATGAATCATTCCAACAAACACGATATAAACTGAATATATGGATGTAAGTATAAATCATATAATAAACATGTCTATATATGTTATGTTCTCCAGGGCTGGGGCTTGAATTCAGGCCTAGTTAACAGGTTTGAATTGCTAGTTTTCAAGGTTGGAGAGCTTCCCTTTCCTCCCCCACCCACCTCATGCAATGCATCAGAGTTATCCAGATCCCAAGGTGACATCCCTGGCCTGGCAGACAACAAAATAGCATGAAATCCAAGACAGGGAGTTTCAGTAGTATTGTTAAATAATTAATGTATTTATTTATTGCTAAGCACGGGGCTTGAACTCAGGTGGTGGCAACTCTGCCTCAGTTTCCATCACCCTAGGCTGGGATGGTGCAGCCTCTGGACCCACAGCCATCCTGGGTCCAAGACTCGGGGGCTGACAGGAAAACAAAATGAAAACACCACCCAAAAATGCCACAAACCACAGAAGGTCAGCAGTTTCTGTTTTTCTTCCTTGCAAGGTGGCCATCCTGGGTCTGAATGACATGGCTGCAACCTGTAGGTCACCTAGCATTGCTGAAGGCTGGCGGGCTGTCAGTGAAGCCATAGACAAACCTGGACTGTAGGCCCTGAGTTCAAATCCTTATCATATCACTTAAAAGGGCTGGAGAGCCTAAGAAACTATTGCCTGTCCATAGGAACACCAGAGGAATGTGATCAATGCCATGGTTGGATGAGTAGTCCATCAAAGAGTCTAGCATAAAATTAGACCAAATAATCCAGGACACAGATTGATTTTAATTCATAGTTTATTATGCATTAAAAGAATGCTATTGGGGCTGGGAAGGTGGCTCAGTGGTAGAGTGCTTGCCTTGCATGCCTGAGGCCTTGGGTTCGATTCCTCAGCACCACATAAGCAAAAAGAAAAAAGCCAGAAGTGGTGCTCAAGTGGTAGAGTGCTAGCCTTGTGCTGAAGAGCTGAGGGACAGCGCCCAGGCCCAGAGATCAGGCCCCATGACCGGACCCAAAGGGGGAAAAACAAAAACAGAATACTATTGATTATCTGGAATCCTCACTAAATACATGAGAATCGGTAGGAACCAAGTATATGTCATTGAATACTAAATAGACACCTCTGGCAGTCCCTAAATACCTAAATTTATATTTATTTATATACCACCATCGTCATAGAAATTTACTGCTATTTTGTCAAAACCTGGGGCTTGATCCCAGGTTCTGGGATCCACTTGGCAACTGAATGGGCTAGAGCCTGTGGTGCTGACACTCACCCATTCATGAATTGGGCCTCTCAGGCCTTCAGATCAGGTCCCATCATTGCCAAAAATTTCTTCCTGGTGTAAGATTTCAAGTGTGACACCTGTTTTCCTTTTCTGTGCAAGTACATAATATGTCTGCAAAGTTACATGCTATGGAATAGATGGGAATAAATGTAATAAATGTTTTAGGTGCACTTACAGTTCGTAAAATAAATGCTAAATAAATAAATCAATAATAAAACATAATGAATCACTTCAACAAACACAATATAGACTGAATATATAGATGTAAGTATAAATTATAATTTTAATATGTCTATAAATTTTATGAGGTTTTGAATTCAGGCCTAGGGTAGAGTTTAATTAATTCATGATTCTCGTAGGAAATGATAGGCAAGACGTATGGCACAACGATTATTTTTAATTAAGAGTTCATGAAGTCTGACAATAAGAATCACATTCAGGAACTGGAGACAATAGGGAAGATCCATGAATCAGTACTCACATGTTAGATAGGATTCCAACACAGCCTGCCACATCTCCTATTCTATACAAATAGGTATTTATTAGCATACTAACTTCAGCTTATGAATGGATGAAAATTGGGCTACCAGGACTCGATCTCAGGTCCCAGGTACGACCTAACTCCTTCGTTGCTCACAGGCCAGTATCCTCACCTAGATCCTTTTGCCAATTGGGCCTGCTAAGCACTGAGTTCAAAACCCAATACTGACAAAAGATGAAATCTGATGTGAGAAGCCCATCGATCCACCTGTTTTCCTGTCCTGTGAAAGTCCTGGGTCTCAGGGAGGATGGAGAATTCTATATAGGCAACTCTATAACCATAGGAATAGGTTGTCATCTGTGTTGGCACAGTTATGTCTGGCATCATATTCAATAAAACACAAAATGCATCCATGACTAAGACACACAATAAAAAGAATAATTACGCTGAACACATGATGCATTCCACACATGTATGTTAATAGAGATCCTATGTGTAAAATAGGTGGGTATATTATTTTTGCCAGTGCTGGGGCTTCAACTCAGACCCTGCAACCTTGCCTGATATTGTAATCTTCAAGGATGGTGAGCTTCCCTTTCCCCCACAGTGCTATAGATTTACCCAGACTTGAGTTAGAATCCCAGCTGTGGCAGAAAAATGGTGCAAGTTCTGAGCCAGGGTGCTTTATTATTATTATTATTATTACCAAGGAAAGGATTTGAACTAAGTTTGTGGTAACTCTGCTTCAGCTTCAATCATCTTAGGTTGGCGGGCTGCCATTGGCCCATAACCGATCCTGGGATCCTAGGCCCTGAAATCTTGCAGGAAAACACACAGACACACACACACACACAAAGCCAAGGGATGGATTTTTTCATTTTGTTCCTTTCCACGGTGACCATCCTGGGTCTTAATGACATGCCCCACAAAGGGTTCTTCACCTTGCATTGGTGAAGGCTAGCGGGATATTGGGGAAGCCATAGGCCCATGCAGCAATGTAGGCCCTGAGTTTGAGTCCTGGTCCTGACACCTTCTAATGGGGGGAATTCCCAAGAGACTCATTCCTGTGCATTGAAATACCGATGGAATGTGAGCAAACTCATGATTGAATGAGAAATTTCTGCATGCATCAGTTTAGTCTAAAATTAGACGCAATCGGGCTGAGAAGGTAGCTCAGCGGTACAGTGCATGCCTTGCAAGCATGAGGCCCTGGGTTCTATTCCTCAGCACCACATAAACAGAAAAAGCCGGAAGTGGTGCTGTGGCTCCTGTGGTAGAGCGCCAGCCTTGAGCTGAAGAGCTGAGGGACAGCGCCCAGGCCCAGAGTTCAGGCCTCATGGCTGGCAAAAAAAAAACAAAAAACGATAAAAATAGACGCAATGATCCTAGGATGCTGATTGATGTTAATGAATAGTTTATTAAGCATGAAAAGAATCCTATTCCTTCAATGGTGGCATGGTGATTACCTAAGAGTTGGTAGGAACGTAGTTGATAGGTAGATGTCTCTGGAACACTATAAAAATATATATACTTATTGGTATACTACCACCTGCCAATCCATATATGACTATTTTGTCCACCCCTGTGGCTCAATCTCAGGGTCTGGGAACTCCTGGCAGCTTCCTGGGCTAGAAGTTGCCGTGCTGACACACCCATTCATGAATTGGTCTGCTAGGCCCTGAGTTCAGGTCCCAGCACTGCCAACAATTGGATTGTGGAGTAAGAAGCCTAGTGTGACACCTGTTTTCCTTTTCTCTGAGAGTCCTGGGTATAAGAACTACCATCAACTTATGAAAGATGATTGCTGTGTGCTTTCCCCACCCCACCCCTACCTAAGGCTCCATCTCAGGTCCTGGGAAAGGCCTTGCTCATTAGTGGCTCACAGGCTGGTGTGCTCACATGGACCCATTTGTCACTTGGGTCGGCTAGGCCCCGAGTTCAGATCCCAGCAGTGCCAAAATTCGCCCTGATGTCAGAAGCCAATCGTTCCACCTGTTTTTCTTTCCTGTGCAAGCCCTGGGTCTCAGCTAGGATGGAGAATGCATGGGCCATCCTGTGGCCATGGGAATAGGTTGTTATTCATGTCAGCTCAGTTGTACTTGTCATCATATACTCAAGAAAATACACAATACATCCATGAATAGCATACAAAATAGAATAATTACACTAAATGCACAATGCAGTCCACACAGAGATATGAATATATATACCATGTTTAAATGATCCATTCAGGACCATTGTGGCCTCCCTGGGGCTCGATCTCTGTTCCTGGGAAAGGTCCAGCTCCTCAGTGGCTCACAGGCTGGTGACCCATTCACCAATTGGGCTTGCTAGGCCTTGAGTTCAAATCCCAGCAATGCCAAAAGATTCACCTTGATGTGAGAAGCCAGTCGTTGCACCTATTTTCCTGTGCTGTGCAAGTCCTGGGTCTCAGCTAGGATAGAGAATGCATAGGCAACTTTATACTCATGGGCATAGGTTGTCATCTAAGTCACAACAGTTATATCTGTCAACCTATACTCAAGAAAATACACAATACATCAATGAATAAGACACAAAATAAAGAGAATGACTATACCAAATGCAAGATGCTGCCCACCCATGTATGGAAATATAGATCCTCTGTTTAAATGATGACTTTATGACTATTTTGGCCCCCACCAGGGCTTCATGTCAGATTTTGGGAACGGCCTAGCTCCTTAGTTCCTCACAAGCTGGTGTGTTCACCATGACCCATTCACCAATTTGGCCTACTAGGCTTTGAGTTCAAATCCCAGCACTGCCAAAAGATTCACCTTGATGTGAGAAGCCAATTGATCCACCTGTTTTCCTGTCCCATGAAAGTCCTGGGTCTCAGTGAGGATGGAGAATTCTATATAGACAACTCTATAGCCGTGGGAATAGGTTGTCATCCATGTCAACACAGTTATGTCTATCACCATACTCAATGAAATACACAATACATCCATGAACAAGACACAAAATAAAAAGAATAACTACACTGAATGCAAGATGCATACCAGTCCTGTAGTTAAAGAGAGATCCTATGTTTAAAAAAGGTGGGCTTGTTATTTTGTCCAGTGCTGGGGCTTCAAATCAGGCCCTTGACCAGGCCTAACATTCTAGCCTTCAAGGATGGTGAGCTTCCCCTTCCCCCAAAGTGCAACAGAGCTACTCAGACTTCAGTTCAAATCCCAGCAATGACAAAAGATTCATTCGGTTGTCAGAAGCCAGTCGTTGTACATGTTTTCCTCTCCTGTGAAAATACCGGGCTTCAACTAGGATGTAGAATGCATAGGCAACCCTATAACCATTGGAACAGGTTGTCATCCATGTCAGCACAGTTAAACCTGTCACCATTCTCAATAAAATACACAATAACTCCATGAATTAGACACAAAATAAGGAGAAAATGTGCACCGAATCTAAGATGCTGTCCAGACATGTATGTAAATATAGATCCTATATTTAAATTATGAATTTATTACTATTTGGCCCTCCCTGATACTCGGTGTCAGGTCCTGGGAATGGTCTATCTCCTTCGTTGCTCACAGGCTGGTAACCCTTGACCCTATCCCCAAGTGGGCCTGGTGGGCTCTGAGATCAAATCCCAACACTGCCAAAAGGTGAATCCTTATGTGAGAAGCCCATGGATTCACCTGTTTTCCTGTCCTGTGAAAGTCCTGGGTCTCAGCTAGGATGGAGAATGCATAGGAAACCCTATAGCCATGGCAATAGGTTGTCATCCATGTAAGCACTGTTATATCTGTCACCTTACTCAGTAAAATACACAATACTTCCATAAGACAGACAATAAGGAGAAGTACACCAAATGCAAGTTGTTGTCCACACATATATGTAAAAATAGATCCTATGATTAAATTATTAATTTATGACTATCATGGCCACCCTGGGAATCAATGTCAGATCCTGGGAATGGCCTAACTCCTTTGTTGCTCACAGGCTGGTGTGTTCACCATGAACTATTTGCCAATTGGTCCTGCTAGGCCATGAGTTCAGATCCTAGCACTATCAACAATTGGATCATGGAGTAGGAAGCCAAGGAAACCTTTTTTCCTTTTCTCCAGAGTCCTGGGTCTTAGGAATGATGAAGAACACATCTACAAATTTAGATGCCATGTAATAGGATGTCATCAATGTAATAAAGGCAATGGGTGTCATCACTGTAAAATCAATGGTAAATAAATGAATAAAACAAAAAGTACAAGGAACAACCACACCAAACGTGTATGGACTGAGCATCCATAGGTAAGTACAAATCCTGTCTTTACAATGTATATAAATAGTATGTTTTCCAGGGCTGGAGCTTGAATTTTGGCTTAGAGTACAGGCCTGATTTTCTTATCTTCAAGTACAGTCAGCTTCCCCTTCTTCCACAGTGTTGCAGATTTACCCAGACCCAGAGTTCAAATCCAAAGCCTGGCAGATAAATGGGGTGAATTGCAAGCCAAGGAGCTAATTTCTTTTAATTTTTTTTTGCTCAGCAGGGAGCTTGAACTCAGGTTGTGGCAACTCCTCCTCAGCTTCGATCATACTATGTTGGGGTGCAGCCACTGGACCCGCAGCAGATCCTGGGATCCTAGACCCCCAGGCCTTGTGTGGCAAAAATATACAGAAAAATGCGGTGAGATGGCCTTTTTATGTTTTGTTCCTTTGCACGGTGACCCACTTGGGTCCGAATGACACTTTTGCAATGGGTACTTTACCTTGCGTTGCTGAAGGTTGGCAGACTATTGGGGAAGCCATAGGCCCAAGTGGCAATGTAGGCCCTGATTTGGAATCCCGGTCCTGACACAAATCAATGGAAGGATCTACTAAGAGACTCATTCTCAACCATGGGAATAACAAGGTAATGTTATCAATGTCACAGTTGAATTAGTTGATCGTGAATGATGCTCCTATAAAATTAGACCCATCATTTTAGGAGACTGATTTTATTTAATATTTATGAAGCATTAAAATAATACTATTACAGGAATGCAATAATTTCAGGAAATTGACTGATTTAATTAATAGTTGTCTTAATTTTTATTTATTTTTTATTCTGAAAATACTGCACAGAGTGGTTACAATTACATGGGCAAGATAGTGAGTACATTTCTTATCTCCTAGCCTCCTCCTTTGTTTACCCTTCCCATCTCTTCCTATCCTTCTTCCCCCCCCCAAACCAAACCTCCCACCCCAAGTTGTAAAGTTCGTTTTCGACATGACAACTTGTACTTCTCATTGTTGCAACAGGTCCACCTGTATCCTTATTTAAACGACTTGTTTTTCCCCTTCCCCTCCACAAATTATACCGACATCAAATACAGGGAAAGCAGGGGTTATACTGTGGGGGAGGGGCATACAAAGCAACAAAGAAATAATCTTATAATTGCGTTAGAAATAAATGCATGAACGAAAAAAAACATTTAAAATACATATCTTAGGATTCATTTTCCTAACATCACCTTATCTGAACTTTTCTGCTTGACTCATACATATACTAGATATTGCAAATAAGGGAAATCATGAGACCTATGTTTCTTTGGGCTTGGCTTACTTCACTTAATATAATTTTTTCCAAGTCTTTCCATTTCCTAACCAATGGGGCAATGCCATTCTTTCTGATGGAGGCATAGAATTCCATTGTGTATATATACCACATTTTCTTGATCCATTCATCTACTGAGGGGCATCTGGGTTGGTTCCATATCTTAGCTATGGTAAATAATGCTGCAATAAACATAGTTGTGCTGGTAGCTTTAGTGTGGTCTTGTTTGTAAACATTTGGGTAAATGCCCAAAAGTGCGACTGTTGGGTCATAGGGGAGCTCTATGTGGAGTCTTTGGAGGAAACCCCATACTTCTTTCCAAAGTAGTTGGACAAGTTTACACTCCCACCAACTATGCAGTAATGTTCCCTTCTGTCCACATCCCCTCCAGCATCTGTTGTTATTAGAGTTCTTGATTTTTGTCATTCTAACTGGGGTGATGTGGTATCTTAATGTTGTTTTGATTTGTATTTCTTTTATGGGTAGGGAGGTTGAGCATATCTTCATGTGTCTATTGGCCATCCTTCTTTCTTCTACAGAGAAGTTTCTCTTCAAGTCTTTAGCCCACTTATTTATTTGGCAGTTGTTTCTTTGAGGATTTGTTGTTGGGGGATTTAATTTTTTGAGTTCCAAGTATATTTTAGATATGAGATCCTTGTCCGCTGTATGTTTAGTGAAGATCTTCTCCCAATCCGTGGGCTTTCTATTGATCTTGCTAGCTATGTCCTTTGCCAAGCAGAAGCTCTGCAACTTCATACAATTCCACTTGTCCAACCTTTCTTTCATTTGTTGTGTTTCCGGTTCTCTATTAAGAAAATTTTGGCCTGAGCCAAGGAGACCTAGGGTTTCTCCTATTCCATCCTGTAATGTTTTCAGAGTGTCTGCTTTGACTCTGAGGTCTTTGATCCATTTGGAGTTGATTCTGGTGCAGGGTGATATATAAGTATCTACCTTTAGTTTTCTACAAGTAGTTAACAAAATTTTGCCAGCACAATTTACTGAAGAGGCTGTCTTTCTTCCATTCGATTTTTTAGGTCCCTTATCAAAGCTTAGATGGCTATAGGTTTGTAGGTTCATTTCTGGGTTTTCAATTATATTAAATTGGTCCTGAGGTCTGTTCTTGTGCCAGTACCAAGCTGTTTTGATTACTATGGCTTTATAGTAGAGTTTGAAATTTGGTATTGATATTCCTCCAGCAGTGTTCTTTCCATTGAGGAGCGTTTTTGCTATTCGGGGTCTTTTATTCTTCCATATGAATTTTTGGATTGCCTCTTCTATTTCCTTGAAGAATTTCGATAGTTATCGCATTGAATTTGTAGATAGCCTTGGGAAGTATTGCCATTTTCACAATGTTAGTCTTTCTAATCCAGGAGCATGGGAGTTTTTCCCATTTTCTAAGTTCTGTTTTGATTTCCTTTTTCAAGTTTTTAAAGTTTTCATCATAGAGATCCTTCACTACTTTGGTTAATTTAATTCCTAGAAATTTAATTTTTTGGGGGCTATTACAAATGGAGTTGCTTTCCTAATTTCAGCCACACTATACTCATAGTTGTCTTACAGAAAAGACATTGATCTTTGAGGGTTAATTTTATACCCTGCTACTGTGCCAAAATTTTGAATCAGCTTGGGTAATTTGGGAGTCGTGTCTATGGGATTCTTTAAATACAAGATCATGTCGTCTGCAAAGAGGGAGAGTTTTATTTCTTCTTTCCCTATTTGGATCCCCTTTATGTCTGCATCTGTTCTTAATGCTGGAGCTAGGCATTCTAATACTAGGTTGACGAGAAGTGCAGAGAATGGACATCCTTGTCTTGTTCCTGAGTTAAGAGGAAATGGATTTAGTTTTTCACCATTAAGTATAATGCTGGCTGTAGGTTTGTCATATATAGCCTTTATTGTATTGAGGAATGTTCCATGGATTCCTAATTTTTCCAAAACCTTCATGATAAAGGGGTGTTGGATCTTGTCGAATGCTTTTTCTCCATCTATTGAGATACTCTGTGGTTCTTATCTTTGGTCCTGTTGATGTGATGAATAATATTAATTGATTTGCGTATATTGAACCAGCTTTGCATCCCTGAAATGAATCCTGTTTGATCATGGTGTATGATTTTTTGGATGAATTGTTGAAGGCGATTGGCCAAAATTTTGTTGAGCAGTTTTGCATCAATGTTCATCAAAGACATGGGTCTATAGTTCTCTTTCTTTGATGAGTCCCTGCCTTGTTTTGGGATGAAGGTTATGATGGCTTCATAGAATATTTTCGGTAGTGAACTTTCTC
Organism: Dipodomys spectabilis; assembly: GCF_019054845.1. Lineage (NCBI taxonomy): Eukaryota > Metazoa > Chordata > Mammalia > Rodentia > Heteromyidae > Dipodomys > Dipodomys spectabilis. Next base: position 1,311,585 of record NW_024870800.1, read on the forward strand.
TTTCAATTTCATTGAAGAGTTGGAGGAGTGTTGGTGTGAGCTCAGCTTTGAAGGTTTTGTAGAATTCCTCTGTAAAACCATCTGGTCCTGGGCTTTTCTTAGCTGGGAGGACTCTTATTGCTGTTTCTAATTCAATGCTTGATATTGGCCTGTTAAAGATGGTTTAACTCATCTTGATTTAGTTTTGGCATGTCAATATTTGCTAGGAAAAGGTTTCATTTCTGTCAATTTCTCAAACTTATTAGCATAAAGTTTTGAGAAGTATTTCCTTAAAATGTTCTGAATCTTCATTATGTCCGTGGTGATGTTTCGATTCTCCTCTCTGAGTTGATTTATTTGGGTGAGATCTCTTCTTTTTCTGATAAGATTTGCTAAGGGTCTGTCAATTTTGTTAAATTTTTTCGAAGAACCAATTCTTTGTTTTGTTGATTCTTTCTATAGTTTTTTGGATTCTAATTCATTTAATTCTAATTTAATTTTAATTATTTCTTTCCATAATGGGGTTTATCTTGCTGTTCTTTTACAAGGAGGTTCAGATGTCTCATTAAATTGTTGGTTTCAGATCTCTCCAATTTGTTGATGTAGGAACTCAGAGCTATAAACTTGCCTCTGAGTACTCTATTTCCTGTGTCTCAGAGGAGCTGGTAATTTGTGTGCTCATTTTTGTTGAATAGCATGAACATTTGAATTTCCTTTCTAATCTCTTCCATGACCCACTCATGATTCAGCAGTATGTTGTTCAGCCTCCATGTGATACCGGACTTTCTTTGGTGTTTCTGAATTTAGACAAGTTTTCTTTGTGGCCTAAAATGTGGTCTATTTTAGAATATGTTTCATGTGCTGCTTATTTTAATATGAAGTATATTTTATCTGATATTAGGATTGCAACTTCCGCCTGTTTTGGGGGGCCGTTTGCTTGGCAGATTTTTTTCCACCCTTTATCATTGAAAATGTGTTTGTTTTTACGGGCAAGATGTGACTCCTGAAGGCAGCAGATAGAAGGATCTTGTTTTTTAATCTAACTAGACAGTCTATGTAGCATAATTGGAGAGTTAAGTCTGTTAATGTTAAGAGATAGGACTGAGAGGTATTTGGGAGTTCCTGCCATGTTACCCACCTTCTTGGGGGTTGCAAAAACTGGGTTCTTCCTATGGTTCTTGGATTCTCAGTTTGGGGGCAGTTTCTTGGCCTTTATTGTGATCTTGTTGGTTTTCTATGTGTAGGACATGTTTAAGAATCTTTTGTAGGGCTGGTTTGGTGGAGATGTATTATTTCATATTTTCTTTGCTATGGAAGGTTTTTATTTTGCCTTCCGTTATGAAGCAGAGTTTAGCTGGGTACAGTATTCTTGGTTGAGAGTTGTTTGATTTTACTGCATGGCATACATCATTCCACGCTCTTCTTGCTTTGATTGTCTCTGCTGAGAAATCTGAGATGATTCTAATTGGTTTCCCTTTATAGGTGATTGATCTTTTCTCCTTGACAGCTTTAAGGATCTTTTCCTTGGTCTGAGTTGATCCTATGTGGATTATAATGTGACTTTGGGATGTCCTATTCTGGTCTGGTCTATTCGGAGTTCTAAAAGCTTCTTGGATCTGAATAGGCCTATATTTTTGCATGTTTGGGAAGTTCTCTGCTAGCATCCTGTTAAACAAATTTCCTAGATCATTAACTTCTGTTTCTAGGTTCTCCTCTACACCCATTATCCTTAGATTAGGCCTTCTGATGGTGTCTTCCAAGTGTTGGATAGATTTCTCATATTTCTTGGACTTGTCTTGGATGGTTGTATGTTCTTTCTCTATAATGTCTAGGCTGTCGTCAGTCCCCGAGATTCGATCTTCTGCATGGTGTAATCTGCTGTAGAGACTTTCTACTTTGTTTTTTATTTCTTTCCTTCCAGTTCGTCAGCTTTGATGGCTTCAAATTCTTTGTTGAAATGTTGTATGAACTTCTTTACTTCCTTAATTTGGTGTTCAGTGTTTATTCTCAAATCACTTATTTGATTGGTTATGGTTTCATTGGACTCTCATTCCTTCTGTTGGGTTCCATTCAGTATTCCCTTTGTGGTATCCCTGACTTCCTTCAGCTCTTTGTTAATGGGTTCCATGAATGCCTTTAGTGGTCTTTTTGTATTCTCATCCTGCTCTCTCAATTCTTGTATTACTCTTCAATTAGCTTCCTCCTGTTCGTGTGATTCCTATACTTCTCTTTCAGTGTTCTCAGCCTGTTCATGCCATTCTTGCCTTTCTCTTTGAGTATTCTCAAGCTGCAAATCCTTATCAGTTTTTGAATAGCTTCTTCATGCTTATGATATTCCTGTACAAAATTTGGATTGCCTCCTCTGTCTCCCTGTCATTCTCATACAGAGTCCTTTGTATTTTTTCAATCTTTTCATTTATCATGTTTGCCAGCAGTGTTTGTAGAGCTATTTGGGAACTTTCCTCTAGATTATTCATTTTCTGTTCTGTCCCTTGGTTATCATTTGTGGGAGTTGAGATACCCGGACTTGCCATTTTTCTTGTGCTTTTCCGGCTTACTCTGCCCATTTAAGATGAAATTTATATCAGTTTTGTTCTAGAACACTATCTTAAGGCATGCATCAACCAAAGTCTGTATTTGCACAGTCAATAGTCTGCAGATACAATCTAGTTCAACAGATACATCTATTCAACATCAAGCAACTGTATATTAATGGGCTAAGAACCGCAAAGAAGAATTTGGTAAACCAGAAATTATTAGGTTTAGGAAGAGATGTGGCTAAAAAATAGGAATAGAGTGATGTGGGAAGGTACAGAGAGTTTTAACTAAGTCCTAATCTCAAAGCAGAAAATAGGTTGGTTAGGATGAAAGTAGAGAGAGAAAAAAAAAAGAAGAAAGAGAAAGGGAACAAAAAGAGACCAGAAAAAATAGAAAGGTAAAAATTAAAAGATTATACAAATTCGAAAACAAACTGATCAGAGAAGAACAGGAATATAATGAGAGAAGGGGAGGGATATAAAGGAGATGTGAAAAACTTAAAAATAAAAATACTTAAAATGTTATATAGGTATAAAGTGGTAATACTGCTATTAAGGAATTTAAGTCTAACAGGTTTTGAATTGCGTTATAAATTTATGGATTAATTATGTACACAATGGGGGATAAGGTCTAATAATCCATTACGGGTTTATCTGAGGATGAGCAGAACAGCAATTAAGTCACATAAAGAATGAAAGAGAAAGAAAAGAAAGAGAAGAAATGAAAGAGAAGAAAAGGTGAAAAGGATAAAAAAGAAAGGAAATAGATCAGAAGTTCAGTAGAACTAAACAAAAAGAAAAACAAAACAAAAAAACAAAAACAAAAACAAAAAATTGAAGAAAAATGCACACACACTTATACCCCTAAATTTAAATTCTAAGAGGGAAAAAATATTACTAGAAAACAATTTTTTTTCAAGAAAGGTAATAATTAAAGATTTAAAAAAATTTACAGAAAAAAAAATTTTTTTAAAGGAACAACAAAAAAAAAGTTCTTTAATTTTTTTTTGAAGGTTTGGCAAAAATCCTGTGTCTCCCTTTTGTCCGTAACCAGCCTCTTATTGGAGTCTTTGGTCTGCTTGTTTTCTTGTGGCTTGGTTGGTTACTTAACTCAGTTTCTATGAACATGCAGAAAAATGCTCTGCGATCCTCTTCCCAGGTTAGTTCAATGGGAGGAGATGGCTTTTTGCTCGAGTTTGGAGATGCTGTGATGAGGCTAGGTTCTGGGTAGAGTTGAGGCCTTTCAGCAAACAGTAGCTTTTCCCGGGGGCTAGTTTGTGAGAAACTTGCAGAGCCCAGCCTGGAGCCACTCTCAGGATTTCTGTTAACTGAACTTCAATTGATTGTCAAGGCTGCTAAAGGGAGGGGCAGCCTCTGGCTCTGATTAGCCAGTGAAGAAAGCCACTCCTGGGGCTGGCGCCCGAGCTGGGTCACTTTCCTTGGGTGGAGCTGACTGAGTCTGGCAGGTCAGGTTAGGCTCTTGTGACCTGCTAGATGACTCAGGATTTATTCCAGGGCCTGAGTTGGAGCTAGCAGCTCTGCCGAGCTTTGTCGATATCCAAGATGGAGGTCTCCGGTACTGGCGGGGAGGGGTGGCCTTCTCTCCTCTGCTCCCTGAGAAGGAGTGAGGATGTCAGGTTTCTACTTACCCCAAGTCTTGGTTCCTGGGTCGTCTCTGGTCTGCGAACTGCAGGATGAAGATGTCTGCTCCTTGTTGGTTCTTGCTGGTGTTGAGTGGAATCTGCTTGCCCGCCTTTTCTGGCTCCTTCGTCACAGACTCTCTGTGATTCTGGTATGGCACCTGAGGTCTCCACCGCCACCGCTGCCCCTGTGGCGGCGGCTGCTGGCAAGTGTTCAGGGCTGTCTCCTTGCCTGTATTTTCTGCCTCTGGCCTAACTCTTTGTCTTGTGAAGGCACACTTGGTGTGATTCTCTGGCTTAGGACTGTTCACTGGAACTCTAAAACTGCTTTCTATGGGAGAGCTTGTTTAGCCTCCAGCTTCTCCTCCACCATCTTTCCGGAACTCCATTATAACACTTTTAAAACAAAGTTATTTCTATGCTGGCCTTCAAATGGCATACTGTTTCCTTTTTTAATACTCTCAACCAGAAGTTCACAAACAAGTATTATATGAGTAAAGAACACACTCAAAAAAGTCAGGGACAGAGTTTCTTCAAGCCTTGGATTCTTTTCCTGTACAGTAAAAAGGAAAGCAAAAGTTAACTTGAACTTTGTTATTCCTCTATGTTCAAGTCTTCTCCTGGGATCAGTTTCCACATCCAGTAACAGTTACTTTCACTTACTTCCAATAACAGTCTATGGTGCTGCTACAGATAAAATGAATATTTTCTGGCTTCATTGAAATAGCAAAAGGACATCTTTGGACACTTGGTAACAAATGTTTCAGAGACAACTTAGTAAACAGAAAATGTGAAATTTAAATGGCTAATAAATACATTATCCCTGAGTACATTGTGTTCAAACTTCTTATTTGCTCTGTAAATTACGGTGAATTTTAAATGGGAAGAATGTTCTCAGATCTTTAATTGTGAGTGTATGTGCTGTTCATTAATTTCCCAAGTGTACCTGAGTTAACAGTAAGAGAAACAATAGCAATAATAGGAGAAAGAGAATTTCTGTGTTTAACTGTAAGGATTCAATACAACATAGAAGATTACAAATATGACAACATTGAAACACTAAAGCCAAGTATAGCATGTAGAGTTACGGGAGTGATATAGGGAAAGCATTACTCCTAACTGGAACATGAAGAATGAGGCCACTCCCTTTCTAAGTTATGCTTGCTAATCCCAAAATTTTGTAAAAAGAATGGAAGAATGATTCTGTTTCCAATGCAAGTCAGATATACGATCATGGACTTAACTGGAAAGAAAGAGTCCATCTTGAGAGAACAGGGATCATACTAGCAATGAACCTGGTGGCTAAGATCACATTAATTTTTCTTTCTTTTTCTCATATATATTTTTTGCTGTTGTTGGTCATGGCACTTGAAATCTAGGACTGGGTGCTGTCCCTCTGCTATTCAGCTCAAGGCTAGTGCTCTACCACTTGAGCCACAGTGCCACTTCCACTTTTATGGTAATTATTGTAAAAAAAAGTGTCTCCAGTACTTTCCTACCCGGGATGGCTTTGAACCCCTGTCCTCAGATATCACCACCACTTGGCTTACGATCACATTTCTAGCAGTGTACACTCAGCATATGTAATGTGTATGTTCATCTATCTTTATATGAATTCTTGAGTTAAAAATCTGGGCTACAGCTTACACTTTACACTCTCAAAAATGTTTGTAGTTTAAAAGTTGATACTTCTGGAAAAATAAAACCTAAGGATGTAAAGGAGTCTGGGAAGTTCAGTTTGCATCCAGCCTGGGCAGAACAGGCTTTGAGACACTACCTATAATTAACAAGCCAAAAGCTGGCATATCAGTCATGATCAAGATTGCTGAATAAGAGCTTGAGACTTTTGCATACATCCATACAAACATACACAGACACACATAGGCACTTATATGTGCACACAAAAATACAAAATGAAACAATTCTCACAATATGTAGAAAAGTTAGAAAACAATAGAAAATAAGTACTGAGTAAGACTAGAATTAAGTGATAATTTTTAATATTAGAAAGCCCTCAAATGCACTATCTTCAAAAAAGTTGAGAATATTACATAGGTAGGGAACAGAGATAGTAAGAGAGTCAGGTAATCATTATTAATGGGATCAGATCCATGGAGGAATGAATCAGAGACCCCGGCAGGTACATCTGAAAATGTTCATATCCTTTGTCAAATGTAAGAACATCTTTGAAAATAGTACATAAACAGTCTGTGAGGTCAGTCTAGTGGATAAGATCATAAGAGAAGTTTAGAATTGCTAGTCTGTTTCTAGATTAAATAAACCAACAAACTTTGGCAGGGCAATGTGATACAAGCTTGGAATTCTAGCACTCAGACTAAAACAGGAGATTAGAGAGTGGAATTACATAGTGATACCTTCCCTGGACAAGGTAGTATAATTTTGTCTCAATAAAACAAACCAAACAACAAGAAAGGAATACACAGTTTGAGGTTTGGGATAATTTTGTCACTATGTTTTGAGAAGTCAAGTTTTCTATGGAAATGCAACTCATATATAATCCTCAGTTGTGTTTTAAATGCTCTCTCCATTACAGAACATTCCTAGATGCAAAATGACTCATGATTTCCATCCAAAATTTGAAAAAGTAAGTAATTACGTTCCTCCTTACACATTGAGAAAAATGCTAGGTTTGGGTTTGGTTTTCATTTTTGTTTTTGTTTTATTGGCTTGTCCTAGAGCTTGAACTCTGGGCCTGGACACTGTCTCTGAACCTGTTTATGCTCAAGGCTCGTACACTACCACTTCAACCTCAGTGTTACTTGTGTCTGGCTTTTTCTGAGAGGTTTATTGGAGATAAGAATCTAAGGAACCTTCCTGCCGAGGTGGGCTTTGAACCAAAATTTTCCGATCTTAGCAACCTGAATATCTATGATAGTTAAAAAGTATAAATATAAATAATATTTGCATGTGTTCAGAACTCAAGAATACCACTGGGGAACAATGATGCAGCTCAGTTTATTGTGGTGTTCTTTCCAGAACAAGGAGGGCATCACATTAGGAGAGGTGTAGTATTTTTTCAAAATAAAGGTAAAATATTCATGATGTGAATTAAGGAATTTTCAGGCGCACATTTCAAGTTGGATACTGTTGGTCTAGGATAACTTTATGACATAAATCTTGGGATTGATGGTCATAGAAATAGTAGCTTACTCTGATAAATAATTGCTTACTCTTTAAGAATTAATTATTACAGATGCTTCATAGTATTATTCTCTACAGAATGTGGCTATTTTGCTGTTGAATTCTCAATCTGTTACACCCCATTGGAAACTTTATCTATTGCATAATTTCATAACTTACAAACAGGTACTGTTTTGAATCTCTCAGGTATGGAATGTTGAGAATTAAAAAATCAGTAGTTATTAGTAATAGGAATTTTGAATAACATATATTCTGTCCTCTTAACAACTTATTTGCTTTTAAAATTTATGGGTTTCCATAAAATTCAACTGTTTTCGAACTTAGTATGAGAAAAAGTACTAAATTTATTCTTTTTTCAAACTATTGGCAAGTATATTGTGAAAATATTGTCTAGTTGGATAACATTCAAGTTGCTGAGCCTCTGATAAAGAAGGGATAATTAATTCAAATTACATGCCAAATAGTATTGATTTTTTAAAGGTTACTATATGAAGAATAATATTTACTATACCAATACAGTTAAATTATATTTTATGCAGCTTATTTTTAAAATTTTATTATCAAATTGATACACAGTGTGGTTACAGTAATTGTAAGGTAGTGAATACATAACTTTTCAAACTTGTTACCTCTCCCTCATTGTTCTTATAGTTTACCTTCATCCCTTCACCCCTCAGAAGTTGTAATGTACATTTCCAATATGTTGTATTGTGAGTATTGCTATTACATTGGTTTTGCCCTTTGTCCTTTGTCTCACCATTTTGTTGTTCCTCTTCCCTTCCCTAATTAAGATAAAAGTATACACAATACACAGGGTACAAAAATCAAATACAGCAGGGGTAAACCATAGGGGGAAAACCCAAAGAAAATAGAAATCACATAGTACATCTAAAAGAACCACCCCAAATAAAAATATATATTTTTGTATCTTCGAGTTCATTTTGCTCAGCATCAGCGTATATGGTCATATATAACATAACAAAGCAACTGGAAAATAATAGTTGCATGGACACTATATCATGAAAACATGTTAAATTTTTGATGGTAAAGGTGGAATTAGTATTGGCGTTTTCGCGATTCTGATATAGGAATTTCAAAAGAGTTTTAAAGTTATGACAGGTAAATTTTAATAGTTCAAACTTCTTAAAAACTTAACTCATTAAGAAAATTTTAAGTGGCCTAGGAAAGTAGGCTTTCATGCAAAGAAATCTATGGAGACTTAGTAGAGAGGAATAAATGTGGATGAAGATGGCTCTTTTTCACACTAAACAAACCTCAGAAAACTTGCTGTAAATCCTGTAGGTTCCCTTGACAGTTGTCCTTACCCAGGAAATATACTCTCACTGTGTAAAACAAGGTTGTAGTGGAATTTAAATTCAAAGTTCTTTAAAAAAAAGACATCAAAGTTTGTGAATTAATCTTTAATTATCAAACAGTAATTATCTGAAAAAGATAATTTGGGTCAAAATATTTCGGGAAAAAGTGCCCTCCACAATGAAAGAAGGTATTTGCTTCACACTCTTCTGTTTGTAATACTTTCCACAATGTCTTTGCACGTGATGCAGTGAAACACAGAAATCTGATTCGATACTTCAAACCAATGATTTCACATTTCTAAGTGGCTCACAAAACATAATATCCTTATTACCATGAGAGAGTGAAGACTTCTCTGATTACATAACCCAAAAAGTTTTGGGTTCAGAAAAGAATTGAGCAAATGGAAAAAGTTAGAAAATAGTGTTCTTAGAAGCCCTAGCTAAGCGTATTGGCTTCAGCAGTAGAGGGAGGCCAAAACTTTTTTTTATAGATTGTGTTAATATTTTTGCTCCCTAAAGTGATTTTTCAGAGCTGATTTGGCTCACTAAAATGCAGAACTTATTGAATGAAGACATGAAAATAAATTCCACATCTAAATTAGGCAACTTAAAAGAGTTTTAAAAGAGAAACTATGAAGATGTAGTATTGGCTGAGGCTGTATAGTCCTTCAGCTTCACCAGATTTGAAGCCAAGTAGCTGTGATTAATTGGAAATCAGGCAAGAGCTAAGAGGAGGACATAGAAGTAAGACACAGAAACATGGTCCTTTTGTACAGACACTGTCTTCCAAGGTATGGCTGATTTAAATCTATTCTTCTCCATACATCTTGCTGAGCAAATGCAAGACCAAGAAAAAAATAATCTATTGAAATAATTTTGCAAAGAATAACTTCATGGTTCCTGATATGGCATCTAAGGAGAGTCTTACATAGCGGTGTAATTTTTGGTTTCTTCTTAGCATCTTTTTATCAAAATCTATCTTTGAGGTTAGAATTGAATGAACCAAAAACTAATGGAGTACTTATTTTTCTCCTCACTTTAGACACAAGCAGACTTTCAAGATGAAAGAAAAAAGAAAAAAAGTGTAGCCAAATAGTTGTGATCACAGCTTCTTGGACTGGTTTTCTGGAGACAGTATACATTAGATTTGTTCTCATTAAAATAGATGTTGTTTCATGGCCACCAAATGCAAGAGGAAAGTTTAATGGACTCGCTTGGCCAATAATAGTATTATAGGAAAAATTGCAAATAATATTTAGTGAATTACTTTGACCAATTATGTTGCCAGAACAAAGAAGGAAAATATAATTCAAAATGAATTGACTTAAAGGTATGAAGAAAATGTAGTGAAGAGAGATGAGAGCAAACATAGAGGATTTTTTTCTCTTAAGTGGAGTAATGAGTTCTTGATCTTTTTTCTTCCATTCTATCTTCACAAGCTATCAATTGTGGCTCAGGACTGAAGTATCCAGTTCCGACAAAGAGAACTCGCAGAAGGAAGATAATATTTGCAGCAGATATAGGTGAGTTATAACCTTAGACCATCTATTTACATCTGTTCAGAATCCTCCCCTACCCCAAACTGCTCTCTTTGAACAGCTTTGTTTGCTCTTCCCAAGACTGCCTTCCATTAACCGCTTAAAATTTTTGAGAGGTCATATTCATACTCTCTAGAGATGCCTATTTGGTTGTGATTTTTGTGTTTTTGTTTGTTGTTGTGTTTTTTAACTGAATTTCAAAAGGTTGTGGTACAATTAAATATATCACTCTAATGATCCAATGCTCCTGGATCACAGTGACTCATGTCATTCTCAACCAACCCCTTCTCCAAAATTTACTTCCAATTTACCACTTCCTTTATCACATGTGTATATTGTACTTGCCCCTTGTTCCATATTTTATTCTTTCTATTTCTTTACTATTATTCCTCTCTGGTTTCAACTTACTGATAGTCATTCTGTTAATCTGTCTGTTAATATTTGAAAGATTTATATACATTCCATGGAGTTTCAATCCTGCATATACTTGAACTGATGTCAGCTTACATTTCCATAATTTATTCATTTGTAATAACAATTTGCAAAACTGCAGACTTGAAGCACCTAGACATGATTATATTCTCATCCATTTGGAAGATTAATCTTTATTCAACAAGTAAGTTTAAAAATGGCTTAGAATGTAATCCTAATTACCAATTTTTATAATTGGCTTTGTACAATGGTGTATGATTATTTTATTTTACATGCGATAATACTTTCTACTACCTATAAGTTTTGGAAAAAGAAGAAAAGTAACATTTACTACTATAGAGGAATATGATAGAAATAGAAGACAGATTTTGTTTGTCATATTTCTGATGAGCACTCATATTAAAGTCATATTTCTTTCTATGTTAGACAGATAGGGAAAACATAAAACAATGTATGATAAGGCAATTATTCATGACTTTTTAAAATGTACCTTATTAAGTGATGAAATTTACTTTATAAGTTGAGGTTTGGAGTTTGAAACATGGCCGGCTGATCTATTTAACACATTTCTGGAATGCACCTACTGAACAACACAAATGGTGAGGGCTACTATTTCTACACTTTAATGAATGATTGAACCTGTCTGGCATTAGTGCTGGGTAAATAAATCAACTCTATTGTAGCTTGCTCCCTACACTTGAAAAACTTGTAATGTCACTAAGTATGATCTACTTATCGAATGTTATTTTGGCAAATGTGATTTTAAAAAGTTTATTTGAAAAGGAATACACTTTCAGGAGATTAAATGTAAAATGTAGGTTATCATTGGTTTGAGAATGACAACATTTTTATACCACAGAATCAAGTTGTACTAAAGTACCAGTGTTTTGAAGCACTAAGGATCTTCTCAATTAATGTTTTTCAGGATTACATTTGACCTCTAAGTCAAGTTTTCCTTGCCTTAGTAGACCATTTATGGATCTATCCTTCCAGGAACTATTTTTGGGGCCATTTATGCTGGACTGAAATCTTAGATTCATCATTAGGGGAGGGGTATCAAAAATAATCGTCTGACACTTTGTGATCTTGTTCACTCATATGGGCTCATCATTTGTAAATTGAGTTTGAATTACAGTAATTTCTCTCAGATTTTGTAAACTCATCCTTCATTTAAAGTTACCTTGCATTTCACAATTACTTGCTGCTAATTCTTGAATCTCAAGGAATTGGGGCCCTGAAATATAAGAAAAGAGAAATTGAGATGGATCTTCAATTACTTTCTGCTGGCATGTTGCATAGCCTAGCTGAGAAGTCTTGCCCCTTTTATCTGATGATAACATGTAACTGGGACATTCGATCCTAGGACCCATGGGTCCTGCAGAAGAATAATATTTTTTAGACATCATATCATCTAAATTTGGATATAATCTTTAGGAATGCTTCAGAAATATGGAGAAAAACAGTTTGGGGCAAGCGAGTTAAAACAATAAACAGAGTAGCAGAGTAAAACCTCCTATAGATTAGAGGAAAACAACATTGTTTCTTTACGATGTGAATTTAGAAGACCACGAACACTTAGAAGGTATCACAAGTTTATACCAAAGACATTTGCATTGACACATTTTATATTCTAATATATATTCTAAACTTAATTATTTATATTCCAATTCTACTTATTGGAATAAATATCAATTTATTTGTCAAATTATCAATTAATTATATTAAGTTTCATTGCGTGAAACATGGAATCAACACATAAATATAAAATATATAACTATATATAATATAATAAAATGGCACATGTTTTGCATTGTTCTGTTGTGGATTGGGCATTAAAGGCAGCTCTGTTCTAAAGTATTATTCCATTATCTCTACCTCAGTGTTTGGTGGAGTTATACCTAAAATTTTACCATTTGTAGATTTACAGCCTGGAGCCAAGATGAGACATTACCAATTTAAGACCTAATAACAAAGAGAAACATATGGACTTCTGTTTCTATAGAAATATTTGGTGATATAAAGGCAGTAGTTTAAGTTCCTGCCTGATTGGAAGGTAGATAGGCCAGGATATTAGGTAGTCATGCACATGAACAATTTTTTCACCTTCTTGGCTTTATCTCCTTTTGAAATGATAGGTATAATAAACAATTATATTTTGATAAAATACCTTCTAGTCTGAACACTTTTGTCTGAAATGCTCATCTGTATGTGATCCCTTGTAACTAAGATTTGTTTTGTTCCAGTAAGACAATCCATGCTGTTAGGATAAGATATTCTGATTGATCTGTTCCTACATGGAAGAAGGGTAAAGGTTAAGGTAGACATTGGTGCCAGTAAGACCTCACTTGGGAATATTTCAGCTGCAGAAGTTTAGAAGTAGCTCTTAAGCAAGGCTTACTTTGAATCCATTAGTTCTACAAAGCTAACTCAATTGGATAAATAAGTACTTCAAAAAGCCATTCTTTTTGGACCTAGCTATAAATGCTTCAAAATGAAAAAGACTTAAAATAGTCATTGACAAAAAAATTGAAAATGCGAGCAATCTTCTGACCAATATAATTTTTTCCATTATGCACAGAATTTTAGGGATATAAGATCAGTACCATTGTTAGGAACATTAAGGTTTCCTTGTTACAAATAGGCACCCAAGGATATAAGCCTGTATAAAGATTGTATCATTAAATTGCATGCTTCAATTTAGAGGACACTACATGCTTCAGCAGCACGTATACCCAAATTACAACAATACAGAGTTTAACATGGCAATTGCACAGGATGATATGAAAATTTTTGAAGTATTCCATATTTTTCATTCGTCAGATGCAAGAAATGAAAAACAGTTATTTAAGTTGATTACAAAATTCAAGTGTAATAATACATGTAATTCATATAATTAAAAGTTATTTTCACATCATTGTATTAAATCTTCAAATTAGTGAAGTCTTTACATAGCATAATCTTTAAAACACTTTTGAAATTAGACAACATTGTTATTTTATCCCAAAGAAATATACTATAATGACCTAGGAAAAAAGGAATCTTACACTGTTTCTATATGGAATGCAATCTGAAAGGACACATTTATTAAAGAGCCTATATATTATAAAACAATGTAGAATTCAAAGTATTATATCTAGGACAGAATAAAATAGATTATGGACATTATACAAACATATAATATAGAATATTTTAAAATATACTTTTTCAGACAAACACCAGAAATATGTTCAGTTTCTATACTACTCATTTCAACAGATAAGTTAAAATTATTTCTGATTAAAAAAAGCACAAACTCTCCAGAAACCATTATAGATGTATACAAATCTCTTTTGAATACATTTTGACATCAAAGTCAGGCAATTCACTTGGAAGAATTCCATGGAATCCATGAATTGTTACAGTAAGATATTGTTGTTATTTGGATTGTGAAAATATTTTGCATGGACACAAACAATGGAATGGAATTTATGAAATTTAAGAAACTTAACCGAACCATGGTGATTTAGAAGAGCAATTTGTACAGCCTTCCAAAACTTCAAAGAGGTAGTGATATATACTTATCATTTTGGCAATATTAAATGCAGCTTCTTCCAACTTATTCTTCAGACCTGATTTGACATAATGGTTCAACAGATGGAGATCCAACATGTTTTTGCTATCTCTATTCCCAGCAGCAAGATGCAAGGGGGTCAAGAGGCCTTTAGTTTGGGAATTGGTATCTGGATAATGATGAAGTAAAGAAATAGCCACTCTGCTATTATTCCACGTAAAAGCACTGTGCAAGGGTGTCCAGCCATCTACAGTTATTGCAAGAATATCTACCGATTGAGCCACCAACTCATGGAAAGTGTCAAAGTATCCCCTGTAGGCTTCCTGATAAAGATGGTTATACTCATCTTCATACCTAGTATTCACACGAGTGGCCTTTTTGGAAAGTAGTCTCTGCACTGTAGTAAACAGATTATTTTCAGCAGTCCAAAGAAGAAATTTGCTTGGATCCTTCTCCATTTTTTTTCTTGCAATTGATACCATTCCTCACTTTTTCATCGTGTTCCTCATCTTCATGACAATTGCCTAACCAGAAACTTTGAATGTCAGTGGGAATGATGTGTCCAAGTATTTCCCTAATAATTCATGTTAGTTGAACTGTTCAGCAAAATCCGGTGAATTTTCTGCATCTGTTTTTTTCACTATGATTTATTTTCTCTTTTTCCATTTTTACTATTCGAAATTATTCTAACTGTAGAATAGGGAATTGATGCAGAGCAGAGGAAAGATGTTCCTCCGTATTCAAAGATACAGACTGAAAATATGGACCAGTGATGTCTTTATGTGCAGCTTATTCTAGGAATGAGAAAAATGCATGCCTCTGATCAATTTATAGAGCACACAGAATTTTTTTTAGGGGGGGGGTCCAGTCGTGGGCCTGAACTCTGGGCCTGGGCACTGTCCCTCAGCTCTTCAGCTCAAGGCTAGTGCTCTACCACTTGAGCCACAGCGCCACTTCTGGCTTTTTTTCTTTTTGCTTATGTGGTGCTGAGGAATCCAACCCAAGGCCTCATGCATGCAAGGCAAGTGCTCTACCACTGAGCAACCTTCCCAGCCCCGAGCATGCAGAATTTTATGTTTTGAAAAGGATGGAAATAGAATTTATGTATTTACTTGAAATTAGTAAATACATTTATAGCAGTCTACATAAAGAGACGTAGCTTTGACCAAATTGCAGACAAGAATCTAAATCCTTGATAATTGTAGGAACAGACCTGAATGAAATCAATTTAATCACACATTTCCTGTAGAAGGAAGGAATAGGTCCATGCAGCAAGAGAAGGCAAGCCAATTATATCTGTGACAAATCTTTGTGGAAAATGGTATCAAGGATTACTTACTGGTGATACACTTGCACTTGAATCATGATTCTGAACTATTCCTTGCAGATTCTCAACTATTGCTTTGATCATTATATTCTCCAAGAAGAAAAAGTGAGATTTAATTGATAGCAAAGGACTACTAATACATTTTGACTTCTTATTAAGCACCTTCAATAATAGAAACCACATGAAGACAATAGACAGGCCTACTTTTATAGATGAAAACAAGTGTCTTTAATAGCCATGCAAGGGACTTCTATTTTATTACTGCATTATACATTATTTCTAATGTTGGGTAACAATAAATAATGAATCTATTAGAAAGCTCTTCAAGCTCGTATGTCCAATAATGAGTTCTCTTATAATAAATCATGGTATTTTTTTGTGTATGGTCTTAAGAAGAAATTTAAATTACTAACTCTCTGTTTTGGCAGGACAATTTCATCACTGTACATCTTGCTTCTATATTCAGTTTTAGATTGCTATCTAAGTATGTGGATTAGATAAGTATAGAGGAAAATTAGAAGCCACACTGGCAGCTCATGTCATTAATCCTAGCTAATAAGAAAGATGGAGTCTGAGGATTGTGGTTTGAAACCAGACCAAACCAAAAAAAGACCATTAGATTCTGATTTGAGAAAAACCAACAAAAGCAAGAAATGGAGCTGTGGTACAAGCAGTAAAATGCTAACCTTGAGAAAATTAAAACAAAAAAATATCAATTTCTGGGACAGAGCCAAGCCCTGAGTTCAAGCCCTATTATTAGCACCAAACAAATGAATGAATGAATTAGTTAATTAATTAAAAATAAATTAAGTGTTCACATGTGGATAGACAAGTAAAACGTAAAACCCGTGGTGACTGGATTGTGTATTATTTTTTAGAAAGGCAAATTATCATTTGTACTAATCACTAATATTTTATTTGAACTTTTTTGTACAATTAACCTTGAATTTAGCATGTATGTATATGTGTGTGCACATGTGTGTATGTGTGTATGTGTGCATGTGCTGTTGCAATGTTGCTTGCCAATGTGGACAAGGTGGAACTGAAAAGAGCTAACTGTGTTGCAATGTTTTTATTTATCATTGTTCTGTCAAGTTATTTCAGTTCGACCTCCCTTCTGTACACTTTATTTTTCAAATAATAACATCATCAGAATCAAATCATTTACATTAAGTTAGATAAAAGAGACAGCTTTAGCTCTTATTATATGCTAGGAAAGAAAATACAGACATAATTAGGTAGTAAGTTATTGCTGTAAGATGACTGTCAGTTCAAAATATGTATTTGACATCTTAAATTGGTTATAATTTTAAAAAATGCTTATGGAATGAGTTTGACCAACTTGACCAAACAGGTATTCCTCTCTGGTTGTTCCCGTGAAACACAAGGTGGATAAACTCTGGCTTTCTGTTGAAAATAACTTTCTTTATAAGATCATATCTATTCTCACTAAGAGAAAATCAACTCCAAATTTCTACGTTTGAATATCCCATGATATTGACTGAAAATCGGTACTGTTGATAAGCTTGTTAGATATTCCTTTCAAAAACAAACAAACAAAAAGCATATATCATCTCCAGATAATGGATGTATTTGAAGTTGTTTTGTACATGCAAAGGGATCTTCACTAATGGCTCTTTTGTGGGATTAACTATCGCAACTTAACAAATAAGGTTTTTCGAATATCTTTTCCAATATAAATAACATCCCAGAGTGAGTCTTGCAATTTCTGAAAAGCCTTTAAATATTTTAGAATTATTTCAGTTCATCGACTACAAAGTTAAAGACATTTCTGAAATAAATATTAAGATCTGAAAATGTAAGTGGGCATATAGGCTTTTATGCCTCATTTTATGAAAATCTAGTTTTTATGAAACTAAATGAAATAGAATAAAAGAATGTAGGTGAATTTTGTAAGCTAATTAATTATTAGTATAACTTTGTTTTCTATTAACACAGTCCTCTGAATGTAGATGATGCAGTTAAATTATTTCCTTTGTGTGTCTGTACTTCAGTTATTTTTAGAATCTTTGTATTTACAGGAGTGAATTTTTGGTATAAATAAAAGTGTTTTAAAATTATTAGGATTAATCTTGTGTTTTGGGCACTACTCCCAAGAAAATGAGTTATTTTCAAGTGTTAATAGTTTATAATTTAATCTTCAGTATCATAAGAAATTTTTAAAAATTTAGTATTGATGACTATTTAAACCAATTGTATTCACAAGTTGGAGACTCCTTAATTCATGCTTAGATCTTGGTGTCTATGATTTTTAACTTCTCGTTCCTAGCATTAATGATAGGTCAGAGTGCGTTTTTGGGTATATGAAAGGTAAAATATTTATATGGGGTCAAAGGTGATTTTTATATCAGTCTTGCTTTAATAAAATTTTAAAGTAGTACATTTCTCTCAAAATGTTGCACATCAAAAGCAATCAAATATTTCTCATGGTAAACAACTTAGGTGAGCTACAATGTGGAAATGATTGGTCCATCATACCTGCAGTCTGTTTCCATCCAGAATTGGGCAGGTCATTCTATCTGTAAGACTGTGTTAAACAGAGATGGGGTCCCCAAGCAGATCTAGACATCAAGAATGTTATACTTTAGCAGTTCCTTGCACCAGGGTTGTGTAAATTGATTATGAACTTGGAGGTTTCATATTAAAGCTACCTATTTTCTAACAAAGATAAAGTGAAATATTGTTAGAGTGTACACAATAATTTTGGGAAATTTTCCTAGAATTAGTAGACTAAGTTCTGGTATTTTAGTCATAAAATAAAATGAGGTTATTTGATACAGTGGGAGATGGGCCATAGGCTAACTCTTACCATGCGTACATGTTGTACTAGTAATTCCAACTCCAAAGACTTCAGTATCATCATCTCAGAATTAAAAATAGAAGCAGATCCACTTTATGGGAATATTGTGAGGATTAAATTAGATACCATAGGTAAAGTACTTGGAAAAACAATCAGCATTTGATGCTCTCTACCTGTTATTTTATCATGAAATGAATTCTATCATTTTACTCTGATTTTTATATTGTGTCTATTTAGAATACACAATGTGATCTATTGATATTCATTGCATTGGTCACTTTTCTGTCATTATGAGGAAAATACCTGCAAATAATATTTCTGAGTAGGAGACTATTATATTGACTAATGGTTTAAGAGAACGCAGTTTAAGATCAGATGTCTCCATTGATTTTAATTATATTTTTATTAAATAGCTGGTCAAAAGAATTTCTATTCCACAAGTCAGTTTATAAGTACAATGGATCTTTACATAACTTACCCACACCCTTTCAAACCTCACCCCACTTTCATTTTTTCTAGTTTCATACTATCTGCATTGAATATTATACCTTCCCTCTCTTCCTCCATTGCTCTTTATTCCTTCCCTTGACTCTCTCTCACATCTTCCAAGTGACAGTTTCCTGGTATTCATTTCCTTGAATTTAAAGTACAATTTTATAAGAAATTACACTGTTTAAATACTCCTCTGCAAATAGCATGCTTTGGTTAATACTATTATGTAATTGTAAACCCTCTGTCCGGTATTTTCACAATACAAAAATTCTCAGTTTTATGATGCATATATTTTGAAAAGAATGCCATGACTTTATGAAATAAAAATAGAATCTTTAATGGGTGTATTGTCACTATTGCCTGCCAGATTTAAAAAAATTTCTTAGACTACTACCTCAATCCTTATACAAAAATAAAAAAAGATTATAAAACTAAATGTGAGATGCAAAAACCTACAAAATATAAATGTAAAAATTCATGACATTGGATCAGTAAAGGTTTCAAAAAATGACAAGGAAAGCATTAGTGGGTAAAGAAAAGCAAGAATAAACTGGATAATATCAACTGATAACCTTACATAATTCACAGGACAATATAACAGAAATGAAAACATATCCAACAGATATAGGAGACATATTTGTTAATACTACAATGTTAATGCTACAATCATTTTGAGTCTAAGTATTTTTATATCTTCTAATTCTATATAAATTTTTCCCGAATAGGGTATTTCTTTAAAGAGCATATGTAAATTGATAGTCAATAGGAAGAGCAAATGAAATAAGTTCCTCTTTAGTATCTAAGACTAAATCAAAAGAAAACTCACTAGTATGACCATAATATAAAAAGATTACACAAAATATAGTAGTGCAATTTTGGAGAAATTGATATACTCCACATAGCAAATCAATTTGTACAATACTACAATCATTATATCAAGCAAGTTTTCAAAAGGTCAAAGAGAATTTATATGATCTATTTATTACACTTCTATGTACGTATTAAAGAGAAGTAAAAAACTTGTTTGGACAGGAAATGTAGTTTATTGACATTGCACTTGAATAGTATGTGTGAGACCCTGGAAATAATCCCTAAAAACAAGTTTTGAAAAGACACACTATAGAGGAGGTATGCTGGACAAATTCCTGTAACTGAATTTCATACCTATTTTAATGTCTGTTCTAAAATGCACAGTATTTCTATTTGAAGAAATGCAAGTTTGTGAAAATTAGGCTTGGAAAACCTATGACTGTACATTTCACTTCCAAAGCAATAATATGTATGCAATACATGGAGAGAATATATTGCAAGTGAATTACATGTCAGCAAAAAAAGAGAAATTATTTTTAAAAATACTGCACACAAAATGCAGAATACCTAAAAAAATGTTTTTGGTGTTGGCTTAAAAAAGATGTAATGTCTGACTATGTTGAGGTTTTTGTCTGTTTATTTTGAGTTTATACAGAGACAACTCAATCAAAAAGTGTATGATAACTGGAATACCTAGGAATTATGCATCACTTATAAATAATTGATAACCTTTTCTGGAAGAAAATTTGGTAAATGACAGAACACAGAATCTATGCATCTGCATTTTATGAAAGCCATATGTTACTTGCTCAATCCAATTTTTTTTCTCTACTTTGCTAGGGGAAAAAATATTCTCAAGATAAGAGTCAATAGCAATGAAAAGAAACAAAATACACAATCATCTTGATTTATTTGTGAAAATAACAAATGAAATAAAACAATTCCACTTAAAGGACTCCAATATTATTATCTAAGAAGATGTTCCTGAATGACAACATCCACTGAATTTTTGGAATTTTAATTTCTACAAACATATGACAATTAGAATAAGAAAACAAATATAGTCTTAGAGCAAACCAGCCTTGGAATAACTTTCTTAATTGTTTTGAAATTACATAAGAATTGATACTCCTTTCCTTTGGAAACATTTAAATAAGTTTATCATTTATTACAATTCAAATACGAAGCAAAAGTAATTTCATATAATCATTACAAATATCATCTTATAACTATCGCAAAATAGAGTAAAAGACCAATCCAAATATAGTACCTTTGTATCGTTATACTTAATTCCTAATCATTACCTAAATATCTTAAACAGGGCTGGGAAGGTGGCTCAGTGGTAGAGCGCTTGCCTTGCATGCTCGAGGCCCTGGGTTCGATTCCTCAGCACCACATAGGAAAGAAAAAAGCCGGAATTGTCGCTGTGGCTCAAGTGGTAGAGCGCTAGCCTTGAGCTGAAGAGCTGAGGGACAGAGCCCAGGCCCAGAGTTCAGGGCCCACGACCGGACCCCCCCAAAAAAAATATCTTAAACAAACTAAATATTAATGTCTTTAACATAGATGTAATTATTCTTTACTTTTTACTTAACATTTTCCATGGGCCTGTATTCATGTTTCTAAGAAATGTTCACAGCATTTAAAAGATGCTTTTGTGAAATTAATGTGTTACATTTTGTTGGAGTTGAGTTGTTGTTGTTGTTTGCAAGGCATAGGCATTGTCCCTAAGCCTTTTTATTCTCAAGGACAGCACTCTACAACTTGAGGCCCAGAGCTAATTTATGTTTTTAAGAATTTAACAAGTAGTTTTCTGTCTGGGCTAGTTTCAAACTGAATTTTAAGATCTCATTACACAGAATAGGTTGAATTATAAGAGTGAGTCACTGCCACTTGTTTAGATGTATTTGTTAATTTTAATTATGTTTTAAGATTTTTGTTTCACCATAGTGTCTATCTCTCTACAAATAAATTTAGATATATGTATATATTTCTGATGACAAATAATCTCTAAAAATGTATGTCATTCAAAACATAACATTTAAATATATCTATATCTATATCTATCTCTCTATATATATGTATGTATATATCTGAAGACAGACTCCCTCTAAAATTTGTTCTACTGCTTTTGAACTTTTTCATTTCAAAGATATACAGTCTATTTTTCGAAAAGTTTCCTAGCATAAAATAATTAATATTTCAATAGAAAGTAGAGTTTATTACTTTCAAGGGAATTTTAGATATACACATGATATTGTAGTAACATTTACAGTATATTACTTGAAAAGTTCTGTCTAAACTCTTAAATATTTTTGTGTAGTGAAGGGGAAAGAGGAAGTTAATTTATACTGGTTAGGAATTTCCAATGCTTCAAAAATCTATTCCATAATTTGTTATGAGCACATAGTCAAGCTACCTGATATGGTTTAGTTTTTCTTTTCTTTATTTGTTCAAAATTTTAATATGGATGTATGCACAGTGGTAACATTAAAATTATTAATCAAAAGAAAAATAATAGCAAAATCATAGACACATATCAGACTTTCAATAATTAGAACTATGATGATAATAATAATTTTGATGAAGATGATGATGATGACCACAGTGTAGCCTGATAATGACAATGTTATGATTGAAAAGGAAAAAAAACCTTAGACATCATTGAAGGTAGATTTGCCACATTGAATACACAGTTATAAATAGTGTTGGATTACATACAATAAGAATAACAAGAGGACAGTTTCAATATCAATAAATAAAATCACATAAACAGGTACAGAGAGTAAAAAAAAAAAAAAAAAACCTAACGTTATTCCTGCAGTTTCTCTAATGTGTAATCACTTTTCTTGGTGGTATTTTTTTCTAATAAATAAAATCATTTATTTCCACATTTTGATGGACTAAGCTTTAGTTTTCAACTAAGTGTTATTAGATCAAATAACATTCTCATATAGATAGTATTCAAATTAATGTTTCCAATGATATATTATGAGTATGTTCTTCAGTACAGCTGTAAACACATGACACAACTTACATAATACCACTTACATATCTGTAGTTACCATAAATGGACAGAGGCCCTAGAACAAGTAGTTAAAATTTATTTTTATTTCTGCATGAAACTATTTGTGAATTCATACCAACAAATTGAATTTGACTATTTATAAGCTAAGGTGGAAAATATAAGGATGCTTCACTTATCTTTTTTCTTGCTCCAGAAGGCAACAAATATATTCTTCAATATTTCTGGTAGATTACCTCCATTTACAGATGAGAAATGTAAGGCCAACAGTCAATGAGTGAGTAAATAATGATACTTGAATTTGTATCTGTGCTCTTTACTCTGTGTGCTTACAAGAAGAGTAACTTGGTGATGGAGAGGACCAATAGGAAAAGACTATGTGGAAAAATCATACTTTGTAAACGGTTGTTTTAGGACTAGGGGATCAATGATGAGTATTTGAAACAGGCTGGTGTCAGGCGCATAAAACGGAGTACATAGAAATTTTGTTAGTGAAAGAAATTGAGAAAATCTTCATCATTCAAGGAAATGCTGAAGTAAAATTTCAAATTATTTGCTCAGGAGTGAGGATGTGTTCAAAGTACTGCTTCAGAGAATGTAGTTGAATATCTTGGGGGAAAAACTGCTTTAAACAATTCTGGAATAATTGTACAAGTAGAAGCCCCTAACTCTGACTGTAATCAGCCACAACATCATTAAATTAGGGACTATTTTCCAAGTGCAGAGTGAGAAAAAGAGGGCTCATCACAGTTAGTGTTCAGGTTGAAGTAATGGAAATCATATAATTTTTCTGATAAATCTTCATTTATTTTTGGAACATTAAAGTAGGGAAAAGCCAAGTAAATATATTGCAAGTTCCTAAATTAAGCGGGATGTATCATATTGTTCTCTTTTTTAACTTGGAAGTTATAGATTATATCTTTTTATACTCTGACTTGGGACACTGATCTGCTCTCAGTTATTTCTACTCTTCTCCTTCTTTTGACCATCCGCTTACATAATCTTTATTTAAAGAGACATACTTGAGCTTGCATTTCTAAATTCTTCAAAATTATCTGAATTTCTTCATACTTCTGGCATCCTCCTAAATCTTTCTCAAGGGAATATTTTGTCACTACCATTTTTATCCTATATGATATCTTCCTGCCTAATTCAGTGCAAAATATATATCATCCAGATATCTCAACACTTCTACTAACCTAAAATACTATCTTAATTAGAAATCATGATTTCAGTATATCTGGGGAGGTGACATCTGTCACTTTTGAATGACCCTAAGTGATACTTACATGAAATCATGTTTTAAACCAATATGCCTCTGAGAAGATGAATGAATCGATAAAATCGGTGAAATCATTAATACACACACACACACACACACACACACACACGGTGGAATTCTATGCTTCCAATTCATAAGGAAATGGAAAGACTTGGAAAAATCCTACTAAGTAAAATAAGCAAGACACAAAGAAACAGATTCCATGGTTTCCCTCATGTGTAATAAGTAGGAAATGTCTAGGATGATCCTAGCAGATGAGCAGAATGGCTCAAGAGCTTTGTATATATGACCATATAAGTGAATGCTGAGCAAAATGAACTCGTAGACATTGAAACAAAGGTTTTCCTTTGTGGTTGTTTTTTTTTAATGTACTATGTGATTTCTTTTTTCTTTTGTGTTTTCTGCTGTGGTTTATCTCCTGCTGCATATGATTTCAGTATCCTGTGTATTGTATACATATTTATCTTAATTTGGCAAGGGAAGAGGAACAACAAAATGGCGACAGAAAGGACAAAGAGCAAACCAATGCCATAGCAATACTCACAAGACAACATGTTGGAAATTTTCACTACATCTTGTGAGGGGTATTGGGGAAAAGGAAAAGTGTGAGAAAAATGAGGGAGCGGGTAAAAAGTTCGACATATTATGTATTCACTACATTACAATTACTGAAACCCCTTCTATATATTAAATTGACAATAAAATTAAATTTAAAAATAAGCTACATGAAATAGAATTTCACTGTATTATTATAGTAAATATTGTTCTATGTGTATTTCCTTTATAAAATGAACAATATTTGGCTTCTAATTTGAATTAATTGCCCCTTTCTTTATCAGAGGGTCAGCAACTGGAATGTTATCAAACTATACAAAATTTTCAGAATATACTTGCCATTATTTTGAAAAAAAAAAACCATTATTTTAGTATTGTCTCATACTAAATGGAAAATAGTTCAATTCTCTGGAAACTCCTAACATTTAAAACTGAATTTTTGTTAAGAGGAGAGAATATATGTGTTCTTCAAAATTCCTATGACTACTAATTACTCATTTTCAAATTCTGAACATGCCATACCAGACACATTCAAAACAGTGCCTGTTTGCATTTTATTTAATTCTGCAATAGATGCAGCCACATTCTGGTTGAAGATAAAACTATGAAGTATCTATAATAATTAATTCCTCTGGAGTAAACATTTGTTCATCAGAGTAAGCTATTATTTCTATGAAAATCAATCCCAACATTTTATGCAGTGAAGTCATTCTAGCCGAACAATTTTCAACTTGTAAGGTGTACCTTAAAATTCACTAAATTTCACAGCATGACTAGATTAACACTATTGTGAAAAAAATCTACACTTCTACTAATGTAATGCCCTTTCTATTGTTCTAAGAACACTGCACTAAACTTTGCTGCATCATTTTTCCCCAAGTGATATTCTTGAGATCAGAAAATTTGCTAACATTATTTTTACTTATCTTTTTTCCTATAATAGATACTCAGGAGGCTACGATCTGAACATTATGGTTCAAAGCACACCCAGGCAGGAAGGTTTCTTAGATTCTTATCTCCAATGAACTGCTCAGGAAAAGCCAGACAAAAGTGGCACTGAGGTTCAAGTGGTAGATAGTAGTCTTGACCAAAAACAGGCACAGGGACCGTGCCCTCAGCCTAAATTTAGCCACAGTTAAAAAAATGTGTACATATTTATCTGACACCCATCAGAGATTAAACCTGAGTATGAAACCTAAGGAAAATGAAAAGGTAAGAATTTAACTTTTCTGGATTTAAGTAAACAAAATGCAGCATAGAGTAACTCATTGGTTTAAAGGCAACCTATTTCTCCAAAACATTCTAAGCATTTCCTTACAATGTGTATTATTCTCAAGAAGGGAATGGAGAATATGAGAATTGGACTAACCAAGTATTGTCTTGAAATATACATAATTTGGATTTACCTCTTTTTTCGTTATAGGCATTTTTGAGAAAACTTTGAATAATTGATTTCCTGGTCGGGTATAATATATCCTAGTTTCATATACCAAACTTCATTCAGAAAATGGTATATAGTGATTAAGTAAACATATTCAATAAATGTCATAAAGTATATACCTATAGGAATAATATTTTTAAGAGTGCATTTTAAATATTCTAATATAATTATTTATTTGATGGAAAAATTTCACATTAACAGTAATTAACTGGAATACTTTAATGTTAATTGGACAAGATTGTCTTTCTAAATGAGCAAAACCAATTTCTCCCTTTCTTTATCAAGGAAACAACAGAGGAAAAAATGGAAATTAACATATGAATATATAACAACTGGAATTAATTTTTGTCTTTTTATTAGCAAATATTAATTTCAAAAATTGTTTTATTGTGTTATACACATATGTCCATATAATGTAGCCATCTACATTTTATTCCTTTTATTAGTTTTATTATACCATCATACTTACTTATAAAATATTTGAATATATTTATCCACAATATTTCTCTTCATGTCCTCTCTTAATTTTTTCCAAATTTAATCAGTTCCATATTTTAAACCTGGGTCATTCGTTGTATTTTCTGGTTCTAGAGTCTGCATATAAGAAATCTAGTATGTGTTTTTCACAGTATGGCATATTGCATTAATAAGAAGGTTTCCAGTTCTATCCATTTTTTGAAGATGATATGATTTCATTATTATGTGTGGCTAAATAATATATCATTGTGTATATTTATTATAACTTGTTTAGTCAATGAGTGATTAAGGAACATATAGGTTAATTCTGTAGTTATTTATGCTTTTTATGTGGGAGAAGTAAGGATGGAAATAATGATGTTTAGACTGAGAAACATGCTCTTTAGTATGTCACTCTAGTATTTAAAACATCAGCTGCTCTTTCATCAGTATTTCTATACTGCATTATATTTTAAAAATAAAATTTATTTACATTTGCAAAGGTGTTCTCTTTCAGTATCTATATAACTTTTTATTACAGTGTTATATTTAGTATGTCATGTGAGTGAAAATGCATGCATGTTTGTATATATTGCTGACTCTAAGGAAACTGAATGTATGTGAGATACAGGATTCAAATAAAAGTTTCAGACCTGCTAAGATGCTAAACTGATGTATATGTCCAGTTTGTGGAGTGTGATTTCAAGATCATATTTTGTAGGTTTCATACCAATTAAGTAGATGTTTCTCATCCAAAATCATAAGGAATAAAACAACTACTCTGTTTCATAATCATTTAGTCTTAGTACTCCAGACATTGTAATTAGTGGAAAAAATGATTGAAAGTAAGATGGGTCAGTAGTGAGCCTTTAGAAACACTGAATTTTCCCCAAAATCTTCAGATGCACTCTGTGAATAGAAGTTACAATTTTATATATTTATAAATATATTTATAAACATACACATATAATATGATTCTATATATGTAAATATGTGCATATAATATAAATACATCATATATTTGTTATATTTTAAATGTATCATAAATATTTATTTATATTTAAATGTAATTCATATTATCATATGTACATATATATATATATATATATATACATATATATACATATATTTTTTTTGGTCAGTCGTGGGGCTTGAACTCTTGGCGTTGGTGCTGTCCCTATGCTCTTCAGCTCAAGGCGAGAGCTCTACTGCTTGAGACATAGCGCCACTTCCTGTTTTCTGGAGGTTTATTAGAGATAAGAATCTCATGGAATTTCCTGCCTGGGCTGGCACTGAACCATGATCCTCAGATCTCAGCCTCCTGAGTAGCTAGGATTAATTACAGTTATGAGCCACCAGTGCCCGGCTATATTTATATCTGAAATTTGTCAGTGGAACAAAAGGTACAGAAACTATTATTCTTATCATGAAAGGACTTCACATTGACAGGTGTAATTACAAGAAGAAAAACGATAAATATTCACAGTGGCACAAAAATCCCTTAGGTGCCTAGTTCTACAACTCTTTTTTTGAGACACTTCATGTTGTGTACTTGGTTTTCAACCGAAGCGACTATAGAAGGTATTGGACCCTAAACAACACTGACAATTGCCCACTGACAAATACCCACTCCTCTATGACAGATTTAGCAAGGACTATCATGGAGATTCTTGTTAGGGACATGATGAAAAATTTATATGTTAGTTGTGATTACAGAACTGTTTTACACCTGTCACTCAGCCAGTAACTGTATTTAACATAGTTCCTTTGCTCTAACTTATATTTTCTTGGCTCAGGAAATGGTTTTTATTTGTGAAAACTTGGCTGTTCACAACATAGACATGCGTTTTAAATCCTTTTGAAATTACTGTCTGCACAGAGTTCTATGAGATGAACTTCTCTTTACCACTGAAATGAACTTACTCTGATTCAAACTTGGACATCAGCTAGCTTGTTCTTCTTCCCTGAAAACCATCTATATAGACGTCTTTACATGTAAAACAGATCCTCACTTACTTGCAAAAGTCTGTCAGTGAGTCAAACCTAACTCACCCAAGTGAATTTAATTCATCTCCCATGCTTCCTTTCATTAAAAATGGTAAGAACTGTTTAGCAATGCACATACTTTTTATTGTGAAGTGTGACTCCTATGTTCCATAATGTGAATCAAGCAGAGGAATCAGCTAATGATAGGAAAGATCATTTCAAAGAGTCTTAGACCTTGAAAATTATCCTGAGTATAATTTTTGGAGAAATATCTCTTTTCAAAATAGAGGACTCATTTATTCTTATTCTTATTTTTGTTTGTTTTTTTTTGGGGAGTCTGGTCGTGCGGCCTGAACTCTGGGCCTGGGTGCTGTCCCTCAGCTTTTCAGCTCAAGGCTAGCGCTCTACCACTTGAGCAACAGCGCCACTTCCGGATTTTTTCTTTTTGCTTATGTGGTGCTGAGGAATCGAACCCAGGACCTCAGGCATGCAAGGCAAGCACTCTACCACTGAGCCATCTTCCCAGCCCCTCAATTATTTTTTATATTGTGCTGGTACTGGGGTTTGAACTGCTGGCCTTGAGCTCTATCTAGGCTTTAATTCTCAATGTTTGCTCTATACCACTTAAGCCACACTTGTACTTCTTCCTTTCACCACAACTGGAGAAACGAATCTCTTAGGTTTACTTGGAATAACTTCGAATTGCAGTTGTCAAATTTGAACCTACCAAGTAGCTAGATGTAAGCCACTGGTGTTCTGCTACAACTCACTTCTAAAGAATAAATAATCACAAAAATCAGAGAAAAATATTTGTTCAATTATTTATGTGTTGTCTAACAAACCAAATCATTTGCTACTGAAAGAGAAAAATAGAGATGATAGAGATGAATATGGAGGAGCAAGACCCCAAGAAAGAAGGGAAGGGATGATAAATGAGGGGAGGAGAAGGGAAGGGAAGATACGCGAGGAGGGGGAGCTGAGTAGAATTTTCTACTCATCACTAAGGTATTGTTGGACAATCAGTGCTTTTGCATTTATGTAGCTAAAGCTTTCTATTTTTGGTAGTTGTAAACTGAGACATAAAATACCAATTTACAGGTAATAACCTGTTAGTGTGCTTCCTCCTGCACCAAGGAAGCCATAGTAAGGTTACTGTTAGAGAGAAGGCAAGAGTAATCAGTTTAAGTGATTCTGAGAAACAATAATTGACATGCAAGGAATGCTCCCTTGTATGGTGAAATCAAGCATCACTCTTGTTCCCTGCTCCAGACTTCCTCTCAAAAAGAACAGCAAAAACAGAAGAGGAAGGAAATATCTGAGTAATGATCATCTCTCTATTTTCCCTCATCTCTTGACCACTCAAACAATAAAGCCAAAGGAGGCTTAACCTGAGCTTGTGGGAGAAATAGGGGGGAAAGTTCATTCAAACAAAGAGAAAGTTGTCAAGTAATAGGGGTGGCATTTCAAATACTGAAATAAACTTTTTAAAATTATTAATAAAAAGTAACTTGAAATTTATTGAACATTTAGAAGAATACAGGGCTCACTACATAGTGGAATCTGCATTATTAATACTGACTCCTGCTTCTGTCATCAGAAATTGAAGATCTTCCCTAATATTCCAATACTAGGCAAATTACCCTTGATATTCACTTAAACTTTGTGAATATAATGCAGAAAACATGACTTTAAATTTAAACTGGTGAAGTGATAGGTAATGGAAATTCATTATGAATAGCATAATGCTGAGAGCATGGAAATTATTTTTCTTTCGTTTTCTGTGTGTAGAGAAGAAAAAAGGTCTCTTGGATGGCCCTGAAGTTCCAATTCTAAATTTAGGACAGAAGGTGAATAGTAAAGGAGACCTATTTCAGCCATTCAGAGATTAGAAATGTGGAGGAATTTCCTCATTTTTGTAGGTCAAACATGGAAGAGAAGATGTGGCAAGTCCAAAGCCAAATGCCAAAGGCATGAAGTTAAATCCAGTCTCAATAGAGAATCTGGGTTTAAAGAGAGTAGGGTAGAAGAGTGGAGAGGGAAATGGTGGACTAATACATTCATAGTATTCGATGTACATGTGTGAGGATATAAGTAGTAAACTTGAAGGGATAGGTGGGATTGGGGTAGGGGGAAGGAAGAAAAATGGAAATTTTGACAAAGATCCAGATGTATTGCACATTGAAATGCATATACACTCTATTCAACACTGACATGATGAAGCGAAATCCATTTGCACAACTAGCTAAATATTAAAAAGTTTTTGAAATTTTAATATTGAGAGACCAGAAGCCTAAACCCTTAGAGATAAACAAGATGATAGCATTGACATATTGTTGAGGCTTGTGCTCCTTTCAATATGCAAAATTTAATAAGTGTTGTCTGGGCAAATGTACATTTTATTTTACCAATTCTTTTTTCAAATTGCTTAAAATATAGAGAACCAAATTCTCATATTACTTCACTTCCAATAAAAAAAAAATCTTATAGACCTTTAGTTTTCTCAGTTGTTTCTAAATATCTTAATGCAATGCATTGGAAATAATTTCATTCTCATTTAATTTTAAATTTGAAATCACTAAATTCTTTTAAAATCCTCTTACTCGGGCACAGGTATGGATAGATAACTGATGTGGGCAGAATCAGAATTATTCAGAAGGCTGTAAATGGATCCTCACCTAGTTTTCTCTCTGCTAGATCATAGAATACAGACTGCCCTAATTGGAAAAAGTTAGCCTTCCCAAGTTTTCTTCATATAAACACTCTATCAACATTTTGTTGTTAGAGGATTATTCAAGATTAGCTATATGTTATTGATAATGACTGAACATTACAGAAAGGTTAGGGAAAACCCTCTACACTTCAGTGAGGTTGTGAATTGTGCTTCATAAAGTGTTATGAAATCGCTCCATGAGAAATCTAGCAACCTCATTTCTAAAAAGTTCTTGCATGGTTACTCTTTCTAATAATGTCTCAATTCAAGTACTTCTCCTTGGAGTTCCATACTACTCAATGATGCTATATTAACTCCTTGTTATATTTTGCAGACCGGTGTTGGTGATGAAATTTGTGCTTTCCAAAATTGCTCTCCCAATTCCACCCACAAAATGCAGACAAATATTCTGAAAGAACAGTCAGAGGAAGATGGCGGAGGAGAAGCTGCAGGCTAAACAAGCTCTGGCATAGAAAGCAGCTTTAGTGTTCCAGTGAATAATCCTAGACTAGAGAATCACAACAAGTGTGCCATCACAGTACAGAGAGTTTGGCAAGAGAGGGAAAATCCAGGAAGGAGACAGATCTGAGCACCTGACCTTAGTTGCAGCTCTGGCCAGGGGCGGTGGCAGCAGCAGCTGCCTTAGCCACGATACCAGAGAGAATCTGGGACAAAGGCACCAGACGCAGCGGGTGGGTGGATTCTACTCAACACCAGCAAGAACTGACAAGGATTAGATATGTTCATCCTACAGATCGCACACCTGAGACTATGCAGAAACCAAGATTCTGGCAAGCAGGAACCAAGACTCTGGCGTGAGTAGAACCGTGACATCTTCACTCCTTCTCTGGGAACATAGGAGGAAAGGTCGCCCCCTTCCCCGCCCCCCCCACCGCCCCACCATCACCAGAGATCTCCATCTTTGATTCTGACAAAGTCCCGGCTGAGCAACTAGCTCCAACTCAGGCCTTGGAAGAAAAAAAAAGAGTTATTTAGCAGGTTAGAAGAACCTGATCTGACCTGCCAAGTTCAGCTCCACCCAGGGGAAAGTCATGCAGCTCAGGCAGGGGTTCCTCTGCCCCTGGAGGAGTGACTTCCTTCACTGGGTAAACAGAGCCAGAAGCTGCCCCTCCCTATAGCAGCCTAGACAAACAATTGAAATTCAGTAAACATAAATCCTGAAAATGGCTCTAGGCTGGACTCTGTGAGTCTCTCACCAGCTAGCCCCTCAGGGAAAAGCTACTGTTTGCTGAAAGGCCTCAACCATACCCAAAACCTAGCCTCATCACAGCATCTCCAAGCTAGAGAAAACAGCCATCTCCCTATTTTGTGATACTCAAAGCAGATGTCCCTCCCACTGAACTAGACTGGGAGAAGGATCACAAAATCCTGAGTAATGCAGAGCATTTTTCTGCCTGCTCAAACAAACTGACTTAAGAAACCAATCAACCCACAGGAAAACCGAACACCACAAACCACGAAACTGGTTACAGACACAGGGGAGATACAGGATCTTCCCATTTTTGCACCCCCCCCCCCCAAAAAAATTCAAAGACCTCTTTTTTTGTACCTTTTTTAATTTTAATTTTTTTCTATTAATCTTTTTTTCTCTCATAATTTTTTAATTTTAATTTTTTGTGAACATACTGTACAGAGGGGTTACAATTACATGGTCAAGATAATGAGTACATTTCTTATCAAGCATTGCAGCCTCCTCCTTTGTTTACCCTTCACATCCCTTCCCAGCCTCCCCCGCTCCCCCCCCAACCGCCCCCCCCCCCGCACCAAAGTTGTAAAGTTCATTTTTGACATGACAACTTCTATTTCTCATAGTTGCATCGGGTCCACCTGTATCCTTAAACGACTTGTTATTCCCCATCCCCTCCACAAATTATACCAACATCAAATATAGTGAAAGCAGGGATTATACTGTGGGGGAGGGACATACAAAGCTACAAAGAAATAATCTTATAAATGAGTTAGAAACAAATGCATGAAAGAAAAAAATATTTAAATACATATCTTAGGGTTCATTTTCCTAACATCACATTATCTGAACTTTCCTGCTTGACTCATACATATACTAGATATTGCAAATAAGGGAAACCAGGGGACCTATGTTTCTTTGGGCTTGGCTAATTTCACTTAATGTAATTTTTTCCAAGCCTTTCCATTTCCTAACAAATGGGGCAATGTCATTCTTTCTGATGGAGGCATCGAATTCCATTGTGTATATATACCACATTTTCTTGATCCATTCATCTACTGAGGGGCATCTGGGTTGGTAAATAATGCTGCAATAAACATAGTTGTGCTGGTAGCTTTAGTGTGGTCTTGTTTGTAAATATTTGGAAAACCAAACACCACAAACAGACTAAAGACTCCACCAAGAAACTGGTTACAGACACAGGGGAGATACAGGATCTTCTCATTTTTGCACCCCCCCCAAAAAAAAATTCAAAGACCTCTTTTTGTGTACCTTTTTTAATTTTAATTTTAATTTTTTCTATTAATCTTTTTTTCTCTCATAATTTTTATTGTGTGTGTGTGTGTGTGT
This sequence comes from Dipodomys spectabilis, assembly GCF_019054845.1. Classification (NCBI taxonomy): domain Eukaryota; kingdom Metazoa; phylum Chordata; class Mammalia; order Rodentia; family Heteromyidae; genus Dipodomys; species Dipodomys spectabilis. Next base: position 1,345,198 of record NW_024870800.1, read on the forward strand.
GTGTGTGTGTTTGTGTGTGTGATTTTTTAAAATCTTTTTTGACCTTTTGGTCCTTTTTAAAAATTCTTTTCAAGTTTTTGTGTGTTTTTTTTCTTTTTTCATGACTTAATTGCTTTTCTACTCATCTCCAGAGAAATACCTGTCATTGATTATTAGATCTTATCCCCCATTATGTACATACTTAATCCAGAAATTTATTATTCAAATCACAACCACTTAGGCTTAACTTCTTTAAGAGCAGTATTAAATCTTTATCCCTATGTAATTTTCAAGTAACTAATTTTAAGTATTTTTATTTTTTAGTTTTTCATGTCTCCTTTCTATCCCTCCCCTCATCTCATCCTATCCTTTTCTTCTATAAATATCACTTATTTAAGCTTACATGGTTTTTAAGTGTTTCACTTTTTAAATTTAAATTTTAGTTTTTCCATTTTTTTTCTTTTTTTGTTGTTGGTTTGTTTTAATCTCTCTCCTATCATTCTGTCCAATCATTTTCACTCTCGGAGATTAGGACTTGGTTAAATTCACTTTCCTTTTACTTCTTCACATCCCTCTAAGCCTATTTTCCCCATATTTCTCCCTAAAACGAATAATTTCTGGTTTGCCAAATTCTTCTTTGCTGTTTTAGCCCATTAATCCATAGTTGTTTGGTGCAGAATAGATTATATCTATTGAACTACATTGTATCTATAGCCTTTTGACTGTGTAACTACAGAAATTTGGTTGATGCTTGCCTTAAAATAGTGTTCTAGCACAAAATTGGTGTTTCTTTCATACCAAATGCACAGAAAAAGCTGGAAAAACACAATAAAAATAGCAAGTCCAGGTCTCTAAACTCCCAGACACAACAATCCGGTAATAGAAAATTAATGAATGATACAGAGAAGCGTTCCCAAAAAGCTCTACAAATACTACTGGTAAACATGATAAAAAAAAAAAGAAATGATTGAACACTTGCAAAGGACTCGTGTTTGCGAGATAGGTAGAGAATGGTGGCAAACCAAAGGTTAGTACAGATATCCTCTGAGCATGAGGAAGCTACTCAAAAATTGATACAAGACTTGCGTGAGCAGGCTGAGAACAGTCAGAGAGAAAGACAGGTACTAAGTGAGCAAGCTGAGAATAGTCAAAGAGAAAGACAGGAATTGTGTGAATCGCTGAGAACAGTCAAAGAGAACTACTGGAATTGCATGAACATGAAGAAGCTAATAAAAGTAATAAAGAAACTGCAAGAGCAGGATGAGGAATACATGGAATCCATAAACAGACAGCAGAAAGAATTCAGGGAGACTACCAATGGAATGCTGAATAGAACCGGACAGAAGGAATAGGAGTCCAAGGAAACCATAACCATTCAACTAAGTGATTTGAGAATAAACACTGAACACCAAATTAAGGAACTAAATAACTTCATACAAGATCTAAAACAAAGGTCCATCAAAGAATTTGAAGCCATCAAAGCTGACAAATTAGAGGGAAAAGAAATAAAAACAAATTAGAAAGTCTTGACAGTAGGTTAGACCAGCAGAAGCTCAATTCTCTGGGATTGAAGACAGCCTAAATTTTACAGAAAAAGAACTTACAACTATCCAAGACAAATCCAAGAATATGATAGATCTATCCAACATTTGGAAGACATTTTCAGAAGGCTTATTCTGAGGATAATGGGTGTAGAGGAGCACATAGAGACAGAAGTTAATGGTCTAGGAAATTTATTTAACAGGATCCTAACATGCAATAAGATAGGCCTATTCAGATACAAGAAGCTTTTAGAATCCCAAATAGACCAAAGGAGAATAGGACATCCCTGCGTCACTTTATAATCTTAACAGGATCAATTCAGACAAAGGAAAAGATCCTTAAAGCTTTCAAGGAGAAAAGATCAATCAATTATAAAGGGAAACCAGTTAGAATCACCTCAGATTTCTTAGTAGAGACACTTAAAGCAAGAAGAGCTTGGAATGATGTAGGCCATGACCTAAAGACAAACAACTATTAATCAAGAATACTGTACTCAGCTACTCTCCTTCATAAACGAAGGTCAAATAAAAGCCTTTCATAGCAAAGAAAAACTGAAACAATTTATCTCCACCAAACCAGCCCTAAAAGAAAGTTAAGGATGTCCTACACATAGAAAACCAAAAAGACACCAATAAAGGCGAAGAAAACGAACCTAAACTGCTAATCCAAGAACCATAGGAAGAACCCAGTTGCTGCAGCCCCCAAGAAGGTGGATAGCATGGCAGGAACTCCCAAACGCCTCCTAGTCCTAACTCTCAACATTAACAGACTTTATTCTCTAATTAAGCAACATAGACTCTCTAGTTGGATTAAAAAGGAAGATCCTTCTATCTGCTGCCTTCAGGAGTCACACCTTCACCATAAAATAAAAATTTTGAAAGTGAAAGACTGAAACAAAATCTACCAAGCAAACAGCCCCAACAAACAGGCAGGAGTTTCAATCTAAATATCAGATAAATTGGACTTCAAATTAAAAATAGTGAGAAGAACTAAAGAAAGTTGCTACATACTAATTAAGGGATCTCTCCTTCAGGAGGATATCATAATTCCAAAGATCTATTCACCAAACAACGGAGCACACAAATTCATCCAAGAAACACTACATTAATTCAAATCTCACATAGATCCAATGACACTAATTGTTGTGGACTTTAACATACCACTATCCCCACTAGATATATCAAGTGAACAAAGACTCAAAAGACAAACTGCAGATCTAAACAACTGCAGATATCAACTAGACATAAAATATATCTACTGAATATTTCACCCAGCAGCATCAGAATACAAGTTTTTCTCAGCAGCACATAAAACATTTTCCAAAATAGACTACATTTTAGGTCACAAAGCAAACTTGTCCAAATTTAGAAGCATTGAAGTTATACCTTGCATTCTCTCAGACCACAGGGAATAAAATTAGAACTCAATACCAAAAGCCACCAAAGAAAGTCCTGTAACACATGGAGGCTGAACAACACAGAATTGAATGACCAGTGGGTCATGGAAGAGATTAGAAAGGAAATTCAAATGTTCATGATATACAGCAAAAATGAACACAAAAACCATCAGCTCCTCTGGGACACAGCAAAGGCAATACTCAAAGGCAAGTTTATAGCTCTGAGTTCTTACATCAACAAATTTGGAGAGATTTGCAACCAACAATTTAATGAGACACCTGAACCACCTTGAAAAAGAGCAGCAAGATAAGCCCCAATCCAATATACGGAAAGAAATCATAAAAATGACATCAGAATTAACTGAATTCGAATCGATAAAAAAAATAGAAAGAATCAACAAAAGAAAGAGTTCGTTCTTCAAAAAAAATTAACAAAATTGGGATAGGTAGGTGGTTCAGTGGTAGAGTGCTTGCTTGCATACCTGAGGCCCTGGGTTCGATTCCTCAGCACCAAATAAGCAAAAAGAAAAAAGCCAGAAGTGGCGCTGTGGCTCAAGTGGTAGAGCACTAGCCTTGAGCGGAAGAGCTGAGGGACAGCACCCAGGCCCAGAGTTCAGGCCCGATGACAGGACCCAAAAAAAAATTAACAAAATTGACAGACCCTTAGCAAATTTATCAAGAAAGAAGATAACAGACCAAAAAAAATAAACTCAGAGATGAGAATGGAAACCACCACAGAGAGGGGGGAAAAAACAAACAAACCAAGATTCAGAATATTATAAGGGAACACTTCTCAAACCTTTATGCTAATAAGTTTGAGAACTTGGCAGAAATGGACCTTTTCCTAGCAAATATCGACACGCCGAAACTAAACCAAGATGAGTTAAACAATCTTAACAGGCCCATATCAAGCATTGAAATAGAAACAGCAATAAGAAAAGTTCCATCTAAGAAAAGCCCAGGACCAGATGGATTTACAGACAAATTCTACAAGGCTTTCAAAGCAGAGCACCCACCAATACTCTTTCAACTCTTCAATGAAATTAAAAGAGAAAGTTCACTACCGAACTCAATCTATGAAGTCATGATAACCCTCTTCCCAAACCAGGCAGGGACTCATCAAAGAAAGAGAACTATAGATAGACCCATTGCTGTGAAGAATATTGATGCAAAACTTCTTAACAAAATTTTGGCCAATCGGCTTCAACAATTCAACCAAAAAATCATATACCACGGTCAAACAGGATTCATTTCAGGGATTCAAAAAAGGTTCAATATAAGCAAATCAATTCATATAATTCATCATATCAACAAGAGTAAGGACGCGAATCACATGGTTATCTCAACAGATACAGATAAATCATTTGACAAGATCCAACACCCATATATGATGAAGGCTCTGGAAAATTTAGGAATCCGGACATTCATCAATACAATAAAGGCTGAATATGACAAAATTACAGCCAGTATTATACTTAATGGTGAAAAAGTAAAGCCATTTCCTCTTAACTCAGGAACGAGACAAGGATGTCCACTCTCTCCACTTCTCTTCAATCTAGTATTAGAAAGCCTAGCTACAGCAATAAGACAAATTGCAAACGTAAAGGCAATCCAAATAGGGAAAGATGAAGTAAAACTCTCCCTCTTTGCAGATGACATGATCTTGTATAAAAAGGATCCCTCGGACTCCACTCCCAAATTACTCAACATGAATCAAAGCTTTGGCAAAGTAGCTGGATATAAAATTCACCCTCAAAATTCAATGGCTTTTCTGTATGCCAACAATGAGAAATGCATGGCTGAAATTAGGAAAGCAACTCCATTCGTAATAGTTGCACAAAAAATAAAATACCTGTCTGGGAAGGGATGTGAAGGGTAAACAAAGAGGAAGCTGCAATGCTTGATAAGAAATGTACTCCTTATTTTGACCATGTAATTGTAACCCCTCTGTACAGTATGTTCACAAAAAATAAAAATTAACATTAAAAAAATACCTAGGAATTAAATAAACCAAATAAGTGAAGGACCTCTATGACGAAAACTTTAAAACCTGAAAAAGGAAATCAAAACAGAACTTAGAAAGTGGAAAAACCTCCCATGCTCCTTGATTGGAAGGATCAACATCCTGAAAATAGCAATTCTTCCCAAGGCTATCTACAAAGTCTATACGATACCTATCAATATTCCAACCTCATTCATCAAGGAAATAGAAGAGGCAATCCAAAATTTCATATGGAACAAGAGAAGTCCCCGAATAGCAAATGTGAAGCTTAATAGAATGAACAGTGCTGTAGGAATATCAATACTAAATTTCAAACTCTACTACAAAGCCTTAGTAATCAAAACAGCTGGGTACTGGCATAAGAACAGACCTCAGGACCAATCAAATAGAATTGAAAACCCAGAAATGAACCTACAGACCTATAGCCATCTAATAATCAATAAAAGAGATAAAAAATAGAATGGAAGAAAGACAGCCTCTTCGGTAAATCATGTTGGCAAAATTGGTTAACTACTTGTAGAAAACTAAGTTTAGATCCTTGTATATCACCTTGCACCAGAATCAACTCCAAATGAATCAAAACCTGGGAGACAAAGCACACACTCTGAAAACATCACAGGATGGAATAGGATAAACCCTAAGTCTCCCTGGCACAGGCTGAAATTTAACACATCAAAGAAAGGCTGGACAAATGGGATTGCATGAAGTTGCAGAGCTTCTGCATGACAAAAGACATTGCTAACAAGCTCAATAGAAAGCCCACGGATTGGGAGAAGTCTTCACAAGACACGGGTCTCATATCTAAAATATACCTGGAACTCAAAAAATTAAATCCCCCAACATCAAATACTTAAAGAAACAACTGCCGTATAAATAAGTTTGCTAGACTTACAGAGAAACTCCTCTGAAGAGCAAAGAAGGATGGCCAACAGACTCATTAAGAAATGTTTAACCTCTAAAGCCATAAAAGAAATGGAAATCAAACAACTTTGAGATACAACCTCACCCCAGTAAGAATGGCTATAATCAAGAACTCTAATAACAACAGATGCTGGAGGGGATGTGGACAGAAGGGAAACTTACTGCATTTTTGAAGGGGGTGTGAACTTGTTCAACCACTTTGGAAAGCACTATGAAGGTTCCTCAAAAGACTCCACATAGAGCTCCACTATGACCCAGCCATCCCTTTTTTGGGCAATTACCAAAATGATCACAAACATGACCATCCTAAAGCTACCAACACAGCTATGTTTATTGTAGCACCATTTACCATACCTAAGATGTGGAACCAACCCAGATGCCCCTCAGTGGATGAATGGATCAAGAATATATATATATATATATATATATATATGTATATATATATATATATATATATGTATATATGTATATATATACACAATGGAATTCTATGTCTCCATCAGAAAGAATGGCATTGCCCCATTTGTTAGGAAATGGAAAGAATTGGAAAAAATTAAGTTAAATGTTGAAAGCCAGGCCCAAATAAATAGAGGTCCCATGTTTTCCCTTATTTGCAACTTGTATATGTCTGAGACAAGCAGAAAAGTTCAGATAAGTTGATGTTATGTGAAATGAACCCCAAGATATGTATTCAAATGTTTTTGCTTTCATGCGATTGTTTCTAACATATTTATATTATTTCTGTGTTGCTTTGTTTGTCTCTCCCCTACTGTATAACCCCTGCTTTCACTGTATTTGATGTTGGTAGAATTTTTGGAGGGAAGGAAAAATGAATTTGTTTAAGAAGGGATAAAGGTTGACCCATTGTAACAATGAGATATAAAAGTCATTGTTTCGAAAAACGAACTTTGTAACTTTTGCCAAAGGAGGGGGGTCAGAGTGACAGGTGTAGATGGGAAGGGATGGGAAGGGGAAACAAATGAGGAGCCAACAATGCTTGATAAGAAATACACTTATTATCTTGCTCATGTAATTGTAACCCCTCTGTATGGTATTTACACAATAAAATAAATATATAAATAAATAAAAAGCTAAGTGCATCTTAAAACTTTGGTTTAAGTGTAAGTTTGTGAACATGCTCAATATAATCTCATCATAATACATAAAAACCGTTATATTTCTTATCAAATGTGCTGTTTGTTAAAAGAAAACAATTTTATCAAGGGTAGTAGTAAAAGGAATGAGTCCCAGCTCCGCTCCTAGCCAGCTGTGATTAAAAACACCAGTAATGAGGTAAGAATTGTTTTGAAATATTTTTTCCACATATCTGTTCCCGTCCTCAGAGTTCGAGTATGTAGGAGAAGGTATGAGTATGCCTTAAAATACAGCTTATGAGTAAAGTTGGTATGTAATTGTTGGCTGTGATTTAACATTAAAACTAGCATGTCATTCTGTATGTCCATCTAAAGTCAAGTGTCTTTAACCAGTCTATGTATAATTTTGTAAGCAACTAACCAGGAGATTTGACACTTCATCTGAGGGACGCAGTCTAGCCCAGATCCTGCCTGAACCATCCTACCTCCACCATAGTATACTGCACTCCTGCTTGACTACATCACACACAGCTGAATCTTGGTAAAAGACTGCTTTAGATTTACAAGATCTAAAGCTCTTGTGGGACACTCTCTTTAAACCTTACCCAGCCTGACCTGAAAAAGCTAGCTATGTTGTTATGCTATTGAAACATGTATAGGCCAGGAGAGCCTCTTATACACTTTGGTTATCTGGTTTTCCAGGCAGCCAAACTATGCTCAAACTCTCATCCCATCTATTGAGTTTTGTCATTGCAGAGTTCTGGCAAGTATTTGTTGATCAATTCTTGACAGGGTGCACATAAGCTCTACTTGTTCCCACTGATCTCTGTGTTGCTTTAATTGGAAGTAATAAAGGATTTTTGTGTGGCAAAGACTGCAGTTCAAAGCCATCCCAGGCAGAAAAATCCCTTCAGACTCTCCCAACTAACCAGCAAAATGCCAAGCTGGATGCTGCCTCAAAAATTAACCAGCTAAATGTGGCCTTTTGACTCAAAATGGGAGTATGCTCGCCTTGAGCAGAAGTGCTCAGTGAAAGTGCTCAGGCTTTGAGTTCAAAGACCATGTCCCAGCCACAAGCACCTAGATCCCAGGACAATGTGGAAAAGAATAAGAGGAGATGATGTCACATCAGCCACTTTGTGCCTGCCCTTTCAAAATTAACCAGAGCCAAGAAGTCATTAGAAACAAGATGAGAAGCTTGTCCATCTAATGTCCATATCTAAAAAACTTCTAACTGGACAGGAATTTACATTCTTGCCTTTGTTACTGCTATTTATAGGAAATTATCAAGATATTTTATCAGGCCCTTAAATACTCCAATAGTAGTTTCTGACTGGTTATGGGCTGATGATCCAAATGGAACTTTTCTGACATTTTCTCAGGGTGTGTTTTCCTATGTCACTCATATCAACTAGTCCTTCCACCTTGTCAGCCTTTTCCTTGGTCTCAGCATTTTCAAGTTTCTCTCTAACAGGATAACAGCCCTCACTCAAGACTTGGGACTAAATCAAGGCCATCCTATTACTGCTGGCAACCAGAGTCTTTCCTTACACTGCTCTGGACCGAGCACAGACCTGGACCTGAAGATCCCAGCCCCAGTGACTCCTCCACACCCCCATGCCAGCTGGAAGTAGCCAGAAAAGACTACGATGCCCCTCCACCTTTTATACTCCAGGGTTCAAAATGATGGGAATCTGCTTTGTTCTCATAACTCCATGATATTCCTCTCTCAGCCCAATTCTTTTTCTGTATCCAAAGATCCTATATGAAGATCTTGCCTCTCCCCTCTTGGCCCTATCATTTTATGTATCTAACGAGAGAATATGAAGGATTCACCCCCACCCTACTTCCCAGGCCCATACAGACTCCAAGCAAAATCCCAGGTATGTGTGAACTCCTTTGAAGTGCAGGCAGGACAATCCACCTAATCCCAGCTGTGACCTAGGGGCTATTCATTAACCTCTACCACCTTGCTCAGACCTCCTATAAAAACCCAGATCCTGTCCCAGATCCCTCACACAACCTCCAAACCTGCTGGCAGGACTGTGCCCCTCACTGTTAGGCAATAAACAGTCCTCGCCTGTTGATGATAGAGTCCAGCCTATTCCTTTTCCATTCTCCTCCATTTTCCTAACAAGCACAGTCTGTATTGTATGATCCAGAAGAGAGAAACTTAGGTAAGCATCTATTTACAGCCTTCTGAATAATTCTGATTTTGCCCACAATAGCTATCTCTCCATACCTGTGCCTAAGAGGATTTTAAAAGAATTTAGGGATTTAAAATTTAAACTTAAATATAGAATGAAATTGATTCCAATGCATTATATTAAAATATTTAGAAACAACTGAGAAGGCTAAAGGTTTATAAAAAAATTTTACTGCAAGTGAAGTGATAGTGGAATTTGGTTCTCTATATTTTAAGCAATTTGCAAAAAGAATTGGCAAAATAAAATTTACATTTGCAGCAGACTTGACACATTAATTTTTGTATATTGATAGGAGCACAAGCCTCAACAATATGTCAATGCCATCCACTTTTTTATCTCTAAAGGTTTATGCTTCTGGTCTCTTAATATTAAAACTTCAAAAAATTTTAAATCTTTAGGAAGTTGTGCAAAGTGGTTTCACTTCATCATGTCAGTGATGAATAGAGTGTATGTACATTTCAATGTACATTACATCTGGATCATTGTCAATCTTCCACTTTTCTTCTTTCCCTTACCCCAACTTTTCTTACTTATATTCTCACATATGTACATTGAGTGTTTTGACTGTATTCATCCATTTCCCTCTCCATTCTTCTGCCCTACTCCCCTTAAGCCCAGCTCTCCCTGTGAAGACTAGTTTCAACTTCATGTTATTTTGTTAAATTTCTCTGCCTTTGACATTTGGCTTAGGGCTTTCCACATTCTCTCAACCATGTTTGACCTATATAAATGAGGATATTTCTCCACATTTCTAATCTCTGAATGGCTGAGATAGGTCTCCTTTACTAGTCACCTTCTGTCCTAAATTCAGAATTGGACCTTCAGAGCCATCCAATGAAGCATTTTTCTTCTCTACACACTAAAGATGGAAGGAAAATAATTTCCATGCCCTTATCATGACACTATCCATCATGAATTTCCATCACTTATCACTTCAGCAATCTAATTTTTTAATTTTTATCCATTTTTATTGTAAAAATCGCGTATAGTGGGGTTACAGTTACATGAGTAATGTTTTCTGCATCATATTCACACACTTTAAGTGAATATTGAGAGTAATTTACCTAGTATTGGAAGTTTAGGAACGGTCTTCAATTTCTGATGATAGAAGCAGGAGCCAGTTTAATTATTCAGATTCCACTATGGAGTGAGCCCTTTAGTCTTCTAAATTTTCAATAAATTTAGAGTTACTTTTTTATTAATAATCACCAACGTTTTATTTCAGTATTTGAAACGCTGCCCCAAATATTGTAAAACTTTCACATTAAGCTAGACTGAACTTTTGCCTCCCACTTTCCCCACTAGTTCAGGTTAAGTCTACTTTGGCTTTATTGTTTGGGAGGCCAAGGTATAAGAGTAAACAGAGAGATGATCATTACTCAGGTATCTCCTTCCTCTTCTGTTTGTGCTATTCCTGCTGAGAGGAAGAGTAGATCAGGGAACAAGAGTGATGCTTGACTTCACCATACAAGGGAGCATTGCTTGCATGTCAATTATTGTTTCTCAGAATCACTTAAACTTCTTACTCTAAACTTCTCTGAAACAGTAACCTCACTGTGGCACCCTTGGTGCAGAAGGAAACAGACTAACAGGTTATTACCTGTAAATTAGTATTGTTTATCTCAACTTACTACTACCAAAAATATAAACCTTTGGCTACATAAATGCAAAGGCACTGATTGGCCAATAATACTTTATAGACAATTCTCCTCAGCTTGCCCCTCCTCTTCTATGCTCCCTTCCCCTCCCCTCATTTACCCTCCCTTTCCTTCTTCTTTCTTTGGGTCTCTATCCTGCATATTTATCTCTAACTTCTCTCTTTCTATCTTCCAGTAGCAAGTGATTTGGTTTATCAGACAACATAAATAATTGAACAAATATTTTTTTCTCTTCTTTGTGATTTTTTTTAAGAAGTTAGTTCTAGCAGAGCACCAGTGGCTTACACCTATCTACTAGGTAGGTTCAAATTTGACCATTGCAATTCGAAGGTATTCTAACTGAATAAACTTAAGTCATTCTTTTCTCAAGTTGTGGTAAAAGGAAGAAGTGCAGGTGTGGCTCAGGCGGTATAGAGCAAATATTGAGAATTAAAGCCCAGATAGTGCTCAAAACGAGGAGTTCAAACCCCAGTACCAGCACAATATAAAAAAAAATGTATTCTTCCTAGTTGAATGGTAATATTTCTCCAAAAATTCATACCCAGGACATTTTTCAAGGTCAAAGATTCTTTCAAAGTCTCTTTCATATCTCAACTTTTATTTGAATCCTGTATCTCATTCAGCTTCCTTACAAACATGCATGCATATTCATGTTCACATACATCCCCATACTCACATGACATACTAAATGTAACACTGTAATAAAAATAACATAGATACTGAAAAAGAACACCTTCGCAAATGTAATTAAATTTCTTTTTTAAAATATAATTCATTGTTGAAATACTGATGAAAGAGCAGGTGGGAGGATGTTTCAAATATTAGAGTGCCAACTTAAAGATCACGTTTCTCAATCCAAACATCATTATTTCCATCCTTCCTTCTCCTATTAAAAAAATGAATACAGAATTCATGTACCTGTTCCTTAACTGCCGATTGAATAAAGAAATTGTAATATATACATATATGCATATATACACAATGATATATTATGTAACCACACATAATAATGAAATCACTTCATCTTCAGGAAAATAGATAGAACTGGAAACCTTCATATTAAACCAATAAGCCATACTGTGAAAAATCAATACTAGATTTCTCATATGCAGACTCTGAATGACCCAAGTGTAAAAGATGGAACTGATTAAGTTTGGAAAAAAGTGAATGAGTAGATGCAGAGAAATAGTGTGGAGTAATATGTTCAAATACTTTATAAGTTAGTATGATCACATAATAAAATTTAAGTATAAAAATAGAATAATGAAATTAATAAAGGAATAAAATATAACAAGCTGCATTACGTAGACATATGTGTTTTACCCAATAAAATTACTTTGTGAAATTAATATTTGCTACTAAAAAGACAAAAACTCATTCCAGTTGTTATAGATTCATATATTAATTTCCTTTATTTTCAGTTATTTCCCGGACAAATTAAAAGGAGAAATAGATTTGGTTCATTCAGAAGGACAATCTTGTCCAATTAGCATTAAAATATTCTAGTTAATTACGGTCAATTGAAATTGCTTAATTATTATATTAGAATATTTCCAATGCTTTCATCAAAATATTATCTCTATAGGTATATACTTTTTGCTATTTATTGAACATGTTTTCTTTACTTAATTGCTATATACCATTTTCTGAATATAGTTTGGTATATGAAACTAGGATATATTATAACTGATCTGAAAATCAATTATTCAAACAGTTTTTTGTTTTATCAAAAATACTTATAGTGAAATGAAGAGATAAATCCAAATTATGTATATTTGAAGACAATGCTTAGTTAGTCCTCTTCTCACAATCCCCATTCCCTTCTCGAGAATAATACACAGTGTAAGGAAATGCTTAGAATATTTTGGAGAAATAGCTTGACTTTAAACCAATGAGTTACTCTATGCTGCATTTTGTTTACTTTATATCCAGAAAAGCTAAATTCTTACTTTATCGTTTTCCTTAAGCTTTATACTCAGTTTAATCTCTGATGGGTGACAGATAAAGATATAAACATTTTTTAACAGTGGCTTAATTTAGGCTGAGGGATCTAGTTACAACTATAGATAGGCCTTATCAGTCATGAGACTATGATATCGAAATGTTAACCTATGTGTACTGAAATCATGCTTATGAGATTTTGTGTATTATAAACAGTGGTTATTAGCTTTGTTTTATAATCAACATCATTTCATGAGTTAGGAACTGAAGTGAGACATTATACTCAGAAAAAATTTAAGGAGGCATCCAAAATTAGTTACCAAGATATACATCATTTAACAGAATGTTTTTAAAATGCAAGCTAAAGGAAATAATTTATGAAAAAAATCAGTTAAATAAATGCAGAATCAGTGTGATTGGCTTTCTTTTACGCCAGTTTGCAATAGGGATTGTATGATGATTTTTCTGTTTATATGTTTATTTATGTCTTGATATTTAGTTGAAGTTATGTTCTTTCATATATTCATTTTTTCAGATCAAAGAGGAAATGAATTCCATGCCAGAGTCAACATCCATAATAATTAGTTAGAGATGTATCCTACTACTTTGCCAAAGTTTCAAATCAGCTCGAGTAACATGGGTCTTTTTTGGAACTAGCTAAATTGCTATGCAATATTGTCAGTACTAGAAAGATTTTGACCACCAATTATTAAAATAGTATTTTCCAGAAACTACTATTCTCTCTTTTCATGAGATTTTTAATTTCATTTATATAATGTGCTGATGTTTTCCTTTCGATAACCCATATTCAGTCTTCTACAAACAGTGTGATTTAGAGTAGTTTTAAGTTATGTACAGTCATGTACACTGCTCAGATTCTATTATTTGCATATTTGGTTCTTGTTAAATAAGTGGTATTTAGTTCTCAATATGGATACTATTGTACTTATTCATTGGATTTCAGAATTTCTTAGGTATGTCATGATTTTTGTGATTTAATTCATAGCATTTTTTTCTTTTAAATATGTGCAGATATTAATTCATATACAGTAAAAATGTTTTAAACAATTTGATCCATTCAAGAAATTTGCTCTATTAGGGTAATCCGGATAAATTCAATTACAAATTAACACAGTCTTGTTTCTGAGACAGTTATCCTTATAGCTGTACTCTAATTAACCTGTATTTGAGGTTTTTGTACAGAAAAAAAACTGGGCACAACATGTTTTTGTTCCTGGGGAAGTTACACTTTGATGGATGTTTTTCCAGCTGTGGTGACATCAACATATGTGTGCATTTTATTTCGATTGTTTTGTGTCTGTATTTTGTTTCATATAACAAAAAGTACAAAGAATCAGTGATTTAGAACTTTTGCAACTAAAATTCTAAGAGAGACACTTGAATTTTTATGACAACTGGGAAGGGGCAGGTCTTGGTGGAGGGGGTGGCAAAATTACAGAGATATTGTTTGGTGTGAGTTGAATTCTGCCTCCTTTTGCCTCACTATGGCCAATAGTATTGCTTCAAAGTCTTTAGTGAAAAGAAAATAATTTTGTCTGTATGAACTCAGAATTTTTGGTTTAATTGGGACACACTACATATTTATATTTGATTTTAACTCTAAAATATTTTTTGCTTAGTTTTAAACCACAGATTTGAATTTATAATGCTAAAATAGCATCTAGTAAAAAATTTATATAAAATGGCTCAAACTATTTTCATTTCACTCTATATGAAATATAGAATGGAATAATAATAGTGTGTAAGATAGTATGTAATAATTGACTTTGTGCAAAATCAATGATAGTGGATTTTAGTGAGATAATGAATAATAGTAAAATTATATTTGAATCTATTAAAAAATCCCAGTTACATCTAAAAATAACTCAGAGTTATAAACTAGTGCTGAAAAAATAAGATTGTATATTGGAAAAAGCCAGAAATTTCAATAAGATTGTATTTTTAAAATTGACTTGGATCTGGGTTTGGTGGCTCATGCCTGTAATCTTCGCTAATCAGGAGTCTGAGATCTGAGGATATTGGTTGAAAACCAGCCTGGGCAGAAAAGTCTGTAAGATTCTTATCTTATCTTATCCACCTATAAACCAGAAACAGCAATGTGGCTCAAGTGGTTCATTGGTATCCTTGAGCTGAAGAGCTGAGGGACAGTGCCTGGACCCAGAGTTTAAGAACCTCGACCAACAAAAATAAATTGACATGGAGATTTACTTTATTATTTCATGATTTTTATGAGTGGTTGTTCCGTGAAAATGAGCCTACTATTGTCTTAAATTAATCAAAAAACCTATCTGATTCTATGACAGCATAAATTTTGTGGGTAATAGTTAAGACCAAGTTGCCCTTTTGAAAAAATATTAATATCACCCTCCAAAAAAGAGGAAGAAAAAAATGTATGCCAGAAACTTACTCTGTAAATCTAGATGGACTAATAGCCTGTCAGTTTGTTTTAACTTTTAATGAAAAATTGAAGTAATACTGGATAATATGAACCTATTTAAATTTCTTCATTCTTGTCATTTAAGAATCCCTTTAAAAAGAAATTCAACAGGTGACAGTGTTTTTTCCTTACTTTTCCAAAGAAATGATCATTTCATCATTATAATGTATAGCACAATATACCCAGAAAACATTTGTTAAGGAAAATTTTTTTCCCATTCTTTGGTTTGATTCAGTCTGTGTTTAAAGCTTCATACCACATCGTACCCACCCTATTGTCTGTCTTCTCATTTGAAACATTTCAATAAGTTTTCCTTCCCTGGAGTGTCAGCCAGCAAAGTTTTACAAAACAGCATGCTTTCTTTCATTGTGCTTTCCAAAATATATCTCACAACTGCCAACAATGAAGCACAACCTGAAACATTTGTGGATTTTCCCACTTATGGGGAAAAGTAATCACTTTCCATACTCCATAGAAACACCTGCTCATAAGCATTAATTGCTCTGTCACTTCCATGCTTTAGAAGAGCAACATTTGTAAATGGCATACATGTTAATTTTTTTTTTTTTACCACATCTGGTTTGTTTTCAGCAAGGCCTGTCTTCACGGAATATGGTAATAGATTAGTTTTGCAATTATGTAGTTTAATATGGCTCTGAATTGTGGATATAGAATATCCATTTAAATGACTAAATTTTTAAATCCCATAAAATGTATTCCTTCAATTTTCTGGCAAAAGTGTTCTACAATCTAGGTACTTTTAAAAGAAATATTGTATGTTGTTTCCTTGGTGACAACGTAGTTGGAAGACGTAAAAATTTCCTATACCATGGTCATCTTAAACCAGATAGATGTACTTGGGTTGGCATCCAAAACTTTTGGGACAGCATTAATGTTTGAATGTTGGATAGGATTTGATTGGGAATTGTGGCAAAATTTCATGGTATGAAAAAAAAGAAAGGCCATACTAATACTTTTATCTGCTACTAATACTTTTATCTGCTACATTGTTATATTAGTTTATTCAAACACACACATACACACATACAAACACACAGATATTCACATTTGTAGTATAAAGACCCACTCTGTCTGCAAGAAAATATTTTGATAGGAGTTCCATGAAATATTTAGTCTTCTGAGATCTAATTAGAATTTACAGAAATATCTAGTTTCTTCCACCCCTGAAGTCATTATGATTGGTGAAGTTATTGCCATTTGAATTTTGTATGCCCCAGAAAGATCTATGTGTTAAAGAAAAATGACTTTCTATTTCCTCCCATACTGTGGAGAATACCTGAATAGTTATTCTGGAGATTAAGTACCTCAGTGTGAAATTTATGAGAATATACACTCTCATCTAATTTCTTCTTTTCTCTTTTAATCATTCTAGGTCAAAACCATTTATCTTTGACATACTTCCCACCTTGACATTGTCTTTTAACAGGCCCCCAAAGCAACAAAACCAACTGAACATATACTGAAACCTTCAAACTTGTAAATCTGAGGAAGCCTTTCTGTTTAATAAATGGACAGTTTCACTTATTATGGTAGGTTATAAAGCTAACACAGAAGTCTAGTCTTTCTAAAAATGTAAAGTATATTAAATTGGGCTACATTCTAAAATATCTAACTACATGTTTTATTTTCTGTTTTACTTTCTGTTGATGCCAGGGTATAAAGTCAGGGCCTGGATGGTGTTTTTGTGTTCTAGGCCAGTCTACACAGAAATTCTGAATTTGAAACTCCATTTGCCCTATTGGTTAATTGGAGATAAGAATCTAATGAACTTTCCTACTCAGGCTGACTTTGAACTGTGATAAGCAGATCTCAGCCTCTTAACTAGAGAAGATTATATCCTTGAACCACCAGTGCCTAGCAATGTTGCATATTTTGTGTAATTCCCTTTTTCAGCATTGTGCAGATTCTCCTACTGCAATATCAAAAAACTTAATCTTGTTTTCACTGTATTTGATGTTGGTATAATTTGTGGAGGGGAAGGGAAAAACCAAGTTGTTTAAATAGGGATACAGGTGGACCCAGTGCAACAGTGAGATGTACAAGATGTTATGTAGAAAAATGAAATTTACAACTTTGGCTCAAGATGAGAGAGAGGGTCGGGAAGGGGGGATGGAAAGGGATGATAAAGGGATAGAACAGAGGAGGTAACAATGCTTGATAAGAAATGTACTCATTACATTGTCCCTGTAATTGTAACCCCTCTGTATGGTATTTTCACAAAAAAACTTAAAACATAATAAGGATATTTTTAAAGTATATAATGAAGGAAGAATTTTCATCCTTTACAAAATATATGCAAAATCTATGCTAAATTCTTGATATTTTACTGTACCTTTCCTGCAACCAGTTTGATAGACTTTAATACTTGTCATTCCAAGTTTCTCTATATTCTCCTGGAGATTTAATTTTTCATGTATGTATATTCATGTATATGTATATTAATATACATTTGTATATGTACCTATCTATATATGTTCCAATGTGGATCACCAGACTTGAAAATTTGCTTTGTTTTGTTTTTAACCTGGTTGGTTCATTATGTGACAATATCTGTGCTCATTCTCATCATTCCTTTATTTACCACACCATCAGCCTTCTAAAATCAGCTTCATTTCCTGGAGAAGAATACCAATCAGTCAAACCAATATTCACCCAGGGGAGTTTAATAAAGGAAGCTTTAAGAAAGGAAGATAACATGTGACAACTACAGAATTTCTACAGAGACCTGACACCTTTCACATTTCTGCCTTCCTAATTATACTTAAGAAATCATTGATTAACTGTATAAATATACTGCATTTATATCTTAAGGATCAGTGTTTGTTTTCCAATCTGAACCCTTCTTTTCCATGATTTTTTAATTGTGAAAATACTGTACAGAGGAGTTACAATTACATGGATAAAATAATGAGCACATTTCTTATCAAGCACTGTAGCCTCCTCCTTTGTTTCCCCTTCCCATCCCTTTGTATCCTCCCACCCCAGCCCCCCCGTTCCCCACACCAAAATTGTAAAGTTCATTTTTGGTCATAATGACTTGTACATCTTATTGTTGCAATGGGTCCTCCTGTATCCCTGTTTTAACAATTTGTTTTTTCCCTTCCCCTCCACATATACCAACATCATATATAGTGAAAGCAGGGGTTATACCCTGGGTGAGGGACATCGAAGACAACAACAATATAATCTTATAAATATGTTAGAAACAATCGCATTAAAGATCTCTCTCTCTCTCTTTTTTTGTCAGTCGTGGGGCTTGAGCTTTAGGCCTGGGAGCTGTCCCTGAACAATTCAGCTCAAGGCTCATGCTCTACCACTTGAGCCATAGAGCCACTTCTAGTTTTCTGGTGTTTTTTTTTTTAATTGTGATTAAATGATTACATAATTTCCCAAATTTCACAATATTGTGGGATAATGATGCTGATTTAAAGTCACAAACTCATTCTAACTTTCCTGGAGCAAATTGTCTATCATGGTCTATAACATATAATGGTGTACACATACACAACATACATATGATCAGCACCATGAAGTTATTTAGTAGTGCTTCGACCAGATGAGTGGAAGTTCTTTGTTTCTTAAGTCCTGTTAATTTTGTCGTATCACCTAATATTTTGGATTTAACATCCACTTATCAGGGAGACCATGTACCGTTTGTCTCTTTGCTCTTGGCTTACCTCACTCAGCATGATTTCTTCTAGCTCCATCCATTTCCCTGAAAATGCCATTATTTTGTCAATTCTAATGACTGCATAATATTCCATTGTGTATAGATACCACAATTTTTGGATCCATTCCTCTGTGGTGGGGCATCTGGGTTGTTTCCATATCCTAGCTATTGTGAACAGTGCTGCAATAAACATGGAGGTGCATGTGTCTTTGTATGTTGGTTCCTGTTGTTCAGGGTAGATGCCAAGAAGTGGCATGACTGGGTCATAAGGGAGGTCAATCTTTAGCTTTCTGAGGACCCTCCAGACTGCTTTCCAAAGTGGTTGTATAAGTGTACATTCCCACCAGCAGTGTAGTAGGCTTCCTCTTTCTCCGCATCCCCTCCAGCATTTGTCGTTGGCTGACTTGTGGATGTGGGGCATTCTGACTGGGGTAAGGTGGTATCTCAGGGTTGTCTTTATTTGCATTTCCTTCACAACCAGGGATGGTGAACATTTCCTCATGTGTTTCTTTGCCATTTGTATTTCTTCAACTGAGAAGTCCCTCTGTTGTTCCCTTGCCGATTTAGTAATTGGTTTGTTAGGTTTGGGAGGGATTAGTTTCTTGAGTTCGCTGTATATAGTGGATGTTATCCCCTTGTCTGATATATTGCTGGTAAATATTTTTTCCCAATTAGTTGGTTGTCTTTCCAGCTTGGTTGTGATAGATTTAGCTGTGCAGATGCTTTTTTATTTTAAAGTAGTCCCATTTGTCGAGTCTCTCTCCAATTTGTTGCAACCCTGGGACTCTGTTCAGGAAGTTCCTTCCTGTGCCTATAAGTTCAAGTGTCTCTCCTACTCTGTCCTGCAGTAGTTTCAGAGATTCAGGTTTAATGTTAAGGTCTTTAATCCATTTTGAGATGATGTTGGTGCATGGTGATAGGCTAGGGCCCACTTTTAGTTTTCTGCATGTGGCCTCCCAGTTTTCCCAGCACCAGTGGTCTTCAGGTCTGTTTTTGTGCCAGTACCATGCTGTCTTTTTTATAGCACTATAGTTGAGTTTGAAGTTCGGCATGGATATCCCTCCCATGTTGTCTTTATTCCCTAGAATTGTTTTGGCTATTCTAGGTCTTTTGTTGTTCCATATGAAATTTTTGGACTATTTTCTGTATTTCAGTGATGTTTGTCACTGGGATTTTAATAGGAATTGCATTGAATTTGTATATTAATTTTGGCATTATTACCATTTTCACTATATTAAGTCTGCTTAACCAAGAGCATGGAAGGTCTTTCCACTTCCTACTGTCTTCTGCAATTTCTTTCTATAACTTTTTATAGTTTTCATTAAATAGTTCTTTTACATCTTTGTTTAGGTTAATTCCTAATATTTTATTTTTTGGGAGGTTATTGTGAATGGGGTTGTTCCTTTTATTTCCCTCTCTTGTACATTGTCAGTGTACAGGAAGTCAACTGATTTTTGTTGGTTGATTTTGTATCCTGCTACTTTGCCGAAGTGATTTATGATTTCTAACAGTTTGGGGATGGAGTTTTGGGGATCGTGAAGGTATAGTATCATGTCATGTGCAAAAAGGGATAGTTTAACTTCTTCTTTCCCTATGCGGATCCCTCTAATGTATTTTTCTTGCCTTATTGCCCTGGCTAAGGGTTCCAGGACTATACTGAAGAGGAGTGGAGACAGTGGGCATCCTTGCCTTGTTCTTGATTTTAGGAGAATTGGTTGTAGTTTTCCCCATTAAGTATAATATTGGCTATTGGTCTGTCATAAATGGATTATTGTTTTAAGAAATGTTCCTTCTATTCCTATTTTCTCCAGAGCTTTTAGCATGAATGAATGTTGAATTTTATCAAAGGCCTTTTCTGCATCTGTGGTGATAATCATGTGATTCTTGACCTTGGCTCTGTTGATGTGTTGGATTACATTTATTTACTTATGTATGTTAAACCATCCCTGCATCACTGGGATGAAGCCTACCTGGTCATATTGTATGATTTTTTTCCTGTGTTTCTGCATTCTATTAGCTAGAATCTTGTTAAGGATCTTTGCATCCGTGTTCATCAAGGAAATTGGCCTGCAATTCTCTTTTATTGGTTGGATCTTTGCCTGTTTGGCGATAAGTGTGATATTGGCTTCGTAGTTTGGGATAGCTCCCTCCTTCTCTGTTTCTCTGAAGATCTTGAGGAGTATGGGTATTAGTTCTTCTTTAAAGGTCTTATAAAATTCTGCTGTGAATCCATCTGGTCCTGGTCTTTTTTATTGTTAGAAGACTTTTGATAGCTTCCTGTATCTGATTGTAGGATATTGGCTTATTTAATTGGTTTACTTCTTCGTTGCTCAGTTTGGGCAACTTGTATTTCTCTAAGAATGCATCCATTTCTGCCAAGTTTTCTTCTTTTAGAGAGTATAACTTTTGAAAGTAGTCCGTTAAGAATGTATGAATATCTTGAGTACATGTTATGATGTTTCCCGTGGCATCCCTAATCCTGTTCATATGGGTTTCCTCTCTTCTTTTTTTAATTAATCTTACCAATGGACCATCAATTTTGTTTATGTTTTTCAAAGAACCAGCTTTTGGTTTGGTTAATTTTGGCTATAGTTTTCTGATTTGCTAATTGATTAAACTCTGCTCTTAATTTGGTTATCTGGCTCCATCTAGTAACTTTAGGTTCCATTTTGTCATGTTTTTCCAACTGTTTTAATTGCAACATGAGATTCTTTACTTGGTCTGTCTCTATTTTCTTGATATGGGCACTGAAGGCAATACAATTGCCACTCAGGACTGCTTTTGCTGTGTCTCACAAATTACTTTACGAGGTGTTTTCATTTTCATTGAGTTGTTGGAAATTTTTTTATTTCTTCTTTGATCTCTTCCATTACCCAGGCATTGCTAACAAGTGTGCTGTTCAATTTCCATGTATTAGAGAAATTTCTGTGATATGCTTTGTTATTGAGAACTAGCTTGATTCCACTGTTGTCAGATAGGATACAGGGGATAATGTTGACCCCTTTGTATTTGCTTAAGTTCCTTGCATGAACTATGATATAGTCTATTTTGGAGAAAGTTCCATGAGCTGCTGAGAAGAATGTGTACTGTGTTGTTTTAGGGTGACATACTCAGTAGATGTCAGATAATTCCGCTTGAAGTATGGCCTCACTTAATTCGGTAGCTTCTTTGCCAATCCTCTGGTTGGTAGACCTGTCCTTTGGTGAGAGTGAGGTGTTAAAGTCTCCTAGTATTATTGTATTGGGATATTCTGTAAGTTTGAAAGTATTTGCTTAACATATCTGGGTGCACCAATGTTGGAGGAATATAAGTTGTTCATGGTATATCCTCCTCTTGGATTGTTCCCTGTATTAATATGTAGTGTCCGTCCTTGTCTTTCTGTATTGATTTTAATGAAAAGTTTATTTTGTCAGATATCAGGATAGCTACACCTGCTTTCTTACTGGGGACATTTGATTGGTAGATCCTTTTCCATCCTTTACTCTGAATTTGTTTGTATGCTTGGCTGAGAGGTGGGTCTCCTGAAGGCAACAGATGGATGGGTCATGCTTTCGATCCAATCTGCAGTTCTTTTTCTTTTGATTGGCAAATTAAGCCCATTAATATTAAGTCCCTGTCATTTCCTGTTTTCCTCACTTTTTCTTCTTTCCTTTCCATCTGTGCTTGCTCAGTTAGACTTCAATTAATGCCTGTCTGGCTGCAGGTCCCAGTTCCTGGATGCTTTCTTCAGGTTGTGTCCCCCCTCTTAGTATTCTTTGTAATGCTGGCTTAATGTTTATGTATTCATTTAGTTTTTCTTGCTATTAAAAATTTTCAGCTCTCCATCGAATGTGAATGCTAGCTTTGCTGGGTATATCAGTCTGGGTTGGCAGTTATTGGCTCTCAGTGCTCGTATGATACTTTCCCAGGCCATTCTAGCATTCAGTGTTTGTGTGGAGAGATCTGCAGTGATTCTAATTTTTTCCCATTGTAGTATAGCTCCTTCTTCATGTTTGCTGCATGCAAGATTGTTTCCTTATTATTCAGAGCTATCATTTTTACTATGATGTGTCTAGAAGTGTTTCTCCTGGGATCTTGCTTGTTAGGTGTTCTATATGCTTCTGTTATGTAGGTAAGACGTTCTTTTTTGCGATGGGGAAAAATTTCACCGATTATCTTGTTGAATAGATGTCGCATTCTCTTGCTCTGATATTCCTCACCTTCGTCCACAATTATATGAAGGTTAAATTTCTTGGCACTATGTGCTTTCTCTTGAACTTCCCTTTGGCATAATTTGAGTGATTTTTCCATATCTGTCATTTTTTGGTTCAGTTGGTGTATTCTGTCTTTTGTATCTGACACTCTATATTCCAGTTCGTTCACACTGTTAACTGTGGCTTCCATTGTCGTTTGCATGGAGGAAATGGACTCCTTTATGGATTCGATGTTGGTTCTCAAAGTACTGATCTCACCTCTTAATGAGGTACGTACTGCCTCTATTTTGGCATTTATCTCACTTCTTAGTGAGGTGTATGCTGCCTCTATTTTTGCATGCATTTCTTATTTGATATCCTGCATCTCTTTTGATAGTTCATCCCTGTGCTCTTTCAATTTCTGGTCTATTTCTCGCTTTATTTCTTGAGTCATTGACTCCAGCATCCCTTGGATGTAGCTTTTGTCTTCCATTCCTGCTTTGCTCCGACTGGGGCTCTCCCCTGCATGGCTGCTGGCTATTGGTTATAGCTTGCTATCCTGGGTATTGATAAACCTTGTAATTTTTCTCTGTGATTTTCGCATGGGGGTTCAGGGATTATTGGAGACTAATCTGAAATGTTCTTTTGGTGTGTCTGTCTTTGCTTGGTTGCTGTTTATGTATTTGTAGAGAGAGTCTGTAACTGATTGGGTTCTGTTCCCTACCTGCAGCTGCTGGTCTGTCCTATATAGGATTCTTGGCTCTCTGCTGTGTAGATCACTGGCAATTCCCATATTTGGAAGGTTTGAGCAGCCTAGACTGCTCCTGTTTGCTCCTACGGGTGCTCTTGGCAAGATCGGATGTTCTGGATGCACCCTCCCAGATGCTGGAGTCTGCTATGGGCCCCGAATGTTTTTTTTTGGCCAGCTGTGGGCTGGAACTCTGGGTTTAGATGCTGTTCCTCAGATCTTCAGCTCAAGGCAGGCACCCTACCATTTGAGTCAAAGCCCTTTCTCCTTATATGATGCTGAGGAATCAGATCCAGGTCCTCATGCAACCAAGACTAGCACTCTACAGCTGAGCCACCTAACCAGCCTGAGCTCCTGCCTATTATCAGGTGCTGGTGGCCTCTGTTGTCCAATTCTCATCCTAGAATATATGGGTCGGGTTCCGGTGGGGTTTGGGCTTCTCTTGTCCTGAGCTTCCAGGTCTTTTGTTGTCACAGGCATGCTTCCCAGGGGGTGCAGTTCCCTGTTTTTCTCCCCCTGCTGAAGTGTATGCTCAGTTTTTGATTTCAGTTGGGAGGAGTTGGTTGTGTTGCTCAGGCACCAGATCCCCAGGTTTGGTCCCGGCCCCCCACCTGGGGGGCGCAACCCTAGTTGGGCCTGTGCTGCTGTGTATACCACCTAGGTTATGCAGCCTGGGGTACACAGTTCAAATTTCTTCTACTGTTGGGTGTCTTGACCCAGGGGCGCTATTCCTAGCTTGGGCATTTAATCTCCCCTCTAGGGGCTCTCTTGCTCTAGCCTGGCCAGTGGAGTGTGCTCCACAGGCTGGTGGAGCTCTCACACAGTTCCCAGTTTTAGTGGGTCCTGTGCTCCAGGTGTTGGGGTAGGGAGTCTGGGTCGGAGTCTGGGGATTCCCACCAGCTCTGGTCTCCCTTGAGGGATACACTGTCCCCTGTGGGGTACTCACACTGGAGCTAGTTGTATTTGTGTGATATAGGACATCAGTTGCTGTTGCAATCAGAATTCAGATGGGGTGGTTGTGGGCTGGGCTGGGCTGGGCAGTGGTGGCTCTTTGTGATTCTCTTCTGTCTCTGCCTCTGTCTATGCTGTTGGGTCCATGCCATGGGATGGGCCTCTTGCCTCTGCCTGAGGGGTGGGGGTGAGCCTACATACAGGTTCTGAGCTCTGGGGTTTGTCTCTGTTTGCACTCTCCGGATCAGCACCAGTTCCTTGAAGGTCTTCTGCTCTGGTGTTCTGTGGGCGTTCCGTGTAGCACTGGTGCTCCCATCATGGGGCCTAGTTCCAGGTTCGGTCGTTTCTCCATTCGTGGTAATCAGAGAGTCTGACGCCGGTACCTCAGGTGGCTTCTGTGCAGGTTATCTGCAGACAGGTCCCTGTGTCTCTAGGATTCTTTCAGCCCCCGCTGGGCTGGCTGGTGGGGGCTTGGTGTGCTATCACACCAAGATTGGGTGTGTAGCACTGGGGTTCCCGTACTGGGGTAGAGCAGCTTTGGCGGGATGGGCCTCTCTGTGCAGATGGAGAGTGAGGGGGCTGGTAGGTTTCTCTGTTCATGGTGATCAGCTGGTCAGCAGAACGGTACCTCAGGCAGCTTCTGTGCAGGTGATCTTCAGGCAGCCCCATGACTCTGGGACTCCAGTAGCCCCCATGGGGCTGGCTGTCCACTTCTTGGCGCTCTGCCGCGTGGCCAGTAAAGGTTGGAGGAGGGGTCTTTGCTCTTCTCTGTTCTTTTTTGTTATTTTCCACCTCCTGTTTTTCTCTGGGTGTTCATCTTTTTGTCATTGTCAGTATCTTGGAACTTGAACTCTATTTTTGGTTGGGGAGAGCTGTGACGTTTCTCTACTGCCTTGTTGCCATCTTGGTCCCCCCTCCTTCCATGATTTTTGACATAAACTTTTGGTAGATTTTTTTGATTGTGATGGGATTCCATCCAAAACAAAACCATGTATATCAAAAAAGCCAATCTTTTCAACTCAGTACTAAACAAAAGAGGGAGAAAATTAAGGTTAGCTGTATATGTTAAACACAAATATAGACAATATCAAGATATTTTAGAATTGTTTCCTTTTACTGAATAAAGTGACTCAAACCTATAATATTATCTAATTAGAAAACAGAGATTAGAGAATTCCAGTTCCAGGCAAGCCCAGACACAAAAAGAAGTTTCAGAAACTAACCATTTGCTGGATGCAATGTTTTTGTGCTTGTGTTAGGAGGACCGCAGTCCAAGCAGGCCGAGGCATAGTTATACTACGTAAAAATAAACAATCTTATTATAATCTGCAGGTATGGTAGTAGTAGAGATACTGTTTCACAAGTATATGGTTTTGGGTTCAATACTCCAGTATAGCTAGGAATTTAATTATGCGCCACGGTAAGAAAATTGGCATGTCTAAGGTCAAGACTTCATATTCATTTTACAAGCTCTAATAGAATCTTTACCTATTTTGCTATTTTTAAAGTATAACCATAACTTCCATGCCCAAAACAAATAATTTCCTATTAGAGATTTTCTTCTATCCATTAAGTATTATGTTATGTGTTGGATACTGTCCCACTGAAATCATACTAAAGATAAAAATCCCATTGTCTTAGACAGTGACTGCATATGGAAACAGAATCTCAAAGGTAGCATTTAAGTTGGTCTCCTCCAAGAGAAACAGAAGTGTTGGGTCTTCGACTGTCCTGTGGAAGACGGACAAGGTGCAGGGAAAGGTAAGTGCACTGCTCACCCATTCCCCAGCCTCCTTTAGCCTTGGAGGCAGTCAAATGCAGCGGGGAGTCAAGTCAAACAGGAACTCATTTATTAGCCGAAAGCAAGTACTTTTTATAGCAAAATAAAACCCCATGCACCATTAAAGAAGAGGAAAAGGAACCAACCACTCCCTGTAGAAGTCACCCTATCATGCGCCTAAGTTTCTATACTTTCCCTGCTGTCCACGAGCTGTTTACTCGCTGATGTCACTTTGCGTGATTGTGGTATCCAGTCATATTTTAACATAAACAACTCGGGCTCTGCCCACTCAACTTCGTCTCAGTGCCATTTTTGCTGCCCAACTCCTAGTTGGTTATCCTTTTTCCCTCCTCTATAAAGGTTATTTTAATAGGATTACATTGGTAAGAAGAGCATCGGCCATGCAGGGGGTTCGAAGCCAGTCTGGACAGCGAAATTCACCATACAAGGTTAGGGCCTTTGTGCATGATTCAAGAAACTGTCCCAGTTACCTCACATCCCCATCTAGCAAAGTAATAAACGTCAGCCCCCCCCCCCCCACAGTTAGAAATGTCCGAAGCAGTTTGATTACTTCTGGGGCATATATAAAGGTCACTATCTCGTAAGGTTAACCTCTTTAAAACATGGGAGCAGCCTGGGTATTGGGGTCCCATCTATGGGGCATGGTGCATCCTCGTGGGCCACCACACTCAGGCCATCCTTGGTGAAGGGGAGTCCAATCTCCAACATCCCAGTGTCCTCTGGCCAGTTCACAGAGGACAAAATGAAGGTCATGCCATCAGGTCGAAGGGACAGCTTCTCTCCTGGTGCTATTGATGATTTCTCCTTTGCCAGCACTGATCACTCCCCAGGTTACCCATTGAGGTTCACGTAGATTCCGTAGGGCCATTGCCAGGACTGGGAGGGTCAGGACAGCCAACAGTTGGAGTATCAACATCTGCAATTGTTAGGGAACATGAGAGCTTCTCAAGCGCTTTTTGTCCTTGGGGATGATTAGTAGTTATCTTTTTAGCTTTTCCTCTTTAAAACACAAGCTGTGACCACCATAGCCATTTTCATCCTTGTTGGTAAGTTTATACTTGGGCATCCTCTTGTATAGAGGAAATGGGTAAAAACTTAAATTCCTGACCATGATCCAAATCAGGGCTGTCTCTCCAATGGGAAAAACACATCCAAATCCCCTTCACATGGTAATTAGGGGGTCAGATCTTCTCCAATGTTGTGTCAGAGGGTCCTTCCACCTGACTTTCACTTGGGGCTTAGGGTTTAATTGTCCCCAGTGCTTCTGAAATCTGGATTCAGATGCCCCTTTTGAAAAATTTGAAATGTTAATGGTGAATAAAGCTATCTGTAGATGTATGTGGGGGTTAACTCTCCCTTTTTATTTTAATTAATGTTCCTTAAGACATTGGTGATTTCTTTCTATACTTGCATGGCCTTGGTGATTATAGGGAATTCCTGTAGTATGATTAATATGACATCTGTCAAAAAAGTCTGACATAGCTTTACTAGCAAAACAGGGTCCAGTATCGATTTTAACTTGTGCTGGTAGACCCAAGGTGACAATGCATTAAAGAAAGTGTGCTTGTGAATGTTTAGTTTTTTTTTTTGGTTTTTTTTTTTTTGGTCGGTCGTGGGGCTTGAACTCTGGGCCTGGGCGCTGTCCCTCAGCTCTTCAGCTCAAGGCGAGCGCTCTACCCCTTGAGCTACAGCGCCACTTCCGGTTTTCCGGTGGTTTATTGGAGATAGGAGTCTCATGGTCTCTCCTGCCCGGGCTGGTTTTGAACCATGATCCTCAGATCTCAGCCTCCTGAGTAGCTAGGATTACAGGCGTGAGCCACCAGCGCCCTGCGTGAATGTTTAGTTTTTTCTTCTGTATGTGCTGTGCCCCAAGATGCTCTTGAATATAGAATATATAGAATCTATAGAACCAAAAATATATTTAAGCTTACCAAAGGCTGGGAAATGAGTAACATCAGTTTGCCAGAGGATGTTGGGTTTGAGGCCTCTGGGATTTAACCCTAGTGGTTGTAATGGGGGTACTTTTAGGAAGGGCTGGCATGTTTTGGAGATATGTACTATCTTTTTGAGGTCCTTTACAGGAACCTGAGGAATTTATGTTGAAGTTCCCTCCATGACCACACTAAATGCTATCAAGAAACAGAGAAACTGGATGCTGGCAGGAATGTCAAATGGGAAAGCCACTTCTGAAAACATTTTGACAGTTTCCTAGAATATGAAATATGCAGCCACCCACAGTATAGCACAAGAATTGTGCTCTTCAGGCTTTGTGTTATAGAAATAAAATGTAACATTCACCCAAAGGCCAAAACACAGAGGATTATACCAGCATTATTTCCTCTACTCAAAGAAATGGAAATCAATTCAGGCTTTCTTCAGTTGAATGGCAAAGGAATTGTGCTACATTCTTTAATGACAGAAGCAAAAGGCAATTAGAGTGAGCACAATACAATATTAAGTCATACAAAAACTGGGAATAATCTACCATACATTTGAAGGCAATCCAAAAAGCTTATTTATTGCATGATGTAGAAGTTGGAGAAAAAAAATGTGTTGGTTTCCAGGACAAAACAAGCTTGGGATGGCACAAAGAGAAGTAGTGGGTTTAATATAAAAGGGAAGTATGAGACAGACTTATTTTTTGTTGAAGGAACATATCTTTAAATATGTTATATTCACATAGAGTTGATAAAATTATATTGGACTTAATATGTGCACAAAATAAAGTAACTGAAGTCTGCATAAAGTACTTGTGAAATATTAATGTCCTATTTGTGATGTATACTAGAAATATTTAAATAAATTGGAAAAAGTATTCAAGGCATTTATCTGTGATCTTCCAGCATCATAAAGATCCATAATAACCTCAGTAGAATTTAATGATATCTAGAAAACAGAAGTGAATATTTAATGTTTACATTGAAAACTAGTCTGGGTCCAAGGTTGAGATGAAATATACCTTGCTAATTAGAAGGCAGAGATTTAGAAGACTGATATCAGGGCCAGTTCTGACAAAAAAAAAAAAGCGCGAGAAACTACAAAAACAAAGAAAGCTAGATATAATATAATTTTCCTGTTATTTCCACATTTGTGGAAGACATAGGTCAGAGATGATTGCTCAAGGGAGGCTTGGCCTGAAAAATAATCTAAAGTATTTAGAACCTTAGTAACTTCAAGCACCAGTAGTGACAAAGGAAAAAAGAAAAGAAGAACATAGAAAAGGAAACAAAAGGACAGAAAAGGAATTATTTCCTCTCGTTCTTGTAGTTTTAAGTAATTGGGTACAAAAAATGAAAGTATTTGGTTTACTGTTTGAGGATTCAGACCTCTCAAATATGAAAGCATTAATTTCAAATTATTATTGTATTACTACTATTTATTAATTTATTATTAGACCTTCTTGGAGATTGAACCCATAGCTTTGTATATATTAGTCTAGTTCTACAACTGAGCTGTACCCCAGCTCTCTTGTATAGTTTTGGAAATTGGTTATGAATTCTTAAATAGTTAGCTATTCTAATTTTCAGCTTATGTTTTCTCTCCCATCTTTTCCCCTATGTATTTTAGTTTATGTGTTGAAAACTTTCCTCAATTTTATCTTCTAAACTTAGAATTTCACTTTTGAGTTTCCAGAGAGGTTGGTTATTTTATGACATCTTTTAAAATTGTAAACATATATATGTATTTCATATGTATGATTGATTCTTAGAGTTGCTTGCAATAAGCAACATTTATATGGTCATATGCACATACGTATTGAGCCATTGTGATCCTCTCCTAAGAATAGCTTCCCTTGTTCTTGCCATGTGAATGTTTAGAGTGCTGTTAGTTAATCATATCCAAGTGCAATTATTTGTCTTTTATTATCTATTGGATTAACTTGTAGATTTATGGACATATCTAGTTATTAGAAATGAGGAAAACCATGTAGCATATATTTAATTGGATCAAGCTTATTTCACTTAATATCATTTTTTCATAGTCTTTCCATTTCTTCAGGAATGGGTAATACCATTCTTTCCAATGGAAGCACAGAATTCCATCAATAAACAGAATTGAAGATCCAGAAATGAATACACTCCTATAGGCACATAATCTTTGATAAGAAAGCCAGAAACACAGGATGGAAGAAAAACAGCCTCTTCAAAAAATTGTGCTGGTAGAATTGGCTGTAAACAGAAAACTTAAGTTAGATCCTTATATATCCCCCTGCACCAGAATTGATTCCAAATGGATAGAAAACCTCAATGTAAGTCCAGATACCTTGAGAATGTTATAGGAAGACTTAGGAGACACATGAGGTCTCCTTGGCACAGGTCAAACTTACAAAGTAAGTCTGGATAAATGAGATTACATCAAAACAAATTAATCATTTGTCAGACTCAAAAGCCATGAAAAAAATGACAGTGTAGTACACAATTATTAGGGAGCAAACCTACAGATGAGAGTCTCAGCCAATGCTTAACCCTTTCTTCCTTTTCTTTTTTCATTTTTTTTAATTGTGGAAATAAATACAGAGGAGTTACAATTACATGGGAAAGATAACGAGTACATTTCTTATCAAGCATTGTTGCATCCTCTTTGTTTCCCCTTCCCCTACATTCCTATACACCCTCACATCCTCTCACCTCTTCTCCCCCACCAAAGTTGTAAAGTTTGTTTTTTGACATAACTACTTGTACATTCTCCCTTTTCTAACTAGGTTATTTATACTGGGTTTACATGAATGTAAGAGTTTTCTGGTGGGGATTAGTCAGAAAACAACTAATGCTAAGACAGAGATAGTATTTGAAATAAGTTGTAGCTGGAGAAAGGGAAGGATTAAGGAAGGAGGGTCTAGTTCAAACCCTTGGCTTGGTACAAACTAAGTAAGGTATATCTGCACCAGGGAAGGGGGATAAAACAGGAATGGTTAAAAAACAAAAGGGCTGCTCTGAAGCCTCAAAATAAGGACCCCAGTCTGTGTCAACCCAACTGTCTCTACTATGAGGTTTTATTTAAAGTAACAAGCACCATTTAATATTTTTGCAGAGTGGGATGGTGCATAGTCAAAGGCAATATCTCCTATGTCAGGTAATCCAATCTACTCTTTCATGTTACCCAATAGCCAGGTTTCAATACAAATGAATACAATGAGATTGTACAAATGAGACTGATTTTTTCCTCCATTTAATAAAAATTCTGTCAAATGATTTCTGTCTTCAAGTTGTTTACACATTTCTCGTGATTTTTTCCATTATCTTGTCTTCATAATACTTTTTTGTTGTTGTATTGTGTTTATATGTCATTTTTAGGGTTTAAACTCGATGTTTCTCCCTTGTATTTTTTGCTCATGGCAGATAACACTCTATCCTTGAGCCACATTCTCACCTTCTGCTTCTTCACATTTATGTCTGTTTAGACTGACATTGAACTAAATTATTCAGGTTTATCCTCCTGAGTTCTAGGATTGTACACATGAATAACTAGCACCAATCTTTGCTTTACAGTTAATTATGTGGTAGAAGAAAGTGGAAGTATATTTGTGTTTAGTGTGCAATTTTCAAATACAAGTTTGAATCAACTTGATATAATGTAACTATTAACAATTTTAAGAGTTAAATCAATGAATATTACACATTCCCACAGAAATATAATTGAAAACAAAAGGCATAATGGTTTTCTTAAAACAAGCAATGGAACCATGAATTTCTTTCACTTAACAAATCATGTTTTATATAACTTTAATTATCAGACTTCTTTGACTAAAAGTAAATCTATTAATTTTATACCACAAGATACAAAGTGATTATAGTTAAGAATAGATATTTCATCAGAGTCAGAAGAAAAGTTTTCGAGCATCCTCACTATAAAGAAATTTAACATGCAGAAATTAATGGATACAATGTAGCTTGATCATTGAGCAACATATAAATGAATGGGATTACCATTCCATACTTCATAAATGTGTAAAAAATAATTATGTAGCTAGGTGCCAGTGGCTCATGCTTATAACCCTAGCTACTAAGGAGGCTGAGAGCTGAGAATCATGGTTCAAAGCCAGCCTAGGCAGGAAAGTCTGTGAGACTATTATCTCCAATGCACCACCAGAAAAATGGCAGTGGCTCAAGTGCACTAGTCTTGAACTGAAAAGCTGAGGAACATTGTCCTGGCCCAGATTTCAAGCCCCACGACTGACAAAAATTAAAAATAAACATTTATAAATTAACAAATACTTTGACATAAGTGTTAAAATATATATTCTAAAAAATTTTAAATACTTACTAGATATACTAGTTTATATAAATATAGAGAAGTGTTTTCTGGATTTAGTTGTCATTGAATCAACTTTGTAAATCACACGTTTCTTACTCAATTCATATTTGTATGTTTATATACTTTAAAACCTTAAATATAATTAACTGATAAGTGATAAACAGTGCTGTTTTAGGAATCTCCCTTGGCTTTCTAACATTAACCTTTCTACCTTAAAATCGATATGCCCTCCAAACTTATCAGAAGTTTCATCTCATTGGAGCAGAAAAGTTTAAGCCATAATCTTTGTTTGGAACAACTATAACATTTTACATATATTTCACTTTTAGTTTAAGAATCAAAACAAGGGGCTGGGAAGGTGGCTCAGTGGTAGAATGCTTGCCTTGCATGCCTGAGGCCCTGGGTTTGATTCCTCAGCACCACATAAGCAAAAAGAAAAAAGCCAGAAGAGGCTCTGTGGCTCAATTGGTAGAGCACTAGCTTTGGACTGAAGAGCAGAGGGACAGCGCCCAGGCCCAGAGTTCAGGCCCCATAACCGGAACCCCCCCCATAAAAAGAACCAAAACGTTCAAGTTATCGTAACAAAGCTAGTAATTCCAGTAATAGCAAAAAGTCTTATGAGCTTTTCAGTCTCTTAAGAGATGAAAATCTTTAATTATACATCTATTTTTTTCTGCCTAATATCTTAGGAAGATCTTTTTGTGTAACCTTGTGTTCCTGATTAGAAAACCAAAAAAGGGCAATAGTGAAAATAGAAAAGGAAAATACTTGAAAACATTTAAAAAAGCAATCACAGACACTCCTATTTTCACCGGGTTCAATGAGTATATACATTAAAGTATCACGTTTTTGTTGCATTAAAAGAACAATAATTAAACTTTAATTAGTAGTGACGAAGGGAACAGAAAACTTCGTTTGAAGACAGCTTGACTTTGAACAATTCAACATAAGCATAATGTATTTATCTTGTTTTTCTAGGTAATTGCCAAAATAATAGAGAACAACACCCAAAGACAGGAAAACACCTAAGCCAAACCAGTAAACTTTTGTGTATAAAATAATTGTGTGGGTCTGACTCTTTCAAAGTCAGGCTTGCAAAGAGGGAAGTGTATTTGCTTTGGTGTGAACAATAAAAAATATGAAAATACTTTATTAATCTTTATCATATCTTGACTAGGACTTCTCGTGTTGGAGAAGAGGAAAGGTATAAAAACTTCAAGATTGTTTGACTATTCCACAAAATCATTCTTATTTATCAGCTATCTGGGTTATAAGCTGCAAACCCTTGAGTATTAATAAAGGGTCATTTCCTAAGAGAGGAAAGTTGCTGTGTAAACAAACCTAAAATATCCAAGGCTTAGCATAGTGGAAGCTATTTTCTAGCTATATCACAAACTGTAGGTGTAGATTTTGTTTCCCATTGTTCCAGGGGACCCATTTTTGTTATCTTTTTTTCACCATCTAGTGATCCTATAATATCCTATACCATCCTGGTATGGCTGTATCTTTACTGGATTCTCTAATTTCGGTTGGAAATTTAGGAGGGATAGAAAATAGACTTTCTGTTTCTGTTTTACCTTATTTTTTTATTACTTTAGAAACTGTAACACAAAATGACAGGAATTATCTTTATAATATTAGGAGACAGTCTACATTTCCATATTCTTACCCTAGGCTTCTACATAACTTTGGTCCTTAGTGATCCCCAAATGTGAAAATAAAGGAAGGGAGCTTCTTATTTAAATATTATTTAGAATTTCAAGACTTGCTTTATGTAAGGCCCTTAGTAGTATGTACATCATACATGTGTACAAAGCCGGTGGCCAAATTTTCTTATTCTCAGAATCTAGGGTATGTGATGTCTCTGTAGTTGCATCAGGAAAAGGCTGTAGTTTTGAATTAGTTTACTAATCCAAATCTACTGTAAAAAATTCTACAAGTTAATTGGCTTGAATAATGCCTGTTTATCATTTTATAGTTCTAAAGGACAGAAATCTAAAGGAAATCTCACTAGATTAAAATCGAGCCACCTACAGCGCTAACATATTTTTCAAATAATTCTAGTGGAAAAGGCATTTATTCCTGTTCTGTTTTCCAGAAATTCAGAATCTGAGTTGTTGTTTTTTCCTTTATCTTCGAATGTAGCATCTTTACTCTTTCTGATGTTTGTTACCTAATCATGTGCATACCAATTACACCTGGGACTTTTAAGTATCCATTTGAGTATACTTCCCCAATCTGACAATTATTCAAATATGTTTTCCTTGGGTAATGAAAGGTGATTTAATTTGTCAATTAAACCCTCTACTTACAGTCAGCATTGTATTATTGTTACATCAGAATCCTTCCCTACAAGCAAATGAATATGAGAAAATGAAAGAAAGGCATTAAAGCAAATTGTCTTTTTAGGCATTTAATCGTAGTGGTGAATGTCCTGTCTGAACTCTTCAATTCAATAAAAACTTGACGTTTATAAGAGCACTTGCTACATATCAAAATTTGTGGCAGGTTGATTAACAGGGTTATTTCAGCATGGAGATATCCCTAACAAAAATTAGATTTCAATATAGTATATGGCAGTTATGATGTTTCAATGACTATTGAGGCATTTTCTATTCTAAAGAATCACTTCGAGGAGTCTTTAGTCACATCAGTAAAGCTATATGTTTAAACTAATACTTGGTGTTACTCGTCCTACATTTATTATTAATAGGCTGATAAGATAAGATATCCGAACATATCCAAAGATATTTCTATAATATCCTAAACTGATGTGGATACATGGGCCACTCATTGGAAATGTAGGACAAATTAGGGTTGTCTGTGCTGTAGTTCAATCCATAATCTCCTGGCTAAACAAAGGCTTCAAAAATATTCACAGAATTCCTCTAAGTAAAGTTCAGAACAGTTATATTTGTATAACTCTTCTAAGGTCAGGATAAAAGCATTTGTTCCCAACATTTAATATCAACAGGATCTGTTGAATTCATGGATACAGAATTTTATGGCTTCACATTCATATCTAAAAATTTTATCAATATAATTTTCACCAAAACACTGAATTTAATTTGTCTATGTCCTTTTAATTTTCAAATCCAAGTAGTATATTTCCTTGAATATCTTCCTGCAAATTCTTTCCTTCCTTTATTTCCATAAATTTGTGTTTATTACTTTTTTGTTTCCTTATTTATCTCTTCCATCATGTCCACACTGCTGCTCACATTGCTCACACTTGTGTCTGAAATTTACTTTTCCTCTTCCCTTCAATAATGCCCCTAATTTTATTATTCTTTTTCAGATTTCTGGCCATGGATATTTTGATGATGTCTAAACAGACCTATCTTTCCATCTGTTTAATATAAACTTTAGAACTATCAGAATTTTTTCCCCTAAATCCATCATTTCCACCTGTGTTCCTTATAACTAAGAATAACACTAACGCAGTTCCCAGCCAAACATATGGAAGCATTTTAGATTTCTTCTTATACTTCTACTCCTTCACATTAGATAAGATGAATGATCAAGTTTTTCTCAGTTTCTGTCACTAATATTATTTGTATGTACTCCTTTTTATGCCCCTGGCACCAGCCTGTTTCATTCACTCATCACTGTCACCTAGTCCTAAAACAACCATTTCCAAAATGGCATTTTCCCCATAGTCTTTTCATATTGGTCCTCTCCATCACCAAATTACTCTCCTTGTAAGCACACAGAGTGAAGAGCTCAGACAAAAATTCTAGTTCATTATTTCTTCTCTACATTGACTGTTGGCCTTACATTTCTCATCTGTAAATGAATGTAATATACAAGAAATAATGAAGAATATATTTTTTGACGTGTAGAGAAAGAAAAAATGAAAACTGAAGTGTCCTTACATTTTCGACCTTAGCTTTCAAATAAGGAAAGAGTCAAATTCAGTTTGTTGGTATAAAGTCACAAATTGTTTCATGCAGAAATAAAAATAAATCTTACCTCCTGGCTTTAAGGCCTATGTACTATTAAGGTAACTACAGATATGTAAGTGGTTTTACGTAAATTGTGTCATGCGTGTACAGCTGTAGTGAAGAACATACTTTTAATATATCATTGGAAAACATTGGTGATTGAATAGTATCTATAGGAGAATGTTATTTGAACTAACCACACTAACTTGAAAACTACATCTTAGTCCATCAAATCTGGAAATAAACAATTTTATTTATAAGAAAATAATAAAACCAAGAAAAGTGAGTATACATTAGGGAGACTGCAGAAATAACATTAGCGTTTTTACAGTCTCTACTTATTTATGTGGTTGTATTTCTTCATATTGAAACTCTGCTCTTGTTATTCTTATTGTATGTAATCCAATGCTGTATATTACTATGTATTCAATGTGGGAAATCTAGCTTCAAAAACGTAAAACTTTTTCCTTTTCAATCACAATATTGTCATTAGCAGGTTACACTGTGGTCATCATCTTCACCAAAATTATTGTTAGCATCATAATTGGTAACTATGGAAAGTCTGATATGTATGTATGATTTTGCAATTATTTGTATATTGATTAATAATTTTAATGTTACAAATGTGCATGCATCCATATTAGAATTTTGAACAAATAAAGAATCAAAAAAAACTAAGCCATAACAGGAAAATTGACTGTGCTTATAACAAATGTGCTTATAACAAATTATGGAATAGATTTTTGAAGGATTGCAAATTCCTAACCAGTATGAATTAACTTCCTCTCTACCCACCACTACACAAAAATATTTAAGAGTTTGAACAGAATTATTTCAAGTAATATATTGTAAATGTTACTAAAATATCATGTGTATATCTAAAATTCCCTTGAAAGTAATAAACTACATTCTATTGAAATATTTGTTATTTTATTCTAGGAAACTTTTGGGAAAATAGACGGTATGTCTTTGAAATGAAAAAGTCAAAAAGAATAGCATAAAAGTTTTAAAGGGAGTCTGTCTTCAGAAATATATATATATATATATATATATATATATATATATACATATTATGTGTAAAAAGACAGACATTTTTAGAGATAATTTGTCATCAGAAATATAAACATATCTCTAAATTTATGTACAGAACGATGTACATTATAGTTTAACAAAAATCTTAAAATATAATTAAAATTTAAAATATACATCAAACCAAGTGCCAGGGACTCACGCCTATAATTCAAGCTATTATGGGTAATGAGATCTTAGAACTGTGTTCAAAACTAGCCCAGACAGAAAAGTACTTGTTAGATTCTCATCACCAATTAACCACTAAAAACAAGAGTTAGCTCTGTGACTCAAGTTGTAGAGTGCTGGCTTTGAGCATAAAAAGGCTTAGGGACAATGCCCAGGCCTTGCAAACAACAATAACAACAACACAATATATCACATTAATTTCATAAAAGCATCTTTTAACTGCTATGAACATTATTTAGAAACATGAATACATGCCCCTGGAAAACGTTAAGTAAAAATTATAAAATATTTACATCCATGTTAAAGACGTGACTATTCAGATTGTTTAAGAAATTTAGGTAATGATTAGAAATAAAGAATAATGATTATATATTGGGACTGATCTTTTATTCTATTTTATGATAGTAATAAAATGATATTTGTAATGATTATATAAAATTACTCTTCTTTGGTATTGGAAATATAATAAGTGTTAAACATTTTTAAATGATTTCCATAGGAAAGGATCATTTTCATAATGGTATCAATTCTTTTGTAATTTCAAAAAAATTAAGAAAATTATTCCAAGACTGGTTTGCTCCAAGACTATATTTGTTTGCTTGTTCAAATTTTCATATGTTGGTAGAAATTAAAATTTCAAAAATTCAGTGGATGTTGGCATTCAGGAACTTCTTCATAGATACTAATATTGGAGTCCCTTAAGTGGAATTATTTTGTTTCATTTGTTATTTTCACAAATAAATCAAGACATTTGTGTATTTTGTTTCTTTTCACTGATATTGGCTCTTATCTTGAGAATACTTTTTCCTAGCAAAGTAGAGACAAGCACTTTGATTGAGCAAGTGACATATGATTTTCATAAAAAGCAGATGCATAGATTTGGGTCTTTTGTCATTTGCTAACAGTTTCTTCCAGAAAAGGTTATCAATTACTTATAAGTGATGCATAATTCCTAGATATTCCATTTATCACATACACTTTTTGATTGAGTTATCTCTTCCTAAACTCAAAATAACAACCAAAAACCCCAAAATAAACAGAAATCACATCTTTGTTTCAAAAGCTGTAGTTTACAAAGAATTTTTAGCCAACACCGAAAACATCTTTTTAGGTATTCTGCAATCTGTGTGAAGTATTTTTAACAATAGTTATTTTTTGCTTACATGAAATTCTCATGCATAAATTATCTCCTTTTATTGTATATATTTTAGTGCTTTGGAAATGAATGGTACGATCATAGGTTTTCCAAGCCTAATATTTACAAACTTGCATTTCTTCAACTAGAAATGCTGTAATTTTAGAACAGACATTAAAATACATATAAAATTCAATTACAGGAATTTGTCCAGCATACATCCTCTATAGTGTGTCTTTTCAAAATTTGTTTTGAGAGATTATTTCCAGGGTCTCACACATAATATTCAAGTCCACTGTCAATGAACTACATTCCTTGCCCAAAAAAGATTTCACTTCTCTTTAATATATACATGTAAGTGTAATGGCTGGATCCTATACAATTCTCTTTAACCTTTTGAAGACTTGAAAACTTGCTTCCTAATATAATTGCAGTATTATACAAATCATTCTGCTATGTGGACTATATCAATTTCTCCACAAATGCATTACTATATTTTGTGTCATCTTTTTATATGATGGTCATATTAGTGAGTTTTCTTTTTAATTTTTCTTAGATACTAAACAGGAGCTTAATTCATAGGCTCCTCCAATTGACTATTAATTTACATATGTTCTTTAAAGAAATATCATGTTCAGGAAAATACTTATATAGAATTAGAAGATATAAAAGTACCTAATTCTCAGGATCATTGTAGCGTTAATATTATAGCATTAACAAATGTGTGCCGTCTATCTGGTGGATATGCTTTCACTTCTTTCATAGAATTATGAAAGGTTATCAGTTGATATTAACCAGTTTATTCTTGCTTTTCTTTAGCCAGTAATGTTTTCCATGTCAAATTTTTAGAAACCTTCACGGATGCAATGTTGTAAATTTTTACATTTATGTTTTATAGGTTTTTATATTTCACACTTAGTTTGATAATCATTTTTTATTTTTAATTTTTGTATATGGTTTGAGGTAATAGTCTAAGATCGTTCTTTAAATCTAGAGAGGCCACAGTGCCAATACACCCATTTAAGATTCTATTTTTATTTCATAAAGTCATGGCATCCTTTTAAAAATCTATTCACCGTAAAACTATGAATTTATTTTGATAAATGTCTTACATTCTTCTATGTGTCTGTTCTTATAGTAGAGCTATGTTGTCTTCACTACTAAACATAGTAATAAGATTCAAATCTAGTATGAGGGCTCAAGCTACACCATTTTACAAGATTGTTCTGACTGACCTGTACTTCTTCAATTTACATACAAGTTTATTGAGCAGGTGGACCAATATTCTACAGAAATATCTAGATGTTTGCTAGTCACTCATATTTTGTACCTTGTGAAACACAAGAACCCAAATATTATATATAGAAAAATGTCTTTAGAGAATGCTTGAAGCATCTAAAATTAATTTAGGAATGAGTTAAGATTTAGATAACACTATAGCATAATAAAGCTGAATGATAATGACTTGAATTGTAATACAGAGGAGAGTGAGAGGGGGTAGAATGATGAACCACATAGGAGCTGTATGTCATTGTTATTGTGTTTCAAAAGACAGAAAGACTTTAAAGAAGAGAAGGAGGATAATAATCAAAGTGTTCTGAATCAAGTTTCTTTTTAATCCACCTAGTAGTGTGGACTGAGAGTCAGAGAAGGTGCAAAAAATAAAGCATTGTATGGACATGTTACAATATAAAGAAACTGTAATAGAATATGATAATTAAATTCCAAAGAAATAAGAGAAAGAATGGGTAAACTCTAAAGGCAAAAAGAATGAAAGAAATAAAGGAAAGTAAAACCTTTATCAATAAGAAAGGCAAGAGTTTGGAAATGGAAAGGCAGTGGAAATATTCTATGTAACAATACAATAACAATGCAAATCGCTAACGTGGATAGACTATGGATCACATTTTATCATATATAATTTTGATAAAACATACTAGGAATGAAAATTTAGAAGTCATAATTTAAAACACTATTTACATTTTAACTAAACTGTAGAGTTCAGTGGTAAAACCTTGGCCTAGCATATGTGTAACAATGGTGTGATCTGCCAAGGATTACGAAGTACACAGAAAGCACACACACACATAAAAACACATAAACCCACACAGACCCACACACACACCACATACACACATTTGGAATATTGATATTATCATATTAAACAGAGGAATTTATCACTAATAGTAAAAGTAGGTTAATATATGAAATAATATTGCTCATACTATTTAAAAGTTTAGTAGAAATAAAATAGTCACAATATACTTGAATTCTTATAGATTAAGTAAATTGAAAATTAAGAAATAGAAGACTGGAGAACCTTTGCAAACCGGTTTTAAATAATAACCATTTTGAAACAGGTATCCTTTTATTTTGACAAAAGATTGATGTTATTGGTGTTTTAACTTAAAATTTAGAATATGAAAACCAGGTGTTCTATATCTCACTAGGGATTGCTATATCTCTAATCATTTCACTCTGGATATTTTTTATAATAAGATCTCATAGTTTCTCAAGTTCTCGCGAATTACAAACCTATATGCAGTTCCTACCATAGGTAGAAAATGAAAGCTACAAATCACCATGCCCAGCTCAAACTTTTTAAATTCAAGTACAAATATTTACAAAAAAATGACCAGGTAATGAAGCCTTTCTTAATAAAGTATGTGCTTCTTGAAAATACAGAAAGTATTTGTTACATGGAAAAATATCTTTAGAAATATAAGAAAATAAATTTATTTAAATTCACCAACCATACAAAAATTGAGAAAATAATTTTAAATATTCACATGTTAAATATTTTAAAAGCAAAATATACGTGTCTGAATTATTTACATGTGTAAAAATCATTCACAAGTAAATTAACTAATCCTACAACTCTGAGAAAAGCACCCTAAAGAAACAAAAGAAAATAAGTTATTAAGTTCAAATCTTGAAATTTAGAAAATAAAATGAAGTGTACTCTTTAGTTGGCTTAAGTAACTGTAAACCATTTATGTATCAATGTTATAATAAAATTCATGAATAATGAAAGCAAAAGTACCCATTGATCAATAGCAACAGCAAAAGCATCAGCAGTTGTTTGAGTGTAGAATAAAAATCGATGGCGGGGATAACAACATTCCTTCCATAAGAAATGAACTCATTACCTTACTTATGTAACTAACCCTTGTGTACATCACCTTTACAATAAAATTAAATTGAATTTAATAATAAACAAAATAATATGCCAATCAAGAATTCTTAGAAGCAATTGGTTAAAAACTTTGTAAAAAACTGCTCCAAGTACCCAAGGAATATACTTTGATGATACTAGTTAAATACTTAAACTTCAGCAGTGCTCAAAAAGTTTAAAAACTGTTAC
Source organism: Dipodomys spectabilis (assembly GCF_019054845.1). Lineage (NCBI taxonomy): Eukaryota > Metazoa > Chordata > Mammalia > Rodentia > Heteromyidae > Dipodomys > Dipodomys spectabilis. The sequence continues at coordinate 1,387,714 of NW_024870800.1, forward strand.
ACAGTAAAGTAATAAATCAGAATAATAAATTACTATAATAATCATTAGGTGAATTTTTAATGGTAGTCAATTATGTAAGAAATGAGGCAAATTGCCATTCGTTTGCACTTAATAATTGAAAAAGAATTTTCTAGGTCTTTTTAAATATATCACAAGTTTAATGAAGAAACTATTCTGCGACATCGTAGCATAATCAGTTAAAGATGATATTAGAGCGAAAAACAGATTGTACTATGTTTTTGGATGTTAATGTATATACTTATTTTGGTTGTGGGAAATTGTGGGGATTTCAAATTGGGGTATTATTCTTGCTTGGCTGGCATCATATCAGTGTTTAACTTTAGGATAGGGATTCCCTTTCGACAAGAACATTCACCTGATCTGTTGTTAGCCTTCCATTCATCAATGGTATCAGAGTTGTATACCAACTTATAGAGCTTCTTACCTTGGCTGGCCTGGATCTGCAGTCTTTCCAATCTTAGTTTCTATGTAGTGCAGGATGGTGGAAATGATCCAATGCACCCAGCTATAGATAGAGATGGAAGTCCACTAAAATTTGGCCTGGGTTCTGGTGCCAAGCAGTAACAGTATTTTTAAAGCAATTAGACATATATATCACTTAGACTTGTGATTACCTCAGGCAAAGAATTAAAGAGCAGTGAAGCACAGAGGACAGGCAGAATTTTAATTACCTACTCAGAGGCTGAATCAGCATAGCTTGCTACTCTGGAGGCTGAGATCTGAAGACCACTGCTCAAAGCCAGTCCATTCATGAAAATACATGCGATTATCTCCAAAAAACCAGAAGTGGAGCAGAGACTCAAGTGGTAGACCACTATCCTTGGGCACAGAAGCTTAGAGCTAGTGCCCAGGCACTATCAAGCCTCAGGAATGATGAATACATGCATGAGCACATGAACATGCGAGTGTGTGTGCACACCCACAAATACACACCCAAATGAGTATTTCAATGCAGAGTCCTTAATTTTTTCACCTTGCTGTACTTTATTTCCCTGTATTTGTTTACCAATTAACAAAATCAGCTAAGCACCTATTTACATACAACTCATTATGTTTCTCTAAAATCTACTCTCTTTTTGGAAGCCTGCTTTTATTTCATCCAAAAGGAAATTATTCAGGAGGTCAGTTCAGCTCCTTCAACTCTGTAGTGTTAGATGATTGTTTAGGTTCTTCCTAGCAATATGATTTTTTGAAATCGTACATAAAGCAGCATATTTCTTTCATGAGAAGGGAAGCCTCTGTCAAACAATTAATAATAGGGTTTTCTCCTCCTGGCAAGCATCTGTAGTTTTATCATCTTCATAAAATTCATGATCAGTCTGTGTATGCCAAAGACTGCTCTGAAAATAAAAAGACCCTTCTCAGCTCTTAGCGTTCATATGCCATTCATAGATATGAAGGTGTTTAAATATTATTGAAATTTCTTTGGACTAAATAATGTTCACCTTGAATATCTTGAGAAAGAAAAATTGGTTTCTCAGCCCTTTTGGTAAGAACTGGAGTGAAAGAAACAAAAGGAAAAATAAGGAAGAACTAAACACATACATTCAAATGAAACAAGACAACCCAAGAAAACACAAATTAATTCAGTACTCAAGAACTTGCAGGAAATGCAAAGATTTTTTTAAAAATCAGCTATGATAAGCTTATGAAAATTCTGACTCTATGGGAGTGCACTGTTGTGAGGATAGTGGTTAAATCCCAGACTGAACAGAAAGATCTGTACACAATGTCAGGCACCTGTTATTCTAAATTCAAGGAAGAATAACATAAAGTGGACTGAGCCCACGATCATACCCAAGTAGGAAGCCAGATTCTATCTGAAAATTAATCTGGATAATTTAGGGCTGGGGCATGACAAAGTGGTAAGAACACCCATGTAGGAGACACAAGACACCCAATTCAAACTCTAACATTATGTGTATTAAAGAAAAAACCTATTACTTTACATAATTGGAACAATAATAAGATTTGAGTATTTGAGTGGAGAAAAATCCATGAGACAGATAGAGTGAACCCATGTTGCAATGCTTTCTACTTAAATGAAAATCTTATGTGATACTCCAGGCATAACAGAGTTACCTTGCAAATGAGCATAGATGTGAATTTGGGTGATGGAAATACTCTACTTACATAGGGGTAAATTAAATATTTTTTTGGTAGATTTTAGTTCTTTAACTAAGAGCCTGGGTGATGTCCCTGAGCTTTTTCTCTCAAGGCTACCACTCTACTACTTTGAGCCACAGTCCCAATTCTGATTTTCTGTTGGTTGTTTGGAGATAAGAGGCTCATGGACTTTCCTGCCCAGCATGGCTTCAAATCCTGATCGTCAGATCTTAGCCTCCTGAGTTACCAGGATTCCAGGCATGAGCCATCGATGTTTTTAATAAGTTAGTAAATTGTACAGTTACAGAAATTATAAATTATCATTATAACCTGTATAATATATGTGTGTATGTACATATCAATGCAAACGGAAAGAAATATTTTAATATATTCAAATCATCCTTCATTATACAATAAAATGGCAACAAACATTAATGAGGAGCAAAACAAAGGGAATTGTCACATGTTTCTTGTTGTTGAATGGAATATGAATTGTGAGAATTAGTTTGTGAAAACCATCTTTCCTTTAACAAAATGGATAATGGCTATTAATTCCAATACATTTATTTACCCATATTGTGCATCCTCACAGATAGTGTCAAAATCAAACCACATATTTTGTCTTTGTATTTAAATCACCTGTTATAATTTAGGGGATAGATGAAGTAATCAAATAAAGATTAATATAATAGTAAGTGAGGTTATGAGTCAGAAATGATAATTATTTTATATATGATAATAGCTAATTAAATTTCTTACATAAAATCTATTGTCATGTCTCTCATTCCCACATTACGAAAGTACATAGAAGGTTCTCACTAAATTATGTGTCCAATCATGAAAAAAATGTATTGAAAGAATATGGGCACCGTGTGGTTTTAGCTTATTGAGACTGATAGGAAATAGTGTGTTTTTGAGGACTTGCACAACGTTGTGATGGAGATGAAGGGTGGGATGTACTTATTCTGTAAAATTGGCTAGAGGATTGCTCCTGGAAAAATAGTGATGAATTCTTCCAAAATGTTACAGTAAAATCACTTTCACAACCATGTTCACTGTTGCACTATTCACCATAGCCAAGTTGTGGAAACAGCCCAGATGCCCTTTGGCAGAGGACTAGTTGGAGAAAGTGTGGCACATATACAAAATTGGATTGCTCCTATCCATAGAGAAGATTGTTACATCATTTGCAAAGAAATGGATAGATCCAAAAATATGTTAAATAAACGAAGTCAGAGCCAGACAAATAAAGGACCCATGTTCTGTTGTGTATTTGGAAGCTAGAACTTTATGCAAGTTTACACATCAGAATTAACCAAAGCATACTATTTGCAGAGGAGGAGATAAAAGGTGTAATTTCTTATAAAATTGAACTTTTAATCCCACAAAATGAATACCAGGAAACTATCACTCAGAAGACGTGAGGGAAAGTCAAAGGGAAGAAATAAAGAGTGTTATGGAGGAAGAGTGTGAGGGCATAACATTCAATGCAGATAGTATGAAACTTGAAAAAATGAAAGTGGAATGTGGAAAGGTATGTAAAGATCCATTATACTCATAAACTGATTGTTGAATGGAAATTCCTCATACAATCATTTAATTAAAATTTAATTAAAAACAATGTATACATCTAATCTTAAACTGTGTTCCCTTAAACCATGAGTCAATATAATAATTTCCTCCTCAAAAATTTTCTTTGCAGGTATTTTCCTTATAATGACAGAAAAGTGAACAACGCAATGAATATCAGTACATCACATTGCATATCCTAAATAGATGCAATATAAAAATCACATTGAAAATGTAAGAATTCATCACATGATAAAATAACAGGTAGAAAGTATCAAATGCTGATTGTTTTTCCAAGTACTTTACCTATGGTATCTAATTTAATCCTCACAATAATCCCATAAAGTGGAACTATTTCTATTTTTAATTCTCAGATGATGATACTGAAGTCTTCACAGTTGGAATTACTAGTATAATATTGCACACATGGTAAGTGTTAGCCTACAGCCAATTTCCACCATATCAAATAACCTCATTGTATTTTATGACTAAAATTCCAGCACGTTGCCTATTAATTATAGGCAAAAATCCCAGAATTATTTGTGTACATTCTGAAAATATTTCACTTTATCGTTGTTAGAAAATAGGTAACTAAGCCGGATGCTGGAAGCTCACACCTGTATTCCTAAGTATTCAGGTGGCTGAGATCTGAGGATCCCAGTTCAAAGGCAGACCGGGCAGGAAAGTCCATGAGACTCTTATCTTTAATAAACCTCTAGTAAACCGGAAGTGGCACTGTGGCTCAAGCGGTAGAGCACTGACCTTGATTCCAAGAGCGCAGGGACAGCGCCCAAGCCCAGAGTTCAAGCCCCACGACTGATCAAAAAAAAAAAAAAAACTAAACAGGTAATTGTAATATGAAAACTAAAAGTTCATAAGCAATTTATACCTCACTGGTGAAAGGTACTGCTAAACTATAACATTCTTGATTTCTAGCTCAAAATACTAGAAATCACATTCTATCGCATGAGTCATCACTGCATTGCCTGGGGACCCCATGTCTGTTTAACACTGTCATACTGAAAGAATGACTTGCCCAGGCAGTCATTCCTGATGGAACCACATTGCAGGTCTTATGGACCAATCATTTCCACATTGTAGCCCACCTAAATTGTCTACCATTAGAGGTATTTTGATTGCTTTTTATACACAACATATTGACAGAAATATACTACTTTAAAATATTATTAAAGTAAGACTGACATAAAAATCGCCTTTGGCTCCAGGTAAATATTTTACCTTTCATATACCCCAAAATGCAGTCTGACCTATCATTAATGTTAGGAATGAGAGGTTAAAAATCATAGACACCAAGACCTAAGCATGAATTAAAGACTCTCCAATTTGTGAATACAATTGTTTTAAAAAGACATCAATACTACTGCATTTTTAAAATTCTCTATGATAATGATAACGTTAATGATAATGATAAAGTATTAGCACTTGCAAATAAGTCATTTTCTTGGGAATAGGACATAAAACACAAGATTAATCCTAATCATTTTAAAAGACCTTTATTTATACTGCAAATTCCCTCTTAAAATTATAAAAGTTCTAAAACTAACTGAAGTAGAGAGACACAAAGAAAATAATGCATCATCTACATTCAAAGGTCTGTGTTAATAGAAAAGAAAGTTATAACAAAAATTAGCTTACCAAATTCACTTACATTCTTTTATTCTATTTCATTTACTTTCATAACATCTGAGTTTTCATAAAATGATGCATATAAAGCCTATATACCTACTTACATTTTCTGATCTTAACAATATTTATTTCAAAAATGTCTTTAGCTATATAGTCAATGAACTGAAATAGTACTAAAATATTCAAAGGCTTTTCAGTAATTTACGACTCACTCTGGGATGTTATTTATATTGGAAAAAATATCCAAAATGCGATAGTTAAAGTTGCGATAGTTACTTCCATAAAAGAGCCATTAGTGAAGATCCCTTTGCATTTACAAAACAACTTCAAACGCATCCACATTCTTGATGTGACACATGCTTTTTGTTTGTTTGTTTGTGAAATGTATATCTAACAAGCATTTCCACAATACTGATTTTCTGTCAATATGATGGGATATTCAAACCTAATAAATATGGGGTTGATTATCTTAGTGAGAATAGATATGAACTTACAAAGGAAGCTATTTTCAAAAGAAATCTGGAAAGAGTTTATCCACCTTGTGCTGCACAGAAATAACCAGAAAGTAATACTTGTGTGGTCTGGTCGGTCAAACTCACTCCATGAGTATATCTTAAATGTATAAACAATTTAAGAGGTCAAATACATATTTGTACTGACAATCATCTTACGGCAATAACTTGCTACCTAATCATGTCTGTATCTTCTCACCTAACATATAATAAGAACTGAATGTGGTCTTTTTTTATCTAAATTAATGTTGTAAATGCTTTGATTATGATGATGTTATAATTTGACAACTAAACTGTACAGAAGGGTGGTTCCACTGACATGACATGACAGAACACTGATAAATAAAATATTGCAACACAGTTAGCTCTTTTTAGCCTCAACTTGTCCACATTGGCAAGCAATATTGCCACATCACACGCACACATATACACATACATATGCGCACATGTACACAAACATATACATGCATGGTAAATTCAGGGTTTATTGTACAAAGAAGTTCAAATAAAATATTAGTGATTAGGACAAATGATAATTTTCCTTATTACAAAATAATACACAATCCAGTCACTACGGGTATTACATTTTGCTTGCTTTGCCACATGTGACCACTTAATTTATTTTAATTAATTAATTCATTCATTTGTTTGGTGTTAATATTAAGGCTTGAACTCAGGGCTTGGCTCTGTCCCAAAATTTGTTGTTTTTTCATTTTAGTCTTCTCAAGGCTAGCATTTAACATCTTGTACCACAGTTCCATTTCTAGCTTTTGCTGATTACTTTCAAATCAGAATCTAATGATTATTTTTTGCTTGGATTGGCTTCAAATCACAATCCTCAGATTTCATCTTTCTGAATAGCTAGGATTAAAGACATGAGCCAACAGTGTGGCTTCTACTTTTTCCTCTATAGTTATCTAAAGCACATACTTTGATAGTAATTTAAAACTTCTTAAGACCATAAACAAAAAATGCCATGATATAATATGAGAAATCACTATTGAACATATGAACTTTAAGAGCTTTCTAATAGATCCATTAATTATTGTTATCCAACATTAGAAAAAATGTATAATGCAGTAGTAAAATAGAAGTCCTTTGTAGGACTACTTAAATTCCTTGATTTTTTAAAGACACTTGTTTTCATCTAAAATGCAGGCCTGTTTATTGTCTTCATGTGATTTTCATGATTAAAGTTGCTTAGTTACAAGTCGAAGAGGATTTGTAGTATTTGCTATCAATTAAATCTCACCTTTTCTTCTTGGAGAATATAATGATTAAAGCAATAATTCAGAATCACCAAGCAATAGTTCAGAATCACACTTCCAGCTCAAATGGCAATATCATTTTCCACAAAGTTTTGCCACAGATACAATCTGCCTGCCTTTTCTAGCTGCTTTCCTAGCCTGGACATATTCTTTAATTGTACAGGAAAAGTGTGATTCAACTGATTTCAGTCAGATCTGTTACTAGAATTATTAAGGATTTAGATTCTTGTCTGTAATTTGGTAAAAGCCATTTCTCTTTATGTAAGCTACTAACAATGTATGTACTAATTTCAATAAATACATACATTCTATTTCCAACTTTTCAAAAAATAAAATTTTGTTTGTTGTATAAATTAATCAGAGGTATGGATTTTGTGGCTAGCTAAATCATTGCACATCTGTCTCTCTCTTCCTTTCTCTCTTTCATGGTTCTCATAGATAATATGATTGCTTCATAATTATCTTAATTTAATTTGCTTTTTTATTTTTGGTTGCAACATTTCACTTTCTGCTCTGCCATTTCTTAAATCATTTAAATAGAAGGCATTGTTTCATATTTTCTCATTCCTAGAATAAGCTGAACCTGGACACCACTGGTCCTCATTTTCAGTCTGTACCTTTGAATACCAAGGAACATCTTTCCTCTTCTCTCCATCAATTCCCTATTCCCCAGTTAGAATAATTTAGAATAGTAAAAAGACAAAAAGAGAATATAAATGATGGTGAAAAAACATATGCAAATGTTCATTGGATATTTCTGACCAGTTCAAACTACGTGAACTACTAGGGAAATACATGGACACCTCATTCCTACTGGCTCTCAAAGTCATTGGTTAGGCAACTCATGATGATGAGGAACAAGATGAACAAGTGAGGAATGGTATCAATTGCAAGAAAAAAATGGAGAAGGATCCAAGCAAATTTCTTCTTTGGGCTGCCAAAAATAATCGGCTTACTACAGTGCAGAGACTATTTCTCAAAAATGCCACTCATGTGAATACGAGGTATGACAATGAGTATATCCCTCTTCATCGATAAGCCAACAGTGGACACTTAGACATTGTCCGTGAGTTGGTGGCTCAAGCGGCACATGCAATAACTGTAGATGGTTGGACAGCCCTTCACAGTGCATATATGTGGAATAATGCTAGAGTGGCTTCTTACTTACTTCATCATAATGTAGATACCAATGCCAAAACTGAAGGCCTCTTGACCCCCTTGCACCTTGCTGTTGAGAATTGAGATAGCAAAGATATGCTGGATCTCCTTCTGTTGAAGCATTATGTCAAACCAGGCCTGAAAAACAACTTGAAAGAAACTGCATTTGGTATTCCCAAAAGGATAAATATGTATCACTACATCTTTGAAGTTGTGGAAGGCTGTACAAAATGTTCTCCTAAGTCGTAATGGTTCGGTTAAGTTTCTTAAATTTCAAAAATGTCAGTACATACTTTGTGCACATACAAAATATTTTCACAATCCAAATAACAGCAATATCCTTTTTTGGACGGTTGTGGGGTTTGAACTTTGGGTCTTTGCGCTATCCCAGTACTCTTCATTTCAAGGCAAGTGTTCTACAGCTTGAGCTACAGCTTCACTTCCAGTTTTCTATTGGTTTATTGAAGATAAGAGCCTTATGGACTTTCCTGCCGGGCTGGCTTTTAACTTCAATCCTCAGGTTTCATCCTCCTGAATAGCTAGCATTACAGGCGTGAGCCACCGGCACTTACTGTAAAAATTCACGGATTCCGTGGAATTCTTCCAAGTAAATTGCTTGCCTTTGATTTCAAAATGTATTCAAGAAGTTTTGTATACATCTATAATGATATCTACAGACTTTGTGATTTTTTCAATCAGAAGTAATTTAAACTTATCTGTAGTAAAGAAACTAAAGTATTTCTGGTCATTGTCTGAAAAAAGCGTATTTTAAAATATTCTATATTCTATGTTTGTATAATGTCCATAACCTATTTTATTCTTCCTAGATATACTTTGAGTTTTACATTGTTTTATAATATGTAGGTTCATTAATGTGTCTTTTCAGATTGCATTCCATATAGAAACAGTTTAAGATTCCTTTTTTTCCTAGGTCCTTATAGTATGATTTTTTGGGGATAAAATATCAATGGTGTCAAATTTCAAAAGTTTTGTAAAGGTTATGTAAAAGGTTTTGTAAAGGCCTTTCTAAGGTGAAGATTTAATACACTGATGTCAAACTTACTTTTAATTATATGAATTACGTGTATTGTTACACTTCTAATTTTGTAATCAACTTTTTAATAACTGCTTTTCTTTTCTTGTATTTGAAGAATGAAAAATATGGAATACTTCATAAATCTACATATCATCCTTGTGCAAGTGCCATGTTAAACATTTATTGAAATTAGTGTATACACTGCTGAAACATATAGTATCCTCTAAATTTAAGTAGTTAATGATGCAATCTTATACAGGCTTATATCCTTGTGTGCCTATTTGTAACAAGAAAACCTTATTGTTCCTAACAATGCTATTGATCTTATTTCCCTATAATTCTTGGAATAGTGGAAAAATTTATATTTTTCTGTCGATTGCTTACATTTGCAATTTTTTGTCAATGACTATTTTTATTTTTTTATTTTTTATTATTTTTTGTAAACATACTGTACAGAGGGGTTACAATTACATGGGCAAAATAATGAGTACATTTTTTTTTTTTTTTTTTATCGGTCGTGGGGCTTGAACTCTGGGCCTGGGCGCTGTCCCTCAGCTCTTCAGCTCAAAGCGAGCGCTCTAACACTTGAGCTACAGCGCCACTTCCGGTTTTCTGGTGGTTTATTGGAGATAGGAGTTTCACGGTCTCTCCTGCCCGGGCTGGCTTTGAACCTCGACCCTCAGATCTCAGCCTCCTGAGTAGCTAGGATTACAGGCATGAGCCACCAGCGCCCGGCCCATGAGTACATTTCTTATCAAGCATTGCAGCCTCCTCCTTTGTTTACCCTTCACATCCCTTCCCAGCCTCCCCCCCACCCAATTCCACCCCCCCCCCCCACACCAAAGTTGTAAAGTTTGTTTTCGACATGACAACTTGTACTTTTCATAGTTGCAACGGGTCCACCTGTATCCTTAAGCGACTTGTTTTCCCCATCTCCTCCACAAATTATACCGACATCAAATATAGTGAAAGCAGGGGTTATACTGTGAGGGAGGGACATACAAAGCAAAAAAGAAATAATCTTATAAATGCATTAGAATCAAATGCATGAAAGAAAAACACATTTAAATACATATCTAAGGGAACATTTTCCTAACATCTCATTATCTGACCTTTTCTGCTTGACTCATACATATACTGGATATTGCAAATATGGGAAAACATGGGACCTATGTTTCTTTGGGCTTGGCTTACTTCACTTAATATAATTTTTTCCAAACCTTTCCATTTCCTAACAAATGGGGAAATGTCATTCTTTCTGATGGAAGCATAGAATTCCATTGTGTATATATACCACATTTTCTTGATCCATTCATCTACTGAGGGACATCTGGATTGGTTCCAGATCTTAGCTATGGTAAATAATGCTGCAATAAACATAGTTGTGCTGGTAGCTTTAGTGTGGTTTTGTTTGTAAACATTTGGGTAAATGTCCAAAAATGGGATTGCTGGGTCATAGGGGAGCTCTATGTGAAGTCTTTTGAGGAACCTCCATATTGCTTTCCAAATTGGTTGAACAAGTTTACACTCCCACCAACAACGAAGTAAGGTTCCCTTCTGTCCACATCCCCTCCAGCATCTGTTGTTGTTAGAGTTCTTGATTATAGCCATTCTAACTAGGGTGAGGTGGTATCTCAATGTTGTTTTGATTTGCGTTTCTTTTATGGCTAGGGTGGTTGAGCATTTCTTCATGTGTCTATTGGCCATCCTTCTTTCTTCTTCAGAGAAGTTTCTCTTCATGACTTTAGCCCACTTATTTATTGGGCAGTTGTTTCTTTGAGGATTTGTTGTTGGGGGATTTAATTTTTTGAGTTCCAAGTATATTTTAGATATGAGACCCTTGTCCGTTGTATGGCTAGTGAATATCTTCTCCCAATCCGTGGGCTTAATTATTATTAATCTTGCTAGCTATGTCTTTTGCCATGCAGAAGCTCTTTTTCATTTGGGATTTGATCGTACTTTCAAATATTTATAGTTAGGTCCAAAGTTGATGGCTTTTTCAAGTACTTGTGGAGATAATGGATTCAAAGTAAACCTTGCTTAAGAGCTACTTCTAAATTTCTGCAGCTGAAAATTTTCCAAATGAGGTCTTACTGACACAAATGTCTATCTGACCCTTTACCCTTCTTCCATGTAGGAACAGGCCAACAAGAATATCTTACCTTGACACCCTAGATTGTCTTACTGGAATAAAAAAAATGTTGGTTACAAGGGATCACAGAGAGACGAACAGTTCAGACAATACTGTACAGACTAGAAGGTATTTTATCAGAATATAATTATTTTCTATACCTACCATTTCAAAAGTAGCTAAAGCCAAGAAGGTGAAAAAAATTTTCATATGCATGATTACCTAATGTACTGGCCTGTCTACCACCCAAGTAGGCAGGAACTTACACTACTGTCTTTCTATCACCAAATATTTTCATAGTTGCAGAAGTCCATATGTTTCTCCTCGTTATTAGTCTTTAAATTGGTAATGTTTTAATCACAATGTTTCCTCTTGCCTCCAGGCTGTAAATCTACAAAAATAGTAAACCTTTATCCCAAAATGATTTTCTTCATATTTTTGAAGCATTCCTACTGATTATGCACAAATATTGCTGATATGATATCTAAAAAATATTATTCTTCTGCAGGACCCTTGAGTCCTAGGATCCCAGGTTCCAGTTACCTACATGATCACCTAGGCCCATGCAACAGGCAAACAGAAAGTAATTGAAAACACATCTCAATTCCTCATTTCTCATATTTTAGGGCCCCAATTCCTTGAGATGCAAGAATTAGCAATAAGCAATTGTAAAATGCAAGGCAATTTAAAACGAAAGATGAAATCACAAAATCTGAGAGAAAGTACTCTAATTCAAACTTTCAATTTACAGATGACCAGCCCATATGAGTGAACAAGATCACAAAGTGTCATAAGATTATTTTTAATACTCCCCCTAGTGACTAATGAAATATTTAGGTCCAGAATAAGTGGGCCAAAAAATAGGTCCTGGAAGGAATCCTTAATTGGTCTACCAAGAACCAGAAAACTTGACTTAGAGGTCAAATGTAATTCAAAAAAACAATTATTGAGAAGATCATTAGGGCTTCAAAACACTGGTATTTCAGTACAACTTGGGTCTGTGGTATAAAAATGTTGTTATTCTCAAACCAATGATAATCTCCATTTAATCTCCTGAAAGTGTATTCCTTTTCAAATAAAATTTTTAAAATCACATTCAGCAAAATAACATTTGACAAGTAGATGATACTTACATTACAAGCTTTTCAAGTGTAGGGAGCAAGTTACAATAGAGTTGATTTATTTAACCAGCACTAATGGCAAAAAGGTTCAATGATTCATTAAAGTGTAGAAATAGTACCACCTACCATTTGTGTTGTTCAGTAGGTGCCTTCCAGAAATGTGTTAAACAGATAAGCCTCCCATATTTCAAACCCAAAAGTTAGCTAATAAAGTAAATTTCATCACTTAATAAGGTACATTTTAAAAAGTCACAAATAATTGCCTTATCATATGTTGTTTTATGTTTTCCCTATCTGTCTAACATAGTAAGAAATATGAATTTAAGTCTTGAATTTGGGTACTCTACAGAGATGTGACAAACATAAAATCTGTCTTCTATTTCTATCATATTCCTCTATAGTCGTAAATTTAGTTTTCTTCTTTTTTCAAAACTTATAAGTAGTAGAAAGTATTATCCCATGTAAAATAAAATAATCACAAACCATTGTACAAAACCATTTATAAAAGCTGGTAGTTAGGAATATTTTCTAAGACATTTTTAAACTTTCTTGTTGACTGAAGATTAATCTTCCAAATGGATAATAATAAAATCATGTCTAGGTGCTTCACATCTCCAGTCTTGCAAATAGTTACTGCAGATGAATGAATTATGTCAATGTAAGCTGACATCAGTTCAAGTATATGCAACATTGACATTCCATGGAATATATATAAAGCTTGTAAACTGTTAACAGACAGTTTAACAGAATGACTATTAGGAAGTTTAAAGCAGAGAGAAATAATAGTAAAGACATGAAATGAATGAAAAATGGAGCAAGGGGCTAGTACACCTAAAATACTCAATGTACATGTATGATAAAGGAAGTGATAAATCAGATATAAATCTTGGAGAGGGGGTTGGTTGAGAATGATAGGAGTGACTGATCTAGGAGCATTCGACAATTAGATGGATATATTTAATTGCAACACACTTGCACAACCTTTTAAATTCAGTTAAAAATAAAACAAAAAACAAAAACACACAAAAATCACAAACAAACAGCAACCTCTAGAGAGTATGAATATGACCTCTCAAAATTTTAAGCAGTTAATGAAGAGCAGTCTTGGGAAAAGCAAACTAAGCTGTTCAAAGTGGGCAGTTAGGGGTAGGGGAGAATTTTGAACAGATTTAAGTAGATTTTCTCAGATTATAAATCATCTACATCTGCTGCAAATATTATCTTTCTTCTGCGAGTTCTCTTTGTCTGAACGGGATACTCCAGTCCTGAGACACACTTGATAAATTGTGAAGATAGAATGGAAGAAACAAGCTCAAGGATCCATTACGCCACTGGACAGAAAACAATCCTCGATGGTTACTCTCATCTCTCTACACTACTCTTTCTTCATACTTTTAAGTAAATTCATTTTGAATTATATTGTTCCTTCTTTGTTTTGGCAAAGTAATTGGTCAAAGTAATTCCCTAAACATTATTGGCCATTTTTCCATCATGCTGTTTACATGTCCAAACGAGTCCAGTAAACTTCCCTCTTGCATTTGGTTGCCATGAAACAACATCTATGTTAATGAGGAGAAATCTAATGTAAAACTTTTCTCCAGAAAACCAGTCCAAGAAGCTGTGATCACAAACATTTGGCTTCATTTTTTTCCTTTTTCTTTTACCTTGAAAGTCTTCTTGTGTCTAAAGCCCAGAAAAATAAGAACTCCATCACTCTTTGGTTCAATCAATTCAAAGATATATTTTGCTAACATGATGCTTAGAGGAAACCGAAAAATTCTGCACTTTTATGTTCTCTCTTATGACTCTCGTTAGATACCATATCAGGAACAGTGAAGTGATTCTTTGCAAAATTATTTCAATAGATTATTTTTCGCTTGATCTTGCATTTGCTCTATAATATGTATGGAGGAGAATAGTATTAAATCACTCATACCTGGGAAGACAGTGTCTGGTAAAAAGGACAATGCTTACATGTTCTACTTCTATGTCCTCCTCTTAGCTCTTGCCTGATTTCCAATTATTCACAGCTTCTTGGCTTCAAGTCTAGTGAAGCTGAAGGACTATAAATCCTCCCCCACTGCTACATGTTCATGATTTCTCTTTAAAAGTCTTTTAAGTTGCCTCTTTTGGATGTGGAATTTATTTTCATGTCTTCATTCAATCTGTTCTGCGTTGTAGTGAGCCAAATCGGCCCTGTAAAATCACTTTAGGTCGCAAAAATATTGACAAAATGTATATCAAAAAGTTTTGGCCTCCCTCCACTGCTGAAGCCAATACACTTAGCTAGGGCTTCTAAGAACACTGTTTTCTGACATTTTCAATTTGTTCAATTCTTTTCCGAATCCAAAACTTTTTTGTCTTATGTAAGAAGAGAAGTCTTCACTACCTCACTATTATATTTTGTGTGCCACTTACAAATGTGAAATTATTGGTTTGAAATATCCAATAGATTTTTTGTGTGTTTCAAAGCTTCACGTGTAAAGATATTGTAGAAAGTGTTACAAAAAGAAAAGTGTAAACCCAATACTTTCTTTCATTGTTAGGGCACTTTCTCCCTAAATATTTTGACCCAAATTATCTTTTTCAGAGTATTGCTGTTTGGTAATTAAAGATTAATTCACAAATTTTGACGTCTTATTTTTTATAAACTTTGAATTTATATTCCCTACAACCTTGTTTCACACAGTGAGAGGATATTTCCTGGGTAAGGACAATTCTCAAGGGAACCTACAGAATTTACAGCAAGGTTTCTGAGGTTTGTTTAATGTGAAAAAAGCCATCTTCATCCTTATTGCTCCCTCTCTACTAAGTCTCTATGGATTTCTTTGCATGAAAACCTATTCTCCCAGGCAATTTCTTAATAGGCTAAGTTGTTAAAAATGTTTGAACAATTAAAATTTAACTGTCATAACTTTAAAATTCTTTTGAAATTCCTTTATCAGAATCACGAATTCACCAATCCCAATTACACCTTTACCATAAAAAAGTTAACACGTTTTTTTTCATGTTATAGTGTCCATGTAACTATTATTTTCCAATGGCTTTGTTATGCGTACATCTGACCATTTAAGCTGATGCTGAGCAAAATGAACTCCACGATTTGGAAACAGATTTTTTTCATTTGTGGTTGTTGTTTTTGATGTAATATGTGATTTCTGTTTTCTTTGGGTTTTTCCCCTATGGTTTATCCCTGCTGTATTTGATTTTGTATTGTATATAAATTTACCTTAATTAGGAACGGAAGAGGAAAAACAAAATGGTGAGCAAAGGACAAAGGGGAAACCAATGCAATAGCAATATGCACAAGACAATATGTTTGAAATGTACATTACAACTTGTGAGGGGTGAAGGGGTAAAAGAAAACTGTGAGAAAAATGAGGTAGGAGTAACAAGTTTGAAAAGTTAGGAGTTCACTACCTTACAACTACTGTAACCCCACTGTACATCACTTTGGTAATAAAAATTTAAAAATAAGCTGCATAAAATATAAATTCACTGTACTGATATGGCAAATGTTATTCTTCATGTAGTAACTTTTAAAAGTCAATACTATTTGGCATCTAATTTGAATTAATTACCCCTTCTTTATCAGTGGACCATCAACTTGACTGTTATCCAACTAGACAATATTTTCACAATGAACTTGCCAATATTTTGAAAAAAGAATAAATTTAGTATATTCTCATACTAAAACCGAAAACAGTTTATTTCTAAGGAAACCCATAACTTTTAAAAGTAAATAAATTGTTAAGAGGACAGAATATATGTGTTCTTCAAAATTTGTATCAGTAATAACTACTCATTTTTAAATTCTCAACATTCCAAACCTGAGAGGTTCAAACAGTACCTGTTTGCATGTTATGAAATTCTGGAATAGATGCAGTTTCCAATGGGGTCTTACAGATTGAGAAGTCAACAGAAAAATAGAAACATTCTGTTAGAGGATAAAACTATGAAGCATTTGTAATAATTAATTTTTCATGAGTAAGCAATTGATTATCAGTGTAAACCATTATTTCTATGACCGTCAATTCCAAGATTTATGCCATAAAGTCATACTAGCCCAACAGTTTCCAACTTGTAGGGTGTATCTTAAAATTCCTTAATTCACATCATGAATAGCTTATCTCTATAGTGAAAATACTACACCTCTGCTAATGTGATGCCCTCCTTATTCTGGAAAGAACACCACAATAAACTGAGCTGCATCATTTTTCCCACAGTGTTACTCTTGAGATCAGAACACTTGCAAATATTATTTATATTTATACTTTATAACTATATTATATATATTCAGGATGCTAAGAATGTAAAATTATGGTTCAAAGCCCACCCAGGCAGGAAGATTTTTAGACTCTTATCTCCAATAAACTTCTCAGAAAAAACCAGACACAAGTGGCAGTAGATTGAAGTGGTAGGGCATGAGCCTTGAGCTCAGCGACAATATCCAGGATGAGAGTTCAAACCCTAGGACAAACCAATAAAACAGAAACAAAAATAAAATTGAACCCTAAACCTAGCATTTTTATCATTGTGTACAGACGCACATAATTAAGGAAATTGTTTCTTGTTACATATATGTAGAAGAAAGAAGATGTCACGCAATTATTCTATTCATACCATGCTTTACCAAAGACTCAAAAAAACGCTTCATGTTCCACTTAGGAGTACTGCTTTTTTATATCAATCCCATAAATCTATACTGGACTTGGCTTCAATGTTTTAATGTTGTCTTATTTGTAGAGATTTTTATATTGTATTGAACACTTATGCTTAAACACAAAACTTCTATTTTTCCTATTATTGCTATTGGTTCTCTTATTTTTACCTCATGTGCTCTTGGGAAATTAATGCACAGCACATACACTCACAAGAAAATCATCTGAGATCTTTCTTACCGTTTAAAATTCACCTTACTTTATAGAGCACTTAAGAAGTTTGAACTCAATCTACTCATGGATAATGTATTTATAAGCAATTTAAATTTCATATTTTCTCTTTATTAAGTTGTCTCTGAAACATGTGTGACCTCATGTCCAAAGCTGTCCTTGTGCTATTTCAATGAAGCCAAAAAGCATTCATTTTATCTGGAGCAGCGCCATATATTCTTACTGGAAGTAAATGGAAGTAACTTTTACTGGATGTGAAAATTGATTCCAGGAGAGGAATTGAACATAGGGGAATGAGAAAATTCAAGTTAACTTTTGCTTTCCTCTTTATTGTAAGAGAAAAGAATCCAAGGCTTGAAGGAACCTCTGTCATTGACTTTTTTGAGTGTCTTCTTTACTCATATAAAACTTCTAGTTGAGAGTATTACAAAAGGAAACAATGGCTGTTTCAAGGCCAGCATATAACAAAAGGAAATAACTTTTTTTTAAAAGTGTTCTACTACAAAGAAAAAAACCACGGAGGTTAAAAAGTCTTACGGATGAATGTTTCACTCCTGAGGTGATTCTTTTTTGGCAGGAGTCACTTATCAATTCCTTTAGTCTGGTCCTGAATTTTCTATAGCAATAAGGATTCCAAAAAAGCAGGATCCAATGAGTATGATCGGCAAAAGCAACCTTTTCTCAGACCAGTACTCCTTTAAAGAGGGACCCAAAGAAATACCTAGGATTTCCTTTGTTTGGTTGTTTGTATAGTTTGTGCTGGTTCTGGGGCTTGAACTCAGAAGCTGGAACTCGTCCCTGTACAGTTGTCTTTCCTGCCCACCTGCCCCCAAAACTAGTACTCTACTGCTTGAGCCAAAAATCAACTTCTGATTTTTTGGTGTTTAATTACATGTAAGAGTTGGACAGACTCTCCTAAATGGGTTGGCATTGAGATGAGATAGTAAGAAAGCTAAGTGACATCAATTGTATAGACTTCTCTTTTGAACCAAGAAATATTAGGTGAAGTTTATTATAAAACCAATATTTGACAATTTTTAAAAGAGAATATGTCCAGCAAAGAAGCCATAACTTAAATAACTCAGCAAAAGTAGGTGCACTGAATCATTTAGGAATTACTTTCTCTGCTTGGGAAGATTAATCTTGAATTCATCATTCCTTTTGGGGAAACAAAGTTTTATTTGCACTTTTTTGTTGGTTGTGAGGACGGAACTCTGATCCTGGTCATTGTCCCTCAGCTCTTCAGGTCAAGTTAAGTGCTCTACGACTTTAGATACAGCACCACTTCTGATTTCCAGTGGTTAATTGAAGATAAGAGTCTCATGGACTTTCCTGACCAGGCTGGCTTTGAACCACAATACTCTGGTCTCAACCTATTAAGTAGCTAGGATTACAGGCATGGGCCACCAGCACCTCGCTCATATTTGCATTTATTGCAGTTAATGACACTAAGTAGACAAAGAATGGAAATCTGAATCAAATGATGTGACATTGTAGCTTTTCAGAAAAATTGAGATAGCAATAAATATGTCCTCCTTTTCCATTTTGTTATATTAATGGCTCATGAGCTATGGAACCCTTACATTAGCATTCTCTTCCATATGTGTAGGTGTATTTAGTATCAGGAAATGTTCATAGAGATATAGAGAAAGACAGATTTTTAGAAAACAAAGGAGATCAGGTATGAAAGAACAGCAAAAGAGATACATTTATCACCCAAAGATTAAGAACTAGCTTAAGAGATTTAGAATGCTAAAGGCAATGAGCAATAACCTTGGTTGATAACTAATTCTTCAATAACCAAAAATGGTTCCCTAGAACGCTTTCTGCTATATCTTAGTTACTATCATTTATTCCTTCCACCTGGAGTTATTCCTTCTCTTCTGTCAAAACTGTCAATTAGCCGCTGCTTTTTGGTGCTATGACTGGCCTACAAAGTTTCCAAATCTCAGTTTACCCTTCTCATTGTGATTAGCAGTGACAACTGAAAAGCCTGGAATCTTTGAATTTACAGAATTAATCTTCACCTGATATCTAAGCCCATTCCTGGCATTAACTGTCATGACCTAATGAAAAAACATTTTTTTCAAAACAGTATCGTAATATAAGTAAAGTACATGAATTAGGGACTATTGTCAGGTATCAGTATGGAAGGAGGAATTATATATTTCAAGTATGGGTTCTTTTTTTTTTTAAAATTTAATTTAATTTTATTTGTGAACATACTGTACAGAGGAGTTACAGTTACATGGGCAGCAAGTATGGGTTCTTTATTTTGCATTTAAGAACTAAATGTTTATTGTTGCTTCTGTTGTTGTTGTTTTGCCAGTCCTGGGGCTTAAACTCAGGACTAGGGAATTATTCCTCAGCTTTTTTGTTGTTGTTGTTCAAGGCTAACACTCTACCACTTGAGGCACAGCACCACTTCCAGTGTTTCTTTTTCTGTTTTTGTGGTACTGAGGAATTAAACCCAGGGTTTTGTGCATGCTAGGCAATCACCGTACCATAAAACCACATTCACAGTGCCCTAAATGACTTCCTTAAAATGGCATTACATTTTCATTCCATAACTATATATCATAATTTTGGCCAGAAATTTTTGCTAGACAAGGACTTTGAACATAATACTAAGTCCAATAAGGCTAGATGTACAATGAATGACTGTCATGGTCTAGCCATGGACAAAGGGCCTTACCTCATGGAGCTGGTACAACAGACTGAACGAGACAGCTCCTGACCCACAGCCCACCTCCAGAATTAGAGGGTCTCTAATTCTGGAGCCACAAGGGGATGCTGGCCTCCTCCTCCAGCACCCATTCTATCAGTTCCTTAGAGAGAGAGAGAGAGAGAGAGAGAAAGAGAGAGAGAGAGAGAGAGAGAGAGAGAGAGAGAGAGAGAAAGAAGGTCAGAATTACATTTAAGGCAGGTGCCGGTGGCTCAGGCCTCTAATCCTAACTACACAGGAAGCTGAGATGTGAGGATCATGATTCATAGCCTGCCCAGGCAGGAACATCTGTGAGACTCATCTCCAAAAGAACCACCAAAAAACCGGAAGTGGTGCTGTGACTCAATTGGTAGAGTGCTAGCCTTGAGCTGTGAAGCTTGGGAACAACAACCAGGCCCAGAGTTTAAGCCCCATGACTGACAAGAAGTGGACCTTCCCATCACATGAAGTGGACTGAATAGCACTCATTGTCCTAGAGAGCATGGCAG
This sequence comes from Dipodomys spectabilis, assembly GCF_019054845.1. Taxonomy (NCBI): domain Eukaryota; kingdom Metazoa; phylum Chordata; class Mammalia; order Rodentia; family Heteromyidae; genus Dipodomys; species Dipodomys spectabilis. The sequence continues at coordinate 1,408,388 of NW_024870800.1, forward strand.
AGAAGTCAGACCAAGCTTCTTGTCAGCTGGGAGTCATGAGTAGGTCACCTGGTTTCTCTGTGCCTAAGTTTCTCCAGTTGCAAAACTGAACAAAGTGAAAGATTCCCTTCCTCATAGGGGTAGGGTAATAATGAAAGAGAGCCATGTTTTTTTTCATAATCCCATACCAGTCGCCCCATTAATAACACACACCATCTAAGCCCTTTCCAGGTATCTTCCTGTCATATGCTCACAGAATTGCTGAGAACAGGATCTGACAGCCCCTCCCTCTGTACCTGGCCCTGCTCTAGAGATCCCTGTGTATTAATCCCTTGTTTCCTCAAAACTGTCCCATGATGATACTGAGGTCCAATAGTTGAGGCCCTACCCCGAGCTTCACCTGTGGTCAAGAATCAGCTGCCATGGACTGAGTTTGGGATATTCCATCTAAACCATTGACTGAGCATGGTGCTACATGTCTATCATCCCAACTACAGAGGACCGGGCCTGGTGGCACATGCCCATCACAGATAGGAGTACCACGATCCAGCCCAGCCTGAGCATATATGAAGTCTTAATCTTGGAAATGCCCGACAGAAAAGCTTGGCTCGCATGGTCAAATACGTGAGTGGCAAGCCTAAGGCCTTGAGGTCAAACCCTAATATACCAAAAAGAACCAGAGGCCCAGTGCCAGAGGCTCATGCCTATAATCCTAGATCTGAAAATCACAGCTCAAGATTTAAAATAGGGTTTGCCTGCCTATCAGACGTCATGATGAGAAGACCCAAAGTCTGACCTATGCTGTTGCACTCCATATTAGCAGGGCTCACATCCTTACTAAGTTCTCTGTCTCCTGGGAAACCAATCCCTAAGCGCCGCACTCCCAGGTCCTCCCAAGCTTCCACTGTTACCAACCAGGCCCAAGGGAGTACACAGCTCCAGGGCACACAGATCCCTTGTTCTTCTAATTTAACATTGCTGAGTCCCCTTCAAGCGTCTTACCCTTTCAGGCCCCCAGACCTCAGCTGTGAAGCCCATGCACCCCTCAAAGATAGCAGGTAGAAGTTACCAAAGCATCCAGCCTCCATGTTACAACCCACTTGTACACACAAACACACTCATTCAGACTGGTGAGAGAAGGCTCGTCCATGCAGTACCTGCAATTTGCCAACTGATCAGTCACTTGAGCACAGTCAGTCTGTACAAGGAGAAAGATCATCTCTCTCTCTGTGTCTCTCTGTCTCTCTCTATGTCTCTCTGTCTCTCTGTCTCTGTCTCTGTCTCTGTCTGTCTGTCTGTATGTCTGTCTCTCACTCTCTCTCTCTCTCTCTCTCTCTCTCTCTCTCTCTCTCTCTCTCTCTCTCTCACACACACACACACACACCGACTCAGAACAGTGCCTCTCTTGAGTCTGTTGGAGACCAGATGGACCGGGAGGGCCAGCATAAGCTGGCAGAGCTGGGAAATGTGATCACCTGGGAGAACTGTTGACAGCTGGGAGGGGTTGAAAGTCCACATGTATGTGTTTGTGTGTGTGAGTGTGGAGGGATGTTCCCCACAGATATTATCCTTCTGTTTTGACCCCTGCACCCTCACCTCCCTACTGGGCTTTTCTGGAACCCTCTTCACATGAAAGTGTGACCAAGCACAGAAGACAAGGGCTCACACAACAAGGGGTTGTTTATCTTCTGTATCCAACACCCCCCACCCCCAGAGAAAAGGAAAAGACCCCAAAAGGCAGATGTGGACATGCTGCTCCCCATCTCTGACTAAAGCCACCAAGTTCCCACCAGGGAAACGAAGGGTGCAGACTCACTGCTATGAGTCTCCCACTGTTCCAGGCCAGAGGCTCTGTGGCTCCCACTCCTCACTCAACCCTATATTTCCTCATTTCCTAGGACACTGGCTGCTAGGGATAGTTTGGGGTCCTCAGGTCTACACCCACACCCACCCCTGGGGCACATTTTTGGCAGGACCTGGGCCAGACTGTGGGACATGGGAGAGGCAGAGTTTTGGGGAAAGGGTGGAGGATATGGGGTCACGGGGTGTGGGCATGTGTGGCAGCCACTCACATATGGCACTGGGAGAAGCTACTGGCTGCTGCTCTGGGTGGGGCGAGCAGTGATGGCAGAGGCATGACGGACACTCAGGCCCAGAGCAGAGGACACAGGGGCAAGGACCATGTCAGGGATGCCAGCCGGCAGCACACCAATGCACCATTGCCTGAGGACTCCAAGAACACTGCGGATCTGAGACAGTAGCACCACCTTTGAAATGCTGTGCTGTGGGGAAATGAGGGAGGGGGCCAGGGTGCGGGCCGGCCTGTGTCGAGTTTGAGCAAAGCCTCTCCTCCTAGGCCTCAAGTCTCTTACTCACTATTTAGCCAACTCTACATTCCTCAACTGCTGGTAGTGATTTCATTCAACAGAGGGAAAACCAGTGCTACAGGGAATCATGGAATGTGGGCGTGGCTGCCATTCTTGTATCCCATTGGGCAGAAAGAACCATGAAATAAAGGGGGTGTGGCCAGAATCCTGTGATGCAGGCAGAATGGGCAGAGTCAAGGTGACAGCAGCCCCTTTTCCAGGGAACTCTGTCCAACCATTTGGGGACAAGAGGGTGACTTTATTTACCCAGATGGTTGCACAGATTGTTGTGTATGTCTGTTTACTACCAGTCCTGGACCTTGAACTTGGGATCTGGGCACAATCCATGAGCTGCTTTTGCTCAAGGCTAGCCCACTACCACTGGAGACACACATCTCTACTTCTGGCTTTGCTGGCACTCAAGTTGGAAAGGGGTCTCAAGGACTTTCCTGACTAGGGCGACTTTGACCATGATCCTCCTATCACAGTCTTGTAAGTATCAAGGAGAGCTGGTGAGAGCCACTGGTGCCTGTCTACTCATTGGTCTTGCTGATTTTCTTGGATAGACCGGAGAGTTCCCCATCCCTGGGTTTCAGTGGTAGGAGTTGGAGCCCACAGTTTGAATCTTGGTCCTGCCACCTCCAAATGGCAGGAGATGCTAAGAAACTCATTCTTATTCATATGATTATCAATGAAATGTGATGTATGTCATGATTGAATGGGCAGTTCTTGAATGATTCTAGGATAAAATTATTCACAATTATATTATAGGACACTGGTTGATACTTTATGAAGCATTTAAACAATCCCATTCATTAAACGGAGGCATAATGAAATACCTAAGAATTGGGCCTCAGATAGTATAAAGGTGTTATTTTTTCTGCCAGGACTGAAATTTTATCTCATGGTCTGGGTAACACTGTTGCACTGTGAGGGAAAGGGAAGCTTGCCTCCTTGAAGTCAAAAAATTCAAGTCTGTTCCTTAGGCATGAAATCGATCCCCACCACTAGAAAACATCCTATTTGTGTACATTTTAAATATATGATTTATATTTATATACATATGTTGACTCCATATTTTGTTCAGTGTCTTAATTTATTTTATTTTTTGTTTTATTCATGTATTGACTTCATTTGATTGACTATTATGACACCTAGAACAGTGATTACATTGATTACGTAGGATAGAGTCTGCATATTTATTCCACTTCATACCTGACACTCAGGACTTTTACAAAAAAGGAAAACATGTGTTACCATCAGCTTCGTACTCCACAATTCATTTTTTGGGAATGCTGGCATCTGAACTCACAGCCTACAATGCCCAATTAATGAATGGGTGAGTGTCAGCATGCCATTCTGGGGCAAATTTAGCTGACAGGCAGTTCCCAGGACCTAAGATTGAGCCCTAGGGGTTGACAAAATAAGAACAGATTGACAAGCAGATGGTAGTACACTAATAAATATATTTCTTTATAGAGTGCCAGAGATGTCTATACATTATTCAATTATATAGACTACATTCCTACCAATTTTTGGGTATTTATTATGCCTCCATGTAATTAACGTTATTGTTTTCATCCTTAACAAACTAAGTAAATCAGTGTCCTGAAATTATTGCATTCCTGTAAGTAATAATATTCTTTTAATACTTTATAAATATTAAATAAAATCAGTCTCCTGAAATCATGCTGTCTTATTTTATAGGAGCATCATCCACTATCAACTCATTCAACAGTGACATTGATAACATTCGAATGTTATTCCTATGGATGGGAAGGAGTCTCTTATTATCTCCTGCCATTGATTGGTATCAGGATGGGGATTCGAAATCAGAGCGTACATTGCCACGTGGACCTATGGCTTCCCGAATAGCCCAACAACCTTCAGCAATTCAAGGTGAAGTACCCTTTGCGACAGTGTCATTCAGAACTAGGACGGTAACCGTGCAAAGGAAGAAATCATAAAAAGTCCATCTCGCCGCATTTTTTTCTGTGCAATTTTTTCCATACAAGGCCTGGGGGTCTAGGATCCCAGGATCAGTTGTGGGTCCAGTGGCTGAACCCCAGCATAGGGTGATCATAGGCTGAGGCAGAGTTTCCATGACTTTAATTCAAGCCATTTGTTGAGCAAAAAACAAAAATAAATAAATAAATAAAAGAAATTAGCTCCCAGTATTGCAATTCACCCCATTTATTCGGCCAGGCTTTGGATTTGAACTCAGGGTCTGGGTAAATCTGCAGTACTATGGAAGAAGGGGAAGCTCACCAAACTTGAAGATAAGAAAGTCAGGCCTGTACTCTAGGCCTGAATTCAGGCCCAGGCATGGAAAACAGACTTTTTATACACATTGTAAAGCCAGGATTTGTACTTACCTATGGATGTTCAGTCCATACGCGTTTGGTGTGGTTGTTCCTTGTACTTTTTCATTTATTCATTTATTTACTGTTGATTTTACTATGATAATACCCATTCCGTTTATTACATTGAGAGCATCCTATAACATGGCATCCAGATTTGTAGACATGTATCTCCATCATGCCTCACACCCAGGAATCTCAGAAAAAAAAAAAAAAATGTTTCACACTCTGCTTACTGCATGATCCAATTGTTGGTAGTGCTGGGATCTGAACTCAGGGCATAGCAGGACCAATTGGTGAATACTTCAAGGTGAACACACCAGTCTGTGAGCAACTACGGAGTTAGGCCATACCCAGGATTTGCTATTGATCCCTAGGGTGGGCCACGATACTCATAAATTCATTATTTAAACATAGGATCTATATTTACATACGTGTGGACAGCATCTTGCATTTGGTGTACTTCTCCTTATTTTCTGCCTTATCCATGGAAGTATTGTGTATTTTACTGAGTATTTTGACAAGTGCTTACATGTATGACAGCCTATTGCCATGGCTACAGGATTTTCTGTTCATTCTCCATCCTAGCTGAGACCCAGGACTTTCACAGGAAAAGAAAACAGGTGAATCGATGTGCTTCTCACACCAGGATTAATCTTTTGGCAGTGTTGGGATTTGAATTCAGGGGCTAGCAGGCCCAAATGGGGAAAGGGTCAAGGTCAGGCCACCAGCCTGTGAGAAACGGAGGAGATACACCATTCTCAGTACCTGACATTGAGTCCCAAGGAGGGCCAGATAGTCAAAAATTCATATTTTAAACGTAGGATCTATATTTACATACATATGTGGACAGCATCTTGCATTCAGCGCACTTTTCCTTATTTTTTGTCTAATTCATGGAGCTTTTGTGTATTTTACTGAGTATGGTGACAGGTATAAGTGTGCTGACATGGATGACAAACTGTTCTCATGGTTATAGGGTTGCCTATGCATTCTCCATCCTAGTTGAGACCTGGGATTTTCACAAGAGAGGAAATCATGTGCAAGACCTGGCTTCTGACAGGACAATGAATCTTTGCTCAGTGCTAGGATTTAAACTGAGGTCTGGGTAGCTCTGTTTCACTTTTGGGGGTAGGAGAAGCTCACCATCCTTGAAGACTAGAATGTTAGGCCTGGTTCAGGGCCTGATTTGAAGCCCCAGAACTGGACAAAATAACAGGCCCACCTTGTTTAAACATAAGATCCCTCTTTACCTACAGGTGTGGTATGGATCTTGCATTCAGTGTAGTTATTCTTTTTATTTTGTGTTTTATTCATGGATGTATTCTGTATTTTATTAAGAATTGTGATAGATTTAACTGTGCTAACATGGATGATAAACTATTCCCATGGCTACAGAGTTGCCTATATAGAATTCTCCATCCTCGCTGAGACCCAGGACTTTCACAGGACAGGAAAACAGGTGGATTGATTGGCTTCTCCCATCAAGGTGAATCTTTTGACAGTGATGAGATTTGAAGTCAAGGCCTATCAGGCCAAATTGCTGAATGGATCATGGTGAACCCACCAGCCTGTGAGCCACTAAGGAGCTAGGCCATCCCAAGGACCTGAGATGGAGCCCTGGTGGGGGCCAATATAGTCATAAATTCATCATTTAAACAGAGGATCTATATTTCAATACATGGGTGTGTAGCATCTTGCATTCGGTGTAGTCATTCTCTTTATTTTGTGTCTCATTCATTGATGTATTGTGTATTTTCCTGAGTACAGGATGACAGATATAACTGTGATGACCTAGGGGACAACCTGTTCCCATGAGTATAGAGTTGCTTATGCATTCTCCATCCTAGCTGATACCCAGGACTTGCACAGAACAGGAAATCAGGTCTAATGACTGGCTTCTCACATCAGGGTGAATTTTTGGCAGTGCTGTGATTCGAACTTTGGGCCTAGGAGGACCAACTGCCCAATGGGTTCATATGAGCACACCAGTCTGTGAGCCACTAAGGAGCTGGGTCTTTGCCAGGAACAGAGATTGAGCCCCAGGGAGGCCACAATAATCCTGAATGCATCATTTAAACATGGGATGTATATTCACATCCATGTGTGGACTGCATTGTGCATTTAGAGTAGTTATTCTGTTTTGTATGCTATTCATGGATGTATTGTGTATTTTCTTGAGTATATGATGACAAGTATAACGGAACTGACATGGATAACAACCTATTTCCCTGGCCACAACATAGCCCATGCATTCTCCATCCTAGCTGAGACCCAGGACTTACACAGGAAAGGAAAACAGATGCAACAATTGGCTTCTGACATCAGGATGAATTTTTGGCACTGCTGGGATCTGAACTTTGTGCCTAGCAGGCCCAATTGACAAATGGGTCCATGTGAGCACACCAGCCTATGAGCCACTAAGGAGCAAAGCCATTCCCAGGACCTGAGATTGAGCCCCCAGGTGTGTGTGTGTGGGGGGGGGCATCGGGAGGGCACACAACAGTCATCGATTCATAAGTTGAAGGTAGTATGAAAATAAGTACATATTTGTATGGAGTAGGAGAGACAGTGACCTGTGTTGGAATCCAATCTACAATGTGTCTACTGATTCATGGATATTTCCAGATGCCTCCATTTCATGACTGTCATTATTGTCACGCTTAATCACCACTTCTTCACAAATAAGTGATACCCCATGAGTCTTGCCTAACATTTCCTACTGACATCATGCAGAATCTACTCATTCAAGGATGAGATCCATTGTATTCCATGATTTTCCTGGTCCAGAAACTAGTATATCAGGATTTCCTGCCATTGCCTTCTCATAGGACGTCTGAATTCAAGCCTCAGGTGTGGAAAACGTACTCCTTACATACATTTTAAAGATAGAATTTATACTTCTATTCAGATGCTCAATACATATCGTGTGTGGTGTGGTCAGATTTATACTTCCATACAGATGTTCAGTCCATATTGTGTTTGGTGTGGTTATTCATTTTATTTCTTGTTTTATTCATTTATTTACCATTCATTTTATTGACTCTGATGACACGTATGCCATTTTTTACATTGTTTACATTCTATCACATAGCATCTAGATTTGTAGATGTGTTCTCCATCATGCCTGACACCCAGGACTCTCCCAAAAAAGGAAAATATGTGACACACTCAGATTTTCAATCAAAAATTAAATTTTTGACAATACTGGGACCTGAACTCAGGGCCTAGCAGGCCCATTTCATGAATGTGTGAGTATGAGCACGGAAGCCTCTAGCCAATGACGCTGTCAGGTGATTCCCAGGCACTGAGATCGAGCCTCAAGTTTGGCCAAAAGAGCAATACATAGATAGGCAGACAGTGGGATACAAATAAATATATAGCGTTGAGAACATGGCTCAGAGGTAGAGCGCTTGCCTTGCATGCATGAGGCCCTGGGTTCGATTCCCCAGCACCACATAAGAAAAAGAAAAAAGAGCCAGAAGTGGCGCTGTGGTTCAAGTGGTAGATTGCTAGCCTTCAGCTGAAGAGAAGAGGGACAGAGCCCAAGCCCAGAGTTCAGGCCCCACGACTGGACCCCCACCCCCAAAAAATAAATAAATATTTATTAGTAAAGAGTGTCAGAACCATCTATCTATGATTGAATGACATCTACTACATCCCTACCAACTCTTAGGTATTTATTATATTGCCATTGAAATAATATTATTCTTTTCATGTTTAATAAACTATTAAGATCAATTAGCATCGTAGGATTATTGCCTCTATTTTAGACTAGACAAATGCAGGAACTACTCTTTCAATCGGTATTCCTTTGCATAGGAACAAGTCTTTTGTGATCTCCTGCCATTGGTAGGTGTAAGAATCAGGATTAGAACCCAGGGCTGATGTTGTCATTTTGGATTATGGCTTTCCTGATTGCCTGCCAGCCATCAGCAATGTTAGGTCAGATCCACTTTGCAACTGTGTCATTCAGAACCAGGATGGTGACTGTGCAAAGAAAAAATTGTAAAAAACCCCAGCTCACCACTTTTTATGCTATTCTGCTTTTTTTTTTTACTTCCTGCAAGCCCACTGGGCCTAGAGTCCCAGGATCAGCTATGGATCCGGAGGCTGCACCCCAGCCTAGGAAGATCAAAGTTGAGGCAGAGTTGCCAAGACCTGAGTTCAAGCCACGTGTTTGGCAAAATTAACTAGCTAACTAACTAACTAACTAACTAACTAAATTAAAAAAAATAAAGCTCCATGGTTTGAAATTTCTGCCAGTTTTCTTTCCTAGCCTGACATTTCAATTTAGCGTCTGGTAAATCCGTAGCAATGTGAGGGAAGGTGCAGAGTTGCCAGTACTTGAGTTCAAACCCCATGCCAAGCCAAAAATAAATAAGCCACTGAGCTCGGCATTGAAAGGTGGTTGTGGAGATGGGAGGGAAGGGATAGTGGGAAAACAAAGAGGCAACAATGCTCAATACGAAATGTTCTCATTACTTAGCTCATGTAACTGTAACCCCTCTGTACAACATTTTTACAATTAAAAAATGTTCAAAAACTAATGAGGTGCTCAAGAAGCACTTTGGGGATAATGGAAGGGTATCTGAACACTGTACAAAATTCTACACTGCTTTTTCTAATGTTCAGTATGTAACTGAATAAACATAACTGCTTCCATTACAAACATTAAGTCACTGTCTTGGAACTGGGGCCAATATTTCTGCTACTGATGGGTTTTGAGATCACCGTCCAGGTAACTCTTTTACACCATTTGTGAAGGGGAAGCTCACTGTCCTTGAGGAAAAAAAAAATTCAAGCTAGAGTTGCCAGGGCCTGAATTAAGGCCCTGCAATGGAAAAGGCATTTATATACATGTGTAATATTTGATTTATATGTACATATGTATGTTTGTTTCATATTATGATTATTATTATTGATTTTGTATTTATTTTTATTTTATACATTTTATTTTTTATGGTATTTAGTATTATTATAAACATAATATTTATTATGTTTTGTACATCTATTATAAAATTATACACAATAATTTAGGACATTGACTCATTTTTCATTAATACTTTATTAAGTGTTGAATCATGATACATAATTAAATTGAACCATTAGTCACATTCAACATGTGTTTAGAGTCTGCCCCCAGTATGAGATTTGTCTTATCTTTGGACAACTTCCTATAGGGATTTTTTCAGATGATTTATACTCAGAAGCCTTTTCTTGAGGATAGGCAAATTGAGGGATAAAATTGTAAGCTTGGGGCGGGGAATGTGGCTTAGTGGTAGAGAGCTTGCTCAGCATGCATGAATGCCAGGGTTTGAATCCTCAGTGCCACATAGTCAGAAAAAGCCAGAAGCTGTGGAATGGCTCAAGTGGTAGAGTGCTAGGCTTGAGATAAAGGAGCTCAAAGACAGTACCCAGGTCCAAGTTCAAGCCCCAGGTCTGGCAAAAACAATAGGCCAGACGCCGATGGCTCATACATGGAATCGTTCCATCTCAGGAGGCTGAGATATGAAGACCACAGTTTGAAGACAGCCTCGGGATGGAAAGCCTGTTAGACTCTTACCTACAATGAACCCCAAAAGACCCCATGTGGCCCTGTGAGTCTAGTGGCAGAGTGTTCACCTTGAGCTGAAGGGCTCAGGGACGGTGCCCAGGCTTCGATTTGAGAGACACAACTGGAAAAATAGTGAGGGATAATCAAAGTCCTTTTCCTATTTGCTAATTATGAGAATATTTTCTGGAAAATGAACTCTGATGTACAACAGAATTGGAGTCCGAGCTCAAGGTTCAAGTATAGTATATCCATATTCGCAGCATCTCAGACTCTAGCATTATAACCTTGTGTCCTACAGGGTTCTGAACGGTCTATTGTTGAAGGGCTTAATATACTCCCCAAGCTCTATTTGATAAGCAGTTGACTTGTATTGTCAATGTTACTACAGTTCTGAACCTAGCAGAGAACCAATAGCTCATGTCCATCACCCTAGCTCAGGAGACCGAGGTTTCAGGATCACAGGGTGAAGCCAGCCAGGGCAGGAAAGTCTATGACACTCTGACTTCTGCTTCTGAAAGGTGTGTTTCCTCTGTTTCCCTTGGTGATAAGAAGTTACTTGCACTCTCAATGTTCTTAGATTTCTCGAGCTATAGAAGTAGGAAAGAAATATCATTGACCCATCCTGGGTTCAAATGAAGTTCTCAGGATGCAAGACCTAGCTCTGTTAGCAGATGAAGTCCAATGTAACACTGTAATTGAAGGACAGAAACCAGTTGCAAAGGCCAGGCTAGGTGCAGAGCGCTCGGCCTGCAGGATTAGGAGGCAGAATGTACACACTCAACAACAGGGAACTGAGCTGCAAAAACACTTATTCACTCCAGGCACAGGCAGCAACGGGGGAAAACCTGTAACATTTGTTACAGTTACACCAGGGTCAGGCTTCTCTCAGCTTCTTTAAACAAGGACTAATTAACCTTCCTCCCTCAGGTGAAGGGAGACTCAGTCTATCTTTAGTTAGCAATAGAGAGCCAGATTAGTGGGGGAGAGGGAAGGAACAGAGTAGAAAAACCCTGTTCTCTGGTCTTAGGGAGTGGGTTTTTGTTGTTTTTTTTTTTTTTTTTTTTTTGCCCGTCACGGGGCTTGAACTCTGGGCCTGGGCGCTATCTCAAGGCAAGTGCTCTACAACTTGAGCCACAGTGCCACTTCTGCTTATGTGGTGCTGAGAAATCGAACCCAGGGCCTCATGCTTGCAAGGCAAGCACTCTACCACTGAGCCACCTTCCCAGCCCCGGGTTTTGACTCTCCATCTATCAGATTTGAAGGCCCTTCTTCATCTCTGCAAATCCATTCTCCTTCCTTCATTCTCCACATCATTAATGCAAATCCCCAGTCCAAGGAGAAGCAGGGTCTTTCTTCTTCTGTCTCCAAGCACCTGATTCTGCCCTCGTGACTCTGGGGGCTCTTGGCTACCTGAGTAGTGGACCAGAGACCATCTCCCTGCTCTGTGGTTGTGTGAAGGTGATGCTGGTTTCCTGGCACACTACAGAAGACTTCATGATTGGGAAGTGTTCCCTTCTTTTCCTGCCACCCAAAACCAGATTCATCTATCAACTTTGTTTTTTCTATCATCTTTCTCTCTTTCTTTCTTTCTTTCTCTCTTTCTTTCTTTCTCTTTCTTTCTCTCTTTCTTTCTCTCTTTCTTTCTCTCTTTCTTTCTCTCTTTCTTTCTCTCTTTCTTTCTCTCTTTCTTTCTCTCTTTCTTTCTTTCTTCTCTCTCTCTCTCTCTCTCTCTCTCTCTCTCTCTTTCTTTCTTTCTTTCTTTCTTTTTCTACCTACCTACCTACCTACCAACCTACCTACATACCTATCTAGCTATCCCTTTTCCAGTCCTTGGGTTGAACTCAAGGCCTAGGCACTGTGTACAGCTCTCTGCTACTTGAGCCACAGCACCAATTCTGGTTTTTTCTGTGTATGTGCTGCTGAGGAATCGAACCCAGGGCTTCTTGCATGCTAGGTAAACACTCTCTCACTAACCCACATTCCCAGCCCCCTCATATTTTTCTTAATGGTAGTTTTACGTAAGTATGCTACCATTTTAAGTTCGCAAGTTTAATTTTCTGAATACCAGTTACTTCTATGAAACCTGATCTTCTCTTCCTCTGCCTGATTTTTGACTGTTCCTGTATTGGTCTCATAATAAAATGTAAATAAAGGCTACTGAGAGCTTAAGTGTGCATCATATAAGGACACAGGCCTGGAAACCTGGAAGAGAAAAGCGATGGGCCTGAAATGAAGAGAATGATGCAGTGTGCACAATTACAATATCTGAAAAGTAAACCAGTGAATAAAAGCAGAATCATTGCATAGGTATATTTGCACTCGGGGAGGTAATATATATACACACATTAGTAGGTAGGGTACTGATACATAAACTTGGCCTTCTATTTTTGAATGTTTTGTGGCCATCCTAAGACTTAAACTCAGGGCCTGATGTGTTCCTGAGCTGTTTTGCTCAAGGCTGAGGCTCTACCACCACCACAGCTCCACTTCCAGCCATCTGGCCATTAATTGGACATAAGCAACTCCCAGGCTTTCCTGCCTGGTCTGCCTTGTATCTCCAGCTCGGTTTTCATTCTCAAAGCTGGAGCTCTACCCTCTGGGCCTCTGCTACACTTCTGTTTCTGTGGTGGTTTATTGGAGACAAGAGTCTCACAGACTTTCCTGCTCAGCTGGCTTTGAATGGCAATCTCTCACTAGGCTTCAAGTGGCTTTACTCAGGGATTCGCCAGAGAGCCACTCCACACAAACCTTTAGTCTAAATCTTGAGAGGTACTGCAGAAAAATGGAAACATGAAAATGCTACTAGTGTGTTTTAGATACTTAATGTTGGAGACACAAAACACTCATAATTATTAGTTCATTTTATAGGCAAAAGGAGCAATGCAGACAGTATGAGGATCGCTCCAGCTTTCAGTCCTCACATCCTGAGACAGTAAATTCACTGCAGCTCAATGCTAACTGACAGAACTGGCATGTCCTGTGGATATTTGCTCCCAAATCCTCTGACACTCATTTCTCACTTTTGGCCTCAAATTTGTGACTAGATGGTAAGATGAGGAGAGAAAATCCTTCTCAGTGAAATCAGCTATAAAGAACATTGGAGTAGTTTACTTATAAATTCAAACCATTGTAATGACCATGTTAAGAAGTCAAATTGTCACGGTGAAAAAATGAAGAAGTAAATTTGTATTTTTTAATTTTTGTCTGCCATGGGGCTTGAACACTGGGACTGGTCATTGTCCTTTTGCTTTTCAGCTCAAGGTGAGTGTTCTACCAATTAAGCCACGGTGTCACATCCCCATTTGTTAGGAAATGAAAAGACTTGGAAAAATTTATATTAAGTGAAGTAAGCCAGGCCCAAAGAAATATAGGTCCCATGGTTCCCCTTATTTGTCATAACTAATATATGTCTGAGACAAACAGAAACTGTCAGATAACTTGATGTTAGTTGAAATGAATCCCACAATAAGGATTCAAATGTTTTTCTTACTTGCAATTGTTACCAACATATTTATAAGATGATTTCTTTGTTGCTTTGTATGTATCTCCACCATCGTATAAGCCCTGCTTTCACTGTATTTGATGTTGATATAATTTGTGGAGGCAAAGGGAAAAAAACACACTGCTTAAATAGGGTTAGAGGTGAACCCATTACACAATTAGATGTAGAAGACATTATGTCGAAAAACGAATTTTACAACTTTGGTGGTGTGGAGGGTTTGGGGAGTGGAGATACGGGTAATAGAGGGGTGTGGGGTGGGGAGGTGGAGAGGTGAAGGGATGGTATGGGGAAACAAAGGAGCAGGCAACAATGCTTGATAAGAAATGTACTCATTATCTTGCCCATGTAGTTGTAACTCTTCTGTATGGTAGTTTCACAATAATAAAAAAATTAAAAATTAAAAAAATGAAGAAGAAAAGAAAGAATGTGCCAGTGTCTGCTGACGGTAATCCCCGCTCCTCAGGAGGCTGAGATGTAGAGAATCTGAATTTGAATCCAAACAGCTTAGGAAAGTCCATGACACTATTATTTCTAAGAGATCACAGAAAAACCCAGAAATGAGGCTGTGACTTAAGCTTAATGCAGTACCCTTGAGCAAAAGGAGCTCAGGGACAACACTTAGGCTCATAGTTCAACCCCGGGACCTGCCCCCTCAAAAAGAGCCTGTACTTCTATGTCTTTGTGTATGTATGGATGTATTCCTATTGGTGAAGCTCCTGAGTAGCTATGATGAATGGCACCAAGCTAGAAAATTTGTTTTCAATACAATGAGTTCATAACACAGAGACTTCTTTCCAGACAGTGCATGTTCCGAGGCTTCCTTCACTGTTTCCTGTGGGTTTCTCTGTATCCCAGGATTGCTGGAAGAAGTAGCTCTCATTGTCTGGACAGGCAGACAATAAGCCTCAGTCCTGTACCACTGGGTAACAAACAAATCCATCTGGGTCAGATAGTGAGGAAGAGTGTGGGCGGGCTCTGAAGGTCAGGAGAAAAAGGCCTCTTTGTACTCCAAGCTATGTCTATCCCCAGTGCTCTCTCTTAAAATGAAGCCTTCATTTGTGCTACCTCCCATGCCAGGCCAAGTTCTGTGCATTTATCCTGCCTTTGTGAGACTATATTCCGGTGTTCAGATACATGCTCAATAAAATTCAGGAGTTCTTCTGGCAGACAATTAGGGCACTGAACCTAATGAAATGTTTCATTACTGGCGATGATGCGCCTATGATGCCTCTCCTAGGTTTCCAGAAGCTTGGGAAATCCAAGCACATGTCTGATATCACAAAGCTTCCTGTCAGATAAGGCTGGTGAAGCTCATCAGGTTTTGAAACCTTTGGCCTCTCCTAGTTGTGCCCTGGGTGGCTGGGTTTTGGGGTTAAACACAGGGCCTGGGTGCTGACCATGAGCTCTGAGCAGAAGTGTAGTCCTTTACCATTTTGTGTCACAGCTTCACTTCTGCTTTCTCTCTCTCTCTCTCTCTCTCTCTCTCTCTCTCTCTCTCTCTCTCTCTCTCTCTCTCTCTCTCTCTCTCTCTGTGTGTGTGTGTGTGTGTGTATATGTGCATACACTAGTCCTGGAGCTTGAACTGAGGACCTGAGTACTGTACTTAGTTTCTCTCATGCAAGGATTGCCCTCTCCTACATGAATCAGGGCTACTTCAGGTCTTTTCCTAGTGATGTGGCCCTGAGAAATCAAGCCCAAGGTTTCATATATGCAAAGCACTCTACCCACAAGGCACATTCCTAGCCCTCTAGTTACGTTTTTGTTAGTTTATTTCTGTCTTTTTTTTGTTTTTGTCAGTTGTAGGAGTTGAAGTCTGGGCCTGGGTGCTGTCCCTGAGCAATTCAGCTCAAATCTTGTGCTCTACCACTTGAGCCACAGTCACTTCAGGTTTTCTAGTGGTTCATTGGAGCTAAGTGTCTCAAGGACTTTCCTGCCCAAATTAGCTTTGAACCATGATCCTCAGATCTCATCCTCGCGTGTAGCTAGGATGACCGGCATGACCCAAAAACACCCACCTTCCACTTCAGGTTTCTTAGTGGTGAGTGGGAGATAATAGTCTCATGGTATATTTTATGTCCGTGATAATTTGGAACCCAGATCCTCAGATCTCAACTTCCTGAGACGGCAGGATGACAGACCTCGACTATAGGACCCTAAGCTGTGGCACTTTGCTCCAATGGGGTCGTTGGTTCCACGTGGTGGATTGCTAGCCATGAGCCCAAGAAGTAACAGTCAGTGCTTAGGCCCTGATTTCAAGGTTCATGACTGAGAAAAAAACAAAACAAACAATTGTCTACAGTAGACAACTCATTAGTTTTCAGTAATACATAATTTTGTCCCTGCCATGGGGACATATCTGAGCCTCAATATTCTTGGCTGCATAATCATCTTAGTTGTGGAGCTCTTACAAGGACAGGAAGAAAGAATTCACCCTTTGAAGGAGGACAAAACACATAACATTCTTTACAGGACTCAGCACACAGCATCCTGTGAAAGACTCAGCACCCAGCACCCAATGAAGGACTCAGCACACTACACACTGTGAAGGACTCAGCACGTAACATCTTGTGCAAGAGTCAACACACAGCACCCCATGAAGGACCCAGCACCCCAGGAAGGACTCATCACATAGCTGTATCCCACAAGCTGTCATTAGTATTAGGGTGCTTTCATCAGTATTGCCATTCTTTCAGAAACACATCACAAATTGCACAAAGTTCACATCTAATGATTCAGAGGAGTGGGTTTTTTGTGTGTGGGGGGTCAGCCACGGAGATTGTACTGCCCTAAGAGATTTTGTTTAAGGCTAGAGCTCTACCACTTTGAGCCACAGATCAGAGTTTCACAGACATCCTGCCAGGGCTGGGTTTTAAACCCACCAATGTCAGATCTCAGCCCCCGAGTATCTTGGATGACAGGGGTGAGCGAGCCAGCAGGCATCTGATTCCGTGGCTGGGTTCCAGTGGTATACCTCTGGCTAAATCAGATTAGATGGCAGCTGTCAGCACCAGACTCCTGGTTTGCTCTGTGACGAGGTACTTGAAGTCCTATCCTTATAGAGTTGCAGTCACCACATTCAATCTTTTTGTGGTGCCAGTCCTGGGTTTGAGTAAGTGTTTAGACACAGCCCTTAACCTTTTATGCTCAAAGCTAGTGCTAGACTGCTTGAGCGACAGCACAGCTTCTGGAATTTTATGTGCATGTGGTAGTGAGGAATCGAATCCAGGACTTTGTATGTACTAGCCTTCACTATACTACTGAGACCCAGGAGTGACAAGTGTATAAACAGATAAATGTGTAGATTGGCATATATATACATAAACATGTATATATGTATATGTATAAAACAAGAGAAAGATGTTTGTATAATATGAAATTACATATCCTATATTACTACCAATTATTTACAATTAAATTATTCCTTCCATTTTTAAGTATCATGATTGAATACATAATAAGTATTAGTTGAAAATTAGTCAATGTAGTATAATTGTTGTGTATAATTTTATAATAAACTCATTAACTACTAATTTAATTGTTACTTTTTTAACATTCCATTTGTATGGATGTATATTGGAATGTGTTTCTTAGTATCTCCCACCAATCATTAGTGGCAGTACCGGAATTTGACCTCCAGGCCTAAGTTGAGGTTTGGGGTATGGCTTCCCTAATAGAAAGACAAAAGTCAGCATGCAAGGTCGTATACACTTTCTGGGCCTTGTCATTTAGACCCAAGATGGTCTCAATGCAAGGGGAAAAAAAAATGTAAAACCACCTTCTTGAACTTCTCCATTTTATCCTTCTCCCTTTTTTTTTTTTTTTTTTTTTGCCTTGCCCAAGATTTGAAATTGGGTCCTAGGATCCCAGGGTGAGCTGTGTCAGAGATGCGAAGATCTGAGTTCAAGCCCCATGGTTGGCCAAAAAAAAGGCCCTGGCTTGGAATTTGCTCCATTTTTCTGGCAGGCCTGGGATTTGAACTCAGGGTCTGGATAATACTGTGGCAATGTGGGTAAAGGGGAAAGGCTCATCATCCTTGAAGACAAGAAATTCAGACCAGTTCCCAGGGCCTGCATTGAAGCTCTAGCACTGGAAAAAATTATCTTCATATATGATATCTATTTACATACATGGTTTGAGTGAGTATGACGTTTAGTACCCTTATTTGTTTAGTATTATTACAATATAACATTTCATTTATTCCATCCTAACACATAGGATATATTGGCAAACAGATACCTAGTTAGGTACGTAGGTAGGTAGGTAGGTAGATAGAAAGTTAGATAGATAGATAAATAGATAGACAGACAGACAGACAGAGATAGATGGATAGATGATAGATAGATAGATAGATAGATAGATAGATAGATAGATAGATAGATAGATAGATAGATAGATAGATAGATAGATAGATAGATAGATAGATGATAGATAGATGATAGATAGATAGATGATAGATAGATAGATAGATAGATAGATAGATAGATAGATAGATAGATAGATAGATAGATAGATAGATAGATAGATAGATGATAGATAGATGATTGATGAATCTAGTCTTGGATGTCAGAAGTAAAGTTGGCAACAATTCCCAGTAATGAGAACTTCTGCAGTGTGCTAGGCCACCAGCATCACCTTCACACAACCACAGAGCAGGAAGACTGTCCCTTTTCCACTTCTCAGGTAGCCAAGGGCCACAGAGACAAGAGGGCAGAACTAGATTCTAACTCAGGTGCTTGGAGAGAGAAGAGATACAGCCCTGCCTTTAGTTGGTCTGAGGATTTACAATAATTATATGGAGAATGCAGGAAGAAGAATAGACTGGCAGAACTAAAAGAAGGGCCTGTATATCTGACAGATGAGTCAAAAAACCACGCCCTAAGACCAGAGAGTAGGGTTATTCTACTCTGTTCCTCCTCACTCCCCCACATAACTGGCTCTCTATTGGCAAGCTAAAGATAGACTGAGGCTCCCTTCACCTGAGGAAGGAAGGTTAGTCATTGTTTGAAGAGGCTGAGCAAAGCCTGACACTGGTGTAATTCTAAAAAATGTTTCAGGTTTCCCCATATTTCTGCCTGTGCCTGGAATGAATGAACTGGTTTTGCAGCTCACTTCCCTGTTGAGTGTGTACATTCTGCTCTTAATCTGACAGGCCTGTTCTCTGTACCTAGCCTGGCTTTTGAAACTGTTTTCTGTCCTTCAAATACAGTGTTACACTGGAGTCCTTCCTGCAAATAGTGCGAGGGCTTGGATCCTGAGAACTTCATCTGAACCCAGGATGGGTCAATAATGTTTCTTTCTTGCTTCTATAGCTCAAGAACTCTAAGAACATTTAGAGTGCAAGTACTTCTCAACACCAAGGGAAACACAGGAAGCTCTTGAACATCTTGAACAATTTTCAGAAGTGGAAGTCAGAGTGTCACAGACTTTCCTGTCCTGGCTGGCTTCACCCTGTGAATCCTGAGACCTCAACTTCCTGAGCTAGGGGGATGGGCCTGAGCTACTGGTTCTCTGCTAGGTTTAGAACTGTAATGAAATTGACAATACAAGTCAACTGCTTATCACAAAGAGCTTGAAGAGCATATTAAGCTTTTCAACATTGGACCTTTCAGTACCCTGTAGGACACAAGGTTACAATGCTAGAGTCTGAGAGGCTGAGCATATGGATGTGCTGCACTCAAACCGGGAGCTCTGACTCCAATTCTGGTGCACATCAGTGTTCATTTTCCAAAGAATGTTCTCATAATTAAAAAGTAGGAAAAGTACTTTGATTAACCCTCACTTTTTTCCAATTGTGTTTCAAACTCAAGATTGGGCACTGTCCATGAGCCCTTCAGCTCAAAGCGAATACTCCACCACTTGAGCCACAGCACCACATGGGGTCTTTTGGTGGTACACTGAAGAGAAGAGTCTAACAGGCTTTGCCTGCCTAGGCTGCTTTGAACTGTGTTCTTCAGCTCTCAGCCTCCTGAGATACTAGGGTTCCAGGTGTGAGCCACTGGCATCTGGCCTATTGTTTTTGACAGTCCTGGGGCTTGATCTTAGGGCCTGTGTACTGTCTCTGAGCTTCTTTTTCTCAAGGTTAGCGCTCTACCACTTGAGCCACTCCACAGCTTCTGGCTTTTTCTGAGTATGTGGCACTGAGGATTCAAACCCTGGCATTCACGCATGCTGAGTGCACTCTTTTCTACTAAGCAACATTTTAAGCCCCACCCTGAAAATTTTCCTCCTCACTTGCCTATCCTCAAGAAAAGGCTTCTGACTACAAACCAGCTAAAGAAATCCCAATAGGAAGAAGTCCAAAGATAAGATAAAGCTCATACTTGGGAGAGATTCTAAACATGTGAGGACTGTGACAAATGCTCCATTTAATTATGTATTATGTTTCAACACAATAAAATACTAATGAAAAATTAATTAATGTCCTAAATTATTGTGTATAATTTTATAATAGAAGTGCAAAATTTAATAAATATTATGTGTATAATAATAATAAATACAATAATAAATTAATGAATCAAAGTAAAATAAAATACCAAATCAATAATAAAAATTATAATATGAAATTAACATATGTATGTAAGTATATATCTTATATTCCACATGTATAGAAATATTTTTTTCCTTTGCAGGGCCTTCATTCAGGCCCTGGGAACTCTAGCCTGAATTTCTTTTCCTCAAAGACCGTGAGTTTCACCTTCACCCATGGTGCAAAAGAGTTACCTAGACGGTGGGCTCCAATCCTAGCAATGGCAGAAATACTAGCCCCAGTTCCAAGACAGTGACTTAATTTTTTTAAATGGAAGCAGTTATGTTTATTCAGTTCCATACTGAACATTAAAAAAAAAAAAAACAGTGTAGAATTTTGTAGAGCTATTCAGACATCCTTCCCTTTGCTCAAAGTGCTTCTCTGAGAACTACAATCTTTTTTTGTACGTTTTATTATTGTAAAAATGTTGTACAGAGTGGTTACAGTTACAGGAGCAAGGTAATGAGTACATTTCCTATTGAGCATTTTTGACTCCTCCTTTTATTTCCCCTTACCATCCCTTCCCTCCCATCTCCACAACTACCTCCCCCTACCGATGTCAGTGACTTAGTTTTTCATTTTTGGTTGACACTCAAGTAGTGGCAACACTTCCCTCACAGTTCTACAGATTTGCCAAGACCTTGAGTTCAAATCCCAGGCTGGGAATGAAAACTGGCAGTAATTGAAAAACTGGGGGGATTATTTTTTTAATTTAGTTAAATAATTAATTTTTTATTTATTCTTTTTTTTTTTGGCCAACCATGGGGCTTGAACTCAGCTTGTGGAAACTCTATCTCAGCTTGGATCTCCCTAGGGTGGGGTGCAGTCTCGGGACCCATATCCGATCCTGAGATCCTAGGCCCAGAGGGCTTTCAGGAAGAAAAAAAAAGATGGGAAGCACAAAAAAAATGGAGAGCTGAAGAGGACTGGGTTTTTACAATTTTTTTCTTTACACGGTGACCATCCTGGGTATGAATGATACGGCTGCAAAGTGGACCTGACCTGCTGATGGCAGGTGGGCTATCAGTGAAGCCATAGGCCAACTTGTCAACATAAGCCCTGGGTTCAAATCCCAGTCCTGACACCAATGGCAGGAGATCACAAGAGACTCTTTCCTATGCTTAGGAATACAGATTGAAAGAGTAGTTCATGCATCGGTCTAGTCTAAGATTGGATGCAATAATCCTAGAATGCTGCTTGATCTTAAGTAATAGTTTATTAAGCATGAAAAGAATAATATTCCTTCAATGGCGGTATAATAAATACCTAAGAGTTGGTAGAAACATAGTAGGTGTTATTCAATCATAAATAGACCGCTCTAGCACTCTTTACCTATATCTATTTATTTGTATACCACTGTCTGCCTATTCATGTATCACTGTTTTGGCCAAACCTGGCGGTCGATCTGAGCATCTGTGGACCATCTGACAGCTTCATTGGCTAGAGGCTGCCATGCTCAAACTCATCCATTCATGAATTGGGCCTGCTAGGTTCTGAGTTCAGATCCTAGCACTGCCAAAATTTAATCTTGATGTAAGAAGCCGAGTGTGACACATGTTTTCCTTTTCTGGGAGAATCCTGGGTGTCAGGCATGATGGAGAACATATCTACAAATCTAGATGTTATGTGATAGGATGTAAACAATGTACTAAGTGGTATAGGTGTCATCAGAGTCAATAAAATGGTAAATAAATGACTAAAACAAGAAATACAATGAATAACCACACAAAACACAATATGGACTGAACATCTGTACCAAAGTATAAATCCTATCTTTTTTTGGTTATTTTTTTTTGGGGGGGGTCCAGTCATGGAGCCTGAAATCTGGGCCTGGGCACTGTCCCTCAGCTCTTCAGCTCAAGGCTAGCGCTCTACAACTTGAGCCTCAGTGCCATTTCCGGCTTTTTTCCTTTTTGGTAATGTGGTGCTGAGGAATCGAACCCAGGGCCTCAGGCATACAAGGCAAGCACTCTACCACTGAGCCACCTTCCAATCCCCTATGAATCGTATCTTTAAAATGTATATAAGAAGTATCTTTTCCAGGAATAAGGCTTGAGTTCAGCCCTTCTATGAAGAGGGAATGGCGGGAGACCCTGAGATACTCGTTTCTGGACCTATGACGAGTCATGGAATGTCATCGATCTCATCCTTGAATGAGTAGTTCGTGCATGATGCAAGTAGGAAATGATGGGCAAGACTCATGGAGTATTGATTATTTCCAAAGAAGAGTTGATGAAGCATGACAATAATCATCAGCATTATGAAATGGAGACATAAGGAAAGATCCAAGAATCAGTAGTCACACAGATTGAATTCCATCACAGGTCACTATCTCTACTACTTTATACAAATATGTACTTATTTGCATACTACCTTCAGCTTATGAATAGATGAATATTATCCTCTCCACTTTCCCCCAGTGGGAGCTCAATCTCAGGTCCTGGGAACGTCCTAGCTCCTTCGTGGCTTCCAGGCTGGTGTGCTCATGTGGACCCATTCGCCAATTGGGCCTGCTAGGCCCCGAGTTCAGATCCCAGCCCTGCCAAAAGATTCATCATCTTCATGTCAGAAGCCAATATCTAGTATATGTATGAGTCAAGCGGAAAAGGTCAGATAATGTGATGTCAGGAAAATGAACCCTTAGATGTGTATTTTAATGTTTTTTTTCTTTCATGCATGTGTTTCTAACACATTTATAAGATTATCTCTTTGTTGCTTTGTATGTCCCTCCTCCACAGTATAACCCCTGCTTTCACTATATTTGATGTCAGTATAACTTGTGGAGGAGATGGGGAAAAACCAGTTTTTTAAGGATACAGGTGGACCTGTTGCAACAATGAGAAGTACAAGTTGTCATGTCCAAAACGAGCTTTACAACGTTGGTGCGGGGAGGGGGGGGGGGGAGGGGGGAGGCTGGGAAGGGATGTGAAGGATAAACAAAGGAGGAGGCTGCAATGCTTGGTAAGAAATGTACGCATTATCCTGCCCATGTAACTGCAACTCCTCTGTACAGTATGTTCACAAATAAAATTAAATTTAAAAAAAAAAAAAAGAAGCCAATTGTTACACCTATTTTCCTTGCACCTGTGCAAGTCCTGGGTTTCAGTGATGATGGAGACTGTATAGACAACTCTCTACTCATGGGAATAGGTTGTCATCCAGTTCACCAGATTTATTTCTGTCATCCTATACTCAAGGAAATACCCAGTACATCAATGAATAAGCCACAAAATAAAGAGAATGACGATACTGAACGCAAGATGCCGCCCACCTCTTTGGAAATATAGATCCTCTGTTTAATTATGAATTTATGACTATATTGGCCCCCACCAGGGCTCCATCAAAGGTCCCAGGAATGGCCTAGCTCCTTAGGGGCTCACCGGCTCGTGTGCTCACCATGATCATTCACCAATTGGACCTGTTAGGCCCTGAGTTCAAATTCCAGCACAACCAAAGGATTCATTCTGATGTGAGAAGCCTATAGTTGCATATGTTTTTCTGTCCTGTGAAAGTTCTGGGTCTCATCGAGGGTGGACAATTCTATATAGGCAACTCTATAGCCATGGGAATAGGTTGTCATCCATGTTAGCACAGTGGTATCTGTCACCATACTCAATAAAATACAAAATACATCCATGAAAAAGACACAAAATAAAAAGAATAACTACACGGAATGCAAGATGCATACCACACCTGTAGGCAAAGAGAGAGCCTATATTTAAGAAAGGTGGGCTTGCTATTTTCTCCAGTGCTGGGGCTTCAAATCATGCTCTGGACAAGGCCTGACAGTCTAGTCTTCAAGGATGGTGAGCTTCTCCTACCCCCAAAGTGCAACAGAGCTACTCATATCTGAGTTCAAAACCCAGCACTGACAAAAAATTCATCCTGATGTCAGATGACAGTTATTACACACGTTTTCCTCTCCTGTGAAAGTCCTGGCTCTCAACTAGGATGGAGAATGCACAGGCAACCCTATAACCATGGGAACAGATTGTCATCCATGTCAACACAGTTATACTTGTCACCATACTTAGTAAAACACACAATACCTCCACGAATAAGACACAAAATAAGGAGAAGTGCACTGAACTCAAATTCCTGTCCACACATGTATGTCAATATAGATCCTACTTTTAAATTATGAATTTATGACTATGGTGTACCTGGGGATCAATGGCAGATCCTGGGAATGGCCTAGCTCCTTAGTTGCTCACAAATTGGTGTGTTCACCTTGCCTGGAGTTCAGATCCCAGTACTACCAACAAGTGGTTCATGGAGAAAGAAGCCGAATGTGAAACTTGTTTTCTTTTTCTCTGAGAATCCTGGATGTCAGGCATGATGGAGAACATTTCTACAAATCTAAATGCTCTGTGATAGGATGTCATCAATGTAATTAACGGAATGGGTTTCATCATAGTAAAATCAACGGTAAATGAAACAAAAATTATATGGAACAACCACACCATATATGTATGGATTGAAAATCTATAGGTAAGTATAAACCCTATCTTTACAATGTATACACATAGTACGTTTTCCAGGGCTGGAGCTTGAATTCATGACTAGTCAACAGGCCAGACTTTCTAATCCTCAAGTAAGGTGATCTTCCCCTTCATCCACATTGCTGCAGATTTACCCACATCCTGAGTTCTAATACAAAACCTAGAAGAATAAACAGCACGAATTGCAAGCCAGGGAGCTAATTTTTATTTTTTAATTTTTCTCAGCACGGGGCTTGAACTCAGGTCATGGCAACTCTGCCTGAGCATTGATCAACCTATGTGGGGGTGCAGGCATTGGACCTAAAGCTGCTTCTGGGATGCTAGACCCCAGGCCTTGTAGGGAAAACAATGCACAGAAAAAAATGTGGCCTTTTTATGTTTTCTTCCTTTGTACGGTGACCCTCCTCGGTCTGAATGACACTGTTGCAAAGGGTACTTCACCTTGCATTGCTGTATGATGGCAGACTATCAGGGGAGCCATAGGGCCACCTGACAACATAGGCCCGGATTTTGAATCTCCATGTTGAAACCAATGGCAGGAAATATTAAGAAACTGGTTTCCATCCATAGGAATAACAGTGACATGTTATCAGTGTCACGGTTGAATGAGTTGATCATGAATGATGCTCCTATAAAATTAGACAGCATCATTTCAGGAGGCTGATTTATTTTATTTATTATTTATGAAGCATTAAAGAATATTATTACTTACAGGAACGCAATAATTTCAGGACACTGGTTGATTTCATTAATAGTTGAAGGATGAAAACAATAACATTAATTTCATGGAGGTATAATAAATATCCAAGAATTGGTATGAATGTAGTCTATATAACTGAATAATGTATAGACATCTCTGGCACTCTATAAGGATGTATATTTATTAGCATACTGCCATCTGCATGTAAATCTGTTCTTAATTTGTTAAACCCTGGGGCATGATGTTAGATCCTGGAAATTGCCTGTCTGCTCAATTTGCCCCAGGATTTTGTGTTGACACTCACCCACTCATTAATTTGGCCCTGTAGGCCACGAGTTCAGTTGCCAGCACTCCCAAACAATGAATCGTTGAGTAAGAACCTGATGGCGATTCAGGTTTTCCTTTTCTGTGAATGTCCTGTGTGTCAGGTATGAAATGAAATACATATGCAGACCTATAACCTATGTAATCAATGTAATAAATGTTCTGTGCACCATAATAGTCAATAAAATAAATGGTCAATAAATAAATAAACAAAAAACTACACTGAAGGCAATATGGTGTCAACATATATATATGTAGTGCACCAGAGTTACCCAGACCATGAGTTCAAATCCCAGGCCTGGCAGAAAAAATGGCACCTCTATACTATGTGAGGTCCATAATGAATATTATGCCTCCATTTTATTAATGTGATTCTTTAAATGCTTCATAAAGTATTAACTAAAATTGATCAGTGTCCTATAATATATTTGTGCATAATTTTATCCTATAATCATTCATGTACTGCTCATTCAATCATAACATACATCACATTCCGTTGGTAATCATATGGATAGGAAGAAGTTTCTTAGGATCTCCTGCTATTTGGAGGTGGCAGGACCAGGATTCCAACTGTAGGCTCCAGCTTCCACCACTTCAACCCAAGGATAGGGATCTCATCGGTCTGTCCAAGGACATCAGCAAGACCAATAGTTAGGCAGGCATCAGTGGCTCTCAGCAGTCCTCCATTATACTTACAAGCTCTGATAGGAGGATCATGGTCTAAGTCACCCTAGGCAGGAAAGTCCTTGAGACCCCTGTCCAACTATAGTGCCAACAAAGCCAGAAGCCCTGTGGCTCCAGTGTGGAGGGCCAGTCTTGAGCAAAAACAGCTCACAGACTGTGGCCAGATCCTGAGTTCAAAGTCCAGGACTGGCAACAAATGGACATACACCGCTATCTTTGCAGCCATCCAACTAAAGCAGGTCACCCTCTTGTCCCCAACTGAATTGGACAGAGTTCCATGGGAAAAGAGCTGGGGGACCTGCTGTCATCATTACTCAGCCCATGCTGCTTGCATAACAGGATTCTGGCCACATCCCCATTCTTTCATGTTTCTTTCTGACCAATGGGATAAAAGAATTGTGGCCATGCCCCATATTCCATGATGCCCAGTAGCACCAGGATTCCCTCTATTAGTTTACACCACTACCAGTAGTTGAGGAAAGTAGAGGTGGCTGAGTGGTGAGCAAGAGACTTGATGTGACTTTGGAGTATAGTAGGATATTGATGCACTAGCACACCCTTATCTCCCACCCCCTCCCCACCTTCCCGAGGTGCAGGGTTTTAAACCTCAGGCAATGGCCCGCTGCCAGCCAGCCTAAGGCCCAACCTGGTCCCTGCCATTGGTCCTCTGTTCTAGACCCATGAGTCCATAATGCTGCCACCTTGGCTGCTTGCCCCACCTGGAGCAGCAGCCAACAGCTTCTCCCAGAAACTCAGGTGAGTGGCTGCCCTAACACCACCCCAGCCAGTGTCAGACACCCTTCTGGGGCCACCATGATCCCCTGCTTGTTTTCCTTCCCTTGCTCTGAAGAGCAACCTTTCTGTCTTGGGCATTTCTGAGATAGAGACTCTATGCTCAGGCTGGGGTGGATCGTGGTCTTCCTATCTGTGACAGGTATGATCCACCAGGCCTGGTCCTCTGTTGGGAGGGTAGACATGTAGCGCCATGCTCAGTCATCAGTTTAGATGGATTATCCTAAACTCTTAGTCCACCACAGGTGAAGCTCTGGGTAGGGCCTCAACCATCGGACATCAGTCCCCTCACAGGACATTTGTGAGGAACCAAGGGATTTATACAGAGGGACCTCTGGAGCATGGCTAGGCAAAGAGGGAGCGGCCTTCAGATAAGGTTCTCAGCAATTCTGTGAGCATATGATAGGAAGATACCCAGAAAGGGCTCAGGTGGGGCCTGTTATTAATCGTGCAATTTGTGGGATTATGAAACAAAACATGTCTCTCTTCCATCATTACCTTGTCCCCATAAGGAAGGGGATCCTTCATTCTGTGGAATTTTCCAGCTGGGGAAACCGAGGCACTGAGAAGCTAGATGACCTATTTATGATGTCAAATTCACAGGAAGCTCAACCTGACTTCTCTACCATGCTCCCTAGGACAATGGGTGCTATTCAGTTTACTTCTTTTGGTGGGAAGTACACTTTTTGTCAGTTGTGGGGCTTGAACTCTAGGCCTGGACATGGTTCCCCAGCTCCTCAACTCAAGGCTAGTGCTCTACCACTTGAGCACACAGTGCCACTTCCAGTTTTCTGGTATTTCTTTGGAGATAAAAGTCTCACAGATGTTCCTGCCCAGCTGGCTATGAACCATGATCCTCATATCTCAGCCTCCTGTGTATTTAGGATTAGAGTTCTGAGCCACTGGCACCCGACTTAACTGTAATTCTGACTTTCTTTCTCTCTCTCACTCTCACAGGTGAGAGAGTGAATGGGTGAATGGGTGCTGGAGGAGGTGACCCAAAGTCCCCATGTTGTTGGTACCCAAAGTGTCCCTCTCATTCTGGAGGTTGGCTGTGGGTCAGGATCTGTCTCACTCAGCCTGTTGAAATAGCTCCACGAGGTAAGCCCCTCTGTGCCCTGGCTAGACCGTGATGGTTATTCATTGTCCATCCAGCCTTACTCAACTTATTGTATTTTATTGTTTTCTACATCATTTTCTAGCACCTGGCCAAAATTATGATACATAAGTACGGGATGAAAATGTAATGCCATCTTAAGAAAGTCATTTAGGGCTCTGTGAATGTGGCTTCATGATACAGTGATTGCCTAGCATGCATGAAACCCTGGGTTAAGCTCCTCAGAAAAAAACCTGGAAGTGGTTCTGTGCCTCAACTGGTAGAGTGCTAACCTTGAGCAAAAACAACAACAAAAAAAAGCTCAGGAATAATTCCCTACCCCTGAGTTTAAGCCCTTGGACTGGCAAAAAAAAAAAAAAAGCATTTGGCTAGTAAATGCAAAATATAAAAACCTTACTTGGAATATATAATTGCCCCTTCCATACTGACACCTGACAATAATCCCTAATTCATTTACTTTACTTATATTAGGATACTGTGTTGAAAAAAGAGTATTGTTTATTAGGTTACAGCAATTATTGCCATGAATATGCTTAGATGTCAGGTGAAGATTAATTCGGGAAATTCAAAGATTCCAGGATTTTGTGTGGTCACTGCTAATCACAAAGAGAAGGGTAGTCTAAGTGAGATTTAGAAATCTTTTTGGTCAGTCATGACACCAAAAAGGCAGAGGGTAATTAACAGTTGTGACAGTAGAGAAGGAATTACTCCAGACCGAAGGAAAAAATGATAGTAACTAAGGTATACTAGAAACTGCTCTAGAGAACCATTTTTAGTTATTGAATAACTAGTTATCAATCCTCATTGCCCTTAGCATTCTAAATCTCTTAGGCTAGTTCTTAATCTCTGTGTGATAAATGTATCTCCTTCTATGCTGTTCTTTCATACTTGATCTCCTTTGCTTTCTAAAAATCTCAATCTTTTTATATTTCTCTATGAACATTTCCTGATAATGAAAACACCTATACAGATGGCAGAAGATATTAATATAAGGGTCCCATAGTTCATGAGTCATTAATGTAACAACATGGAAAAGGAGGACATATTTATTGCTACCTCAAATTTTCTGAAAAGCTGCAATGTTATCATTTGGTTCAAATTTCCATTCTTTGGCTACATAGTGTCATTCAGTGCACATAAATGCAAATATGAACCGGGTGCTGGTGGCTCACTCCTGTAGTCCTAGCTACTCAGGAAGTTGAGACCAGAGGATTGTGGTTCAAAGTCAGCCTCGCCAGGAAAGCACATGAGACTCATATTTTCATTAACCATCAGAAACCCAGAAGTGGTAATAGCTAAAGTGGTAGAGTGCTCAACTTGAGCTCAAGAGCTGAGGGACAGTGCCCAGGATCAGAGTTCAAGCCCCATGACCAAGTGCAAATATGAATTTAATTTTCCGTGAAAGGAACAACAAGATCAATAATCTTCCCTAGCAGAAAAAATAATTCCAAAATATTTCAGTACACCTGCTTTTGCTGAGTTATTTAAGTTACAGCTTTCCTTTATGGACATTGTCTCTTCTTTTAAAAATTGCCAAATATTAGCTTTACAGTCAACTTCATCTAGTATTTCTTGTTTCAAAAGAGAAGACTATACAGTTGATGTCACTTAGCTTTCTTACTATCTTAGTTCAAAACCGACCCAGGCAGGAGAGTCTGTCAAACACTTATCTCTAATTAAACACCAAAAAAAAAAAAAAAACAGAAGTGGAGTTTTGGCTCAAGCAGTAGAGTACTAGCTTTGGGGGCAGGTGGGCAGGAAAGTCAACTGTTCAGGGACAGGGTCTAGCCTCATGGTCCAGCACAAACTAAAAAAACAATCAAATTAAAAATCCCAAATATTTCTTTGGGACCCTCCTTAAAGGAGTGCTAGTCTGAGAAGAGCCTCCTTTTGCTGATCATACTCACTGGATTCTGCTTTTTTGGAATCATTATTGCTCTGGAGAACTTAGAACCAGACTAAAGGACTTGATAACTGTCTCCTGCAACAAGAGAATCATCTCAGGGGTGAAATATCCATCCATAATAAAACCTTCATGTCTTTGTTTCTTTGCTGTAGAACACCTTTAAAACAACATTATATTTGTGTTCTATGCTGGCCTTTAAATGGCACATTATTTCTTTTTGTAATACTCTCAAATAGAAGTTTACAGAAAAGTTTTATATGAATATAGAACACACTTGAAAAATCGGGGACAGAATTTCTTTCAAGCCTTGGATTCTTTTCTTATAGGGTAAAAAGGAAAGCACAAGTTAACTTGAACTTTGTCATTCCTCTATATTCAATTCTTCTCCTGGGATCAGTTTCCACATCCAGTAACTGTTACTTTCAGTAACAATCGATGGTGTTGCCTGAGGCATAATGAGTGTTTTCTGGGTTTACTGAAATAACACAAGGACACCTTTGTACCTGAGGTAACACGTGTTTCCGAGACAACTTAGTAAAGGGAAAATATGAAATTTTATTGCTTATAAATACATTATCCATGAGTACATTGACTTCAAACTTTGTAAGTTCTCTGTAAATTAAGGTGGATTTTAAATGGGAAGAAGGTTCTCAGATCATTCTTTTTGTGAGTTTATGTGCTGCGCATTATTTCCCGTGTACATGAGTTAACAGTAAGGGAAACAATAGCAATAATAGGAGAAAGAGAAGTCCTGTGTTTAAGTATAAGGATTCAATTCACTATAGAATGAATGCCAGAGCCTTCCAGCAACAAAAGGGAATACTGATTTATGGGGCAAGGATAAGAAAAAAAAAGACATAAGGCAAAGGTTGGGGTCAGGAGGTCTGCAGCTCAAGACTGCAGCACCTTTTACTTCTAACTTTCCCTAATATATACTGTTAGAGTTCAAGAAGTAGTATAAGGTTACTATAGTCCAGAAAAACAAGGAAAATTTCAGTAAAAACAGAGTGCAGTAAAAACAAGACAAGTTCAACTGGTTGAAAGTAAAACAAACTCTGCAGACATAGCAAAGCAATCCCGGGCACCTGGTGTCTTTCAAATAAGCCAGTTCCTTGTACGTGCCTTCAAGCGAGCACAAGGGTCAAGATGACCTTTGAACTTTACTGTTGGCTCCCAACAATAAAAGATGCTACAAATAAGACAACATTGATACAATAAAGCCAAGTCCATTATGTAGATTTGTGGGAGTGATATAGAGAAAGCATTACTCCTGCATGGACCACGAAGTATGAGGCCACTCCCTTTCTAAATCATGCTTCCAAATCAAACAACTTTATAGAAAGTAGAATGGAAGAATAATTCTGGCTCTAATGCAAGTCAGATGTAAGAGCATGGACTTAACTGGAAAAAATGTCCATCTTGAGAGAGCAGGGATTATACTAGCAATGAACTGGTGGCTAAAATTACATTTCTTTTTCTTTCCTTCACTTATATATTTTTTTTTTGTTGGTGGTAGTCTTGGCACTTGAAATCTGGGCCTGGGCACTGTCCCTCTGCTATGCAGCTCAAGGCTTATGCTTTACCTCTTGAGCCACAGTACCACTTCCAGTTTTGTTATAGTTAATTGGAGAAAAGAGTCTCTGGGACTTTCCTACCTGGGCTGGCTTTGAACCCCAATCCTGAAATCTTACCGCCACCCATCTTAAGATTACATTTCTAACACTGTACACTCAGCATATGTAACATGTATGTTCATCTATCTTTATATGAATTCGTGCATTAAAAACTGGGCTACACCTTAGACTTTACACTCACAAACATGTTTGTAGTTCAAAAGTTGATACTACTGGAGAAATAAAACCTAAGAATGTAAAGGAGTCTGGGAAGTTCAGTTTGCATCCAGCCTGGGCAGAGCAGTCTTTGAGACACTATCTATAATTAACCAGCCAAAAGCTGGACTGGAAAAATGCCTCAGGTGATTAAATACCAGTCATGAGCAAGATTGATGAATAAGAGCTAAGGCTTTTGCATACGTACATACAAACATACACATACATACAGAGGCACCATTATGTGCACACACAAATACACAAATGAAACAACTCTCAGAATATGTAGAAAAGTTAGAAAACAATAGAAAATATGTCCTGAGAAAGACTAGAATCAAGGGATAAGTTTTAATATTAGAAAGCCCTCAAGTGAACTTTCTTCGAAAAAGTTTGAGACTATTACCTAGGTAAGGATCAGAGATAGTAAGAGAGTCATGTAATCAAAATTAAAGGGATTGGATCCATGGAGGAATGAATCAGAGACCCCTGCAGGTGCATCTGAAAATGTTCATATCCTATGTCAAATGTTAGAACATCTTTGAAAATAGTTCATGGACACTCTGAGCAGTCTAGTGGATAATATCACGGGAGAAGTTCAGAATTGCTAGTCTGTATCTAGAGTAAATAAACCAAGAAACTATGGCTGGGCAATGTGATACAAGCCTAAAATTCTAGCATTCAGACTAAGACAAGAGATTAGAGAGTGGAATTACATAGTGATACCTTCCCTGGACCAGGTAGTATAATTTAGTCTTATTAAAACAAACCAAACAAGAAAGAAATACACAGTTGGAAGTCTGGGCTTATTTTGTCACTATGATTTGAGAAGTCAACTTTCTTATTGAAATGCAACTCATATATAATCCTCAGTTGTGTTTTAAATGCTCTCTTCATTACAGAACATTCCTAGATGCAAAATGGCTCATGATTCCCATCCAAAATTTGAAAAAGTAAGTAATCATCATTCTGTTGGATTCCAAAGAAATGATGGATTACAAAAGCTAAATTATAATCTAGATTTAAAATATTTGGTTTTGTAAGTAATTTCATATACTATACGATACAACAAAATTCTTTTTAAGTAGAGGGTTTAATTGACAAATTCACAAATGATCATGATTTCCCTTAATTGCAATATCTAGTATAGGTATGAGTCAAGCGGAAAAGGTCAGATAATGTGATGTTAGGATAACGAACCCTTAAATATGTATTTTAATGTTTTCGTTTCTTTCATGCATGTGTTTCTAACGCATTTATAAGATTATTTCTTTGTTGCTTTGTATGTCCCTCCCCCACAGTGTAACCCCCGCTTTCACTATATTTGATGTCAGTATAACATGTGGAGGAGATGGGGACAAACAAGTCATTTAAGGATTCAGGTGGACCTGTTGCAACAATGAGAAGTACAAAATGTCATGTCAAAACCAGCTTTACAATGTCGGTGTGGGGGGGGAGGGGGGTATTATTGGGTGGGGGGGAGGGAGGAGGCTGGGAAGGGAGGTGAAGGGTAAACAAAGGAGGAGGCTGCAATACTTGGTAAGAAATATATGCATTATCCTGCCCATGTAATTGTAACGCCTCTGTACAGTATGTTCTCAAATAAAATAAAATTAAATTGAAAAAAAAAGAACTCTAATAACAACAGAAGCTGGAGGGGATGTGGACAGAAGGAAACCTTACTGTATTGTTGGTGGGGGTGTAAACTTGTTCAACCACTTTGGAAAGTAGTATGGAAGTTCCTCAAAAGAATCCACATAGAGCTCCCCTATTTCCCAGCAATCCCACTTTTGGGCATTTACCAAAATGATCACAAACATAACCATACTAAAGCTACCAGCACAACTATGTTTTTTGCAGCATTATTTACCATAGCTAAGATATGGAACCAACCCAGATGCCCCTTAGTAGATGAATGGATCAAGAAAATGTGGTATATATACACAATGGAATTCTATGCCTCCATCAGAAAGAATGACATTGCCCCATGTGTTAGGAAATGGAAAGACTTGGAAAAAATTATATTAAGTGAAGTAAGCCAGGCCCAAAGAAATATAGGTCCCATGGTTTCCCTTATTTGCAATAACTAGTATATTTGTGAGACAAGCAAAAACGGTCAGATAAGTTGAAATTAGGTGAAATGAACCCAAAGATAAGAACTCAAATGGTGTTTTTTCTCTTGCTATTGTTTCTAGCATATTTCTAAGATGATTTCTTTGTTGCTTTGTATGTCCCTCCCCCATGGTATAACCCCTGTTTTCACTGTATTTGATGTTGGTATAATTTGTGGAGGAGAAGGGAAAAATAAATTCTTTAAATAGGGTTACAGGTGGACCCATTGCAACAATCAGATGTACAACACGTTATGTCGGAAAACGAACTTTCCAACTTTGACACATGGGTTGGTTTGGGGGTGGGGAGTTGGGAAGGGATGGTAAGGGGAAACAAAGGAGGGGGCAACAATGCTTGATAAGAAATGTAATCATTACCTTGCTCATGTAATTGTAACCCCTCTGTACATATTTTCACAATAAAAATATCATGAAATTTAAAAAAAAATTCACAAATGATTCTTGTATTTTATAAGCCTAGAATATTCTTTCAAGTGAGTTATAATTAGAACTTAGTTAATAGATAATACCAACAATTCATGTATAAAATGATAATGTGAATAATGTAGACAGAGTTGCCAACAAAGAGAATAATTGTGTGACATCTAATTTCTTCTACCTGTATGTAACAAAGGAATCAGTTTCCTTAATTACGTGCCTCCTTATACAATGAGAAAAAAGCTAGGTTTGGGGGTCGTTTTTTTTTTTTATTGGTTTGTACTAGGGCTTGAACTCTGGGCCTGGACACTGTCTCTAAGCTTGTTTATGCTCAAGGCTTGTGCCCTAGCACTTCAACCTCAGTGCCACTTTTGTCTGGCTTTTGCTGTGAAGTTTATTGGAGATAAGAATTTGGGGAATCTTCCTGCCTGGGTAGGCTTTGAACTTATGAACTTCCGATCATAGCATCCAGAATATCTATGATAGTTAAAAAAGAATAAATATAAATAATATTTGCAAGTATTCTGATCTCAAGAATACGTGGGTGAAAAATGATGCAACCTAGATTATTGTGGTGTTCTTTCCAGAACAGGAAGGGCATCACATTAGCATAGGTGTAGTATTTTTTCACAATAGAGATAAGCTATTCTTGATGTGAATTAAGGGAATTTTAAGGGAATGAATTTCCCTTAAAAGTATTGGGCTAGGATGACTTAATGGCATAAATCTTGATTGATGGTCTTAGATATAATAGCTTACTCTGATAAACAGTTGCTTACTCTTCAAGAATTAATTATTAGAGATGCTTCATAGTTTTATTTTCTACCAGGAACTGCATCTATAGTAGAATTACATAACATGCAAACATTTTTGAATGTTTTGAATCTCTCAGGTATGGAATGTTCAAAATTTGAAAATGAGTAGTTATCAGTCATAGGAATTTTGAAGAACAAATATATATTCTGTCCTCTTAACAACTTATTTACTTTTAAAAGTTATGGGTTTCCATAGAATTAAACTGTTTTCAGTTTTAGTTTGAGTATGTATTAAATATATTTTTCAAAATATTGGTAATTATGTTGTGAAAATATTGTCTAGTTAGATAACATTCAAGTTGATGGCCCTCTGTTAAAAAGGGGTAATTAATTCTAATTAGATGTCAAATAGAATTTATTTTTAAAAAGTTACTACACTAAGAATAATATTTATTATACCAATACAGTGAAATTTTATTTCATGCAGCTTACTTTTTAAATTTAATTTAATTGTCAATGTGATGTACAGTGGGGTTACAGTAATTGTAAGGTAGTGAACACATAACTTTTCAAACTTGTTACCTCTGCTTTCATTTTTCTCACAGTTTTGCTTCACTGCTTCACCTGTGACATGTTGTAATGTACATTTCCAACATATTGTCTTCTGAGTATTACTGTTGCATTGGTTTGCCCTTTGTCCTTTGTCTCGCCATTTTGTTGTTCTCTTACCTTCCCTAATTAAGGTAAATATATACACAATACAAAGGGTACCAAAATCAAATACAGCAGGAGATAAACCATAAGGGAAAAACACACAGAAAATAGAAATCACACAGCACATTAAAAACAACAACCGCAAATAAAAATTTCTGTTTTCATATCTTGGAGTTCATTTTGCTCAACATCAGCTTATATGTTCATATATATGCATAACAGAGGCACTGGAAAATAATAGTTTCATGGACACTATATCATGAAAATAACATGTGAAATGTTTTTGATGATAAAAGTGGAATTAGGGTTGGTGAATTCATGATTCTGATAAAGGAATTTCAAAAAGTTTTAAAATTATGAAAGGTAAATTTTAATTGTTCAAACATTTTTAACAACTTAGCCTATGAAGAAAATTTAAAATTGTCTGGGAACATAGGCTTTCATGCAAAGAAATCCATGGAGACTTAGTGGATAGAGAGCAATGTGGGTGAAGATGGCTCATTTTCACACTAAACAAACAAACCTCAGAAACCTTGATATAAATCCTGTAGCTTCCCTTGAGAATTGTCCTTACCAAGGAAATATACTCCCATATGTGAAACAAGGTTGTAGTGGAATTTAAATTCAAAGTTCTTTAAAAAAGACATCAAAATTTGTGAATTGACCTTTAATTACCAAACAGTAATTTCCTGAAAAAGAAAATTTGGGTCAAAATATTTAAGTAGAAAGTGCCCTCCACAATGAAAGAAGATATTGCGTTTACACTTTTCTAATTGTAAAATTTTGCTCAATGTCTTTGCACGTGAAGCACTGAAACACAGAAAAAAATCTGATTGAATACTTGAAACCAATAATTTCACATTTCTAAGTAGCTCAAATATATAATATCCTTATTAACATCAGATAGTGAAGACTTCCCTTATTACATAAGCCAAAATGTTTTGGGATCAGAAAAAAATTTAGCAAATTGAAAAGGTAAGAAAACGGTGTTATTAGAAGACCTAGCTGAGCGTATTGGCTTCAGAAGTGGAGGAAAGCCAAAACTTTTTGACATGGATTGCCTTAATATTTTTGCTACCTAAAGTGATTTTACAGAGCCTATTTGGCTCACTACAATGAAGGACAGATTGAATGAAGACATGAAAATAAATTCCACATCCAAATAAAAGGGTTTTAAAAGAGAAACCATGAAGATGTAGCAGTGGGGGAGGCCTTACAGTCTTTCAGCTTCACAAGACTTGAAGCCAAGAAGGTGTGATTAGTTGGAAATCAGGCAAGAGCTAAGAGGAGGACATAGAAGTAGGACATAGAAGTATTGTCTGTTTTAACAGACCCTGTCATCCAAGGTATGGGTGATTTAACTCTATTCTTCTCCATACATCTTGTTGAGCAAATGCAAGAACAAGAGAAAAATAATCCATTGAAATAATTTTGCAAAGAATGACTTCACTGTTCCTGATATGGCATCTAAGCATCGTGTTAGCAAAATATATCTTTGAGTTTAGAAGTGATTGAAGCAAATAGTGGTAGAGTACTTATTTTTCTGGGCACTTTAGACACAAGAAGACTTTCAAGGTAAAAGAAAAAAAGTATAGCTAAATATTTGTGATCACAGCATCTTGGACTGGTTTTTTGGAGACAAAATTTTACATTAGATTTTGTCCTCATTAACATAGATGTTGGGTTTTTGTGGCAACCAAATGCAAGGGGGAAGTTTAATGGACTCACTTGGACAAGTAAACAGCATGATAGACTTAAAATGGCCATTAATATTTAGGGAATTAGTTTGACCATTTACTTTGCCAGAACAAAGAAGGAAAGATATAATTCCAAATCACTTGACTTAAAAGTATGAAAAAAGAGTAGTGAAGAGAGATGAGAGAAAACATAGAGGACTGTTTTCTCTCCAGTGGAGTAATGGGTTCTTGATCTTGTTTCTTCCATTCTATCCTCACAAGCTATAAAGTATGTTTCAGGAATGGAGTATCCAGTTCAGACAAAGACAACTCACAGAAGAAAATATTTGTATCAGATATAAGTGATTTATAACCTTAGGCAATCTATTTAAATCTGTTCAAAATTCTCCTCTAACCCAAACTGCCCACTTTGAAACAGCTTTGTTTGCTTTTCCCAAGACTGCCCTTCACTATTTAAAATTTAGAGGTCATATTTATACACTCTAGAGATTTCTGTTTCCTTGTGATTTTTATGTGTTTTTGTTTTTCGTTGTGTTTTTTCACTGAATTTCCAAAGGTTGTGCAAGTGTGTTACAATTAAATATGTCCATCTAATTGCTCCTAGATGAGTCACTCCTTCTATTATTCTCAACCAACCCCTTCTCCAAGATTTATTTCAGATTTACCACTTACCTTATCATATGTGTACATTGAGTATTCTAGTTGTACTTGCCTCTTGTTCCATTATTCATTATTCCATTATTGTACTATTATTCATTTTCTGGTTTCAGTTTCCTGATAGTCATTCTGTTAAACTGTCTGGTAATAATTTGAAAGGTTTATATGCATTCCATGGAGTTTCAATTCTGCATATACTTTAACCGATGTCTGCTTATATTTCCATAATTTATTCATCTGCCATAACAATTTGCAAGAGTGGAGAAGTTAAGCACCTAGACATGATTTTATTCTTATCCATTTCGAAGATTAATCTTTAGTCAACAAGAAAGTTAAAAAATGGCTTAGAATGTATTCCTAACTACCAGCTTTTATAAATGGCTTTGTACAATGGGTTGTGATTATTTTATTTTATATGGGATAATATTAAAATTTACTACTATATAGGAATAC
The DNA here is from genome assembly GCF_019054845.1 of Dipodomys spectabilis. Taxonomy (NCBI): domain Eukaryota; kingdom Metazoa; phylum Chordata; class Mammalia; order Rodentia; family Heteromyidae; genus Dipodomys; species Dipodomys spectabilis. The sequence goes on from NW_024870800.1 coordinate 1,447,354, forward strand.
GATAGAAATAGAAGACAGATTTCATGTTTGTCATATCTCTGATGAGAAACCATATTCTAAACTTAAAGTCATATTTCTTACTATGTTAGACAGATAGGGAAAAGATGAAACAACATATGATATGGCAACTATTCATGACTTTTTAAAATATACCTCATTATGTGATGAAATTTACTTCATTAGTCAATGTTTGTGTTTGAAATTTGGGAGGCTTATGTATTTAACACATTTCTGGAAGGCACATACTGAAAATCACAAATGGTGGTGGTACTATTTCTACACTTTAATGAATGGTTGAACCTGTTTCCCATTAGTGCTGGGTAAATAAATCAATTCTATTGTAACTTGCACCCTACTCTTGAAAAGCTTGTAAAGTCACTAAGCATCATTTACTTGTCAAATGTTATTTTGGTGAATGTGATTTTAAAAAGTTTATTTGAAAAGGAATATATTTTCACGAGATTAAATGTAGGTTATCATTGGTTTGAGAATGACAACATTTTAATACTACAGGACCAAGTTTTACTGAAGAACCAGTATTTTGAAGCAATAAGGATCTTCTCAATTAATGTTTTTCTGAATTATATTTGACCTCTAAGTCAAGTTTTCTTAGCCTTGGTAGACCAATTATGGATCTATCATTCCAGGAACTTTTTTGGCCTACTTATGCTGGACTGAAATCTTTCATTAATCATTAGAAGAGGGGTATTAAAAATTATTTTATGACAATTGTGATCTTGTTCACTCATATGGGTTGGTCATCTGTAAATTGAAAGTTTGAATTACTGTACTTTCTCTTAGATTTTGTGATTTCATTTTAAGTTGCCTTGCATTTCACAATTGCTTAGTGATAATTCCTCTGTCATAAAGAATCGGGGCCCAGAAATATTATAGGAAATGAAAAATTGAGATGGGTCTTCAATTACTTTCTGTTGGCATGTTGCATGGGCCTAGGTGAGAAGTCTTGCTCTTGTTATCTGATGCTGTAGATACTTGGGACCTGGATCTTAGCACCCATGGGTTCTGCAGAATTATAATAGCTTTTAGATATCATATCAGCAAAATTTGGGTATGATCTGTAGGAATGCTTCAGAAATATGGAGAAAAACATTTTGGGACTAGCGAGTTAAAACAATAAACAGAGAAGCAGAGTAAAATTCCTTACAGATTAAAGGAAAACAACAATTTCTTTTACCATGTGAATTCAGAAAAACAAGTACACTTAGAAGGTATCACAAGTTTATACCGAAGACATTGCATCGATACTTTTTATATTCTAATATATATTCTAAGCCTAATTATTTATTATGATGTCATTTTAGTTTTAATGTGCATTTATTTGATGACTGATGATGTTTTTCTTGTGCTTATTTTGCACAAGATGCATTTTACTGGTCTCTGATTGATTTTTTTATTTATTTTACTTTTTGTAGTTTTTTTAAAATGTGAAAATACTATATAGAGGGGTTAAAATTACATGGGCAAGATAATGAGTACATCAACAATCCATCCAAAAGATCATACACCACAATCAAACAGGATTCATTCAGGGATGCAAAGCTGGTTCAATATACGCAAAACAATTAAAATAATTCATCAAATCAACAGGAGCAAGGATAAGAACCACATGCTTATCTCAATAGATGGAGAAAAAGCATTTGACAAGATCCAACACCCCTTTAAGATGAAGGTCTTGGAAAAATCAGGAATCCATGGAACATTCCTCAATACAATAAAGGCTGTATATGACAAATCTACAGCCAGCATTACACTTAATGGTGAAAAACTAAAGCCATTTCCTCTTAACTCAGGAGCAAGACAAGGATGTCCACTCTATCCACTTCTCTTCAATCTAGCATTACAATGCCTAGCTACAGCAATAAGACCAGATGTAAACATAAAGGGGATCCAAATAGGGAAAGAAGTAAAACTCTCCCTCTTTGCAGATGACATGATCTTGTATTTAAAGATCCCATAGACTCCACTCCCAAATTACTGAAGCTGATTCAAAACTTTGGCAAAGTAGTAGGGTATAAAATTAACCCTCAAAAATCAATGGCTGTTCTGTACGCCAACAATGAAAAAAGTGTGGCAGAAATTAAGAAAGCAACTCCATTCATAATAGCCCCACAAAAAAAGAAAATAACTAGGAATTAACCAAAGAAGTGAAGGACCTCTATGATGAAAAGTTTTAAAACTTGAAAGAGGAAATCAAAACAAAATTTAGAAAGTAGAAAAACACTCCCATGCTCCTGGATTGGAAAGATCAACATCGTGAAAATGGCAATACTTCCCAAGGCTATCTACAAATTTAATGCGATACCTATCAAAATTCCAACTTCATTCTTCAAGGAAATAGAAGAGGCAATCCAAAAATTCATATGGAACAATAAAAGACCCCGAATAGCAAAAACAATCCTCAATAGAAAGAAAAGTGCTGGAGGAATATCATTAACCAAATTTCAAACTCTACTATAAAACCATATTAATCAAAAGAGCTTGGTACTGGCACAAGAACAGACCTCAGGACCAGTGGAATAGAATTGAAAACCCAGAAATGAACCTACAGACATATAGCCATGTAATATTCGATGAGGGAGCTAAAAAAATAGAATGGAAGAAAGACAGCCTCTTCAGTAAATGGTGCTGGCAAAATTGGTTAACTACTTGCAGAAAACTAAAGCTAGATCCCTATATATAATCCTGCACTAGAATCAACTCCAAATGGATCAAAGACCTCAAAGTCAAAGCAGACACCCTGAAAACAATACAGGATGGAATAAGAGAAACCCTAGGACTCCATGGCCCAGGCAGATATTTTCTTAATAGAGACTCAGAAATGCAACAATTCAAAGAAGGTTGGACAAATGAGATTGCATGAACTTGCAGAGCTTCTGCATGGCAAAGGACATAGCTAGCAAGGTCAATAGAAAGCCTACGGATTGGGACACGATCTTCATTAGCCATACAATGGACAAGGTATCATATCTAAAATATACCTGGAATTCAAAAAAATTAAATCCCCCAACAACAAATCCTCAAAGAAACAACTGGCCAATAAATAAGTGGACTAAAGACTTAAAGAGAAACTTCTCTGAAGAGGAAAGGATGGTCAATAGACACATGAAGAAATGCTCAAACTCCCTAGCCATAAAAGAAATGCAAATCATAACAACATTGAGATACCACCTCACTCCAGGTAGAATGGGTAAAATCAAGAACTCTAAAAACAACAGATGCTGGAGGGGATGCAGACAGAAGGGAATCTTACTGCATTGTTGGTGGGAGTGTAAACTTGCTCTATGCCTCCATCTAATTGATTTTTTTAACATTAGGTTTTCAGAATTCTACGTAGAGTCTCGATTTGCGGCATTCTTCAGGTACAAGATTTGCAAATATTTTATCCTTGACTATGGTTACCCTTCATCATCATTGTCGTCGTCGTCGTCATCATCATCATCATCATCACTATTATTATTACTATTATTACTTTTGTACATGTATGTATGCTCCTGAAAATTGAACTCAGGGTCCCTGAGATTTGTTGCATTTTCTTAAAAATTTACCCTTTAAATGATGCCTCACTTCTGCATTTTTGCTGATTAGTCACAGATAAGATTTTCAGGGACTGTATTTTGTGTGATGGATTCAAAAAACAATACTCATATCACAGCCTCCCAAGTAGCTGGGATGAGATACATGAGCCCTGTGCTCCCAAATTCTATTCACTACGTTTATATGAGCTTCCACACACCAAATTATTTTACAATTTTATTGAGTTCTACTATATCAAGTTTTTCTTTTTTTCTTTTTCTTTTTATTGTTCAAATACTATAGAAATGGGTTACAATTACAGGGACAAGGTAATGAGTACATTTCTTATCAAGCATTGTAGCCCCCTTCCCATCCCTTCCCATACTCTCCCCCATACTCCGTCCCCCCACCCAATGCTCCCCCCCAACAAAGTTGTAAAGTTCGTTTTCCACATAACGTCTTGTACATCTCATTGTTGCATTGGATCCACCTGTATCCCTATTTTTAAACAATTTGTTTTTTCCCTTCCCCTCCACAAATTTACCAAACTCAAATACAGTGAAAGCAGGGGTTATACCATGGGGGTGGGACATGCAAAGCAACAAAGTGATAATCTTATAAATGTGTTTGAAACAATCACCTGAAAGGGAAAAAAACAATTAAATACATATCTTAGGGTTCATTTCTCTAACATCAACTTATATGACCTTTTCTGCTTGACCCAAACATGCACTAGTTATTGCAAATAAGGGAAAACATAGGACTTAAGTTTCTTTGGGCCTGGCTTACTTCACTTACTATATTATTTTCCATGTCTTTCCATTTCCTAACAAATGGGGCAATGTCATTCTTTTTGATGTAGGCATAGAATTCCATTGTGTATATATACCATGTTTTCTTGATCCATTCATCTACTGTGGGGCATCTGGGTTGGTTCCCTATCTAAGCTATGGTAAATAATGTTGCAATAAACATAGTCGTGCTGGTAGCTTTCTTATGGTCCTGTTTGTGATCATTTGGGTAAATGCCCAAAAGTGGGATTGCTGGATCATAGGGGAGCTCTATGTGGAGTCTTTTGAGGAACCTCTATACCGCTTTCCAAAGTGGTTGAACAAGTTTACACTCCCACTGACAATGCAGTAAGGTTACCTTCTGTCCATATCCCCTCCCGCATCTGTTGTTATTAGAGTTCTTTAGTATGGCCATTCTAACTGGGGTAAGGTGGTATCTCAATGTTGTTTTGATTTGCATTTCTTTTATGGGTAGGGAGGTTGAGCATTTCTTCATGTGTCTATTGGTCATCCTTCTTTCCTCTTCAGAGAAGTTTCTCTTTAAGTCTTTAACCCACTTATTTATTGGGCAGTTGTTTCTTTGAAGATTTATTGTTGGGGGGATTAATTTTTTGAGTTCCAGGTATATTTTAGATATGAGACCCTTGTTTGTTATAAGGCAAGTGAAGATCTTCTCCCAATCCGTGGGCTTTCTATTGATCTTGCTAACTATGTCCTTTGCCATGCAGAAGCTCTGCAAGTTCATGCAATCCCATTTGTCCAACCTTCTTTGATTTGTTGTGTTTCTGGGTCTCTATTAAGAAAATATCTGCCTGGGCCAAGGAGTCCTAGGGTTTCTCTTATCCCATCCTGTATTGTTTTCAGGGTGTCTGCTTTGACTTTGAGGTCCTTGATCCATTTGGAGTTGATTCTAGTGCAGGGTGATATATAGGGATCTAGCTTTAGCTTTCTGCAAGTAGTTAACCAATTTTGCCAGCACCATTTACTGAAGAGGCTGTCTTTCTTCCATTCTAGTTTTTTAGCTCCCTTATCGCATCAAGTTTTTCTTTCCTATAAGTTTATTGCCTGAGTTAAAAATGCTTCATCTCCAAAATTGTCAAGAAATCTTTCTTTGCTTTACATTTATATCACTCTATTTCGTTTATATGCCATGTTTTAATCTTGCTTGTAGCTAATATTTGAATAAATTGTTATGTTTAAGTCAATGTTCATTTTTTAACTCTCCCCAATACTGTCTAATTTATCACTACTTATTGAAGAGAATGTAATTCGACAAACTTTTGGTTTTACTCCTTATTAATATTCCTTGATAATAATTTTGTGGATTTAATCTGGTGCCTTACAGACCCATTGAACTGTGTAATCTTTCCTCTACAAATGTAACAATTTTACACTAACAGCTTAATATTGGTCAGAGAAATATATTCCAGTTTATATTCAATTGTCAGTGAGTCAAAGAATGCTGGTCAGGTGATTTAGAAATTATCATAAACATAAATATTAATGCCAATCAAAAACTTTAACTTTCCTGAATAAGTTATCAAAAAATACAAATATATATCTTTGTAATAATATACCAACAACCAAAGAACATATGGAAAGGTTATATCATACTTAGACATTGCATACATATAGAGATTAGTAGAAATAGAAACAACAATAAGATATACCTGCACAACAACTATGTAGAAATTGGAATCCTTGTACATTGTGGCTTGGCACTTAAAGCAATATAGTCAGATTGTTAAACATACTGGCAATCATTAAAATATTACACATAGAGTTGCATCTATGATCCAGCATTTGCAATCATAATTTTATATACAATATATATTTCAACATATGTCCAATGAGACACATGTACAAGAATATACATAGCAAAAGTTTTTAGAATACCATATAATAAAATACTGAAATTGCCCTTGAGTACGTTACACAAGTATATACATGAATACAAAACAATATGCTCTATCCATGAAAAAAATTTACATGGACTTACTTACTTGGGAAACACTAATATTGCATGGGAGAAATGGATAAAAGAGACTACATTTTTTAATTATATGAGCTTTTTAAAATTGACACATCTGTAGTGGTAGACTATGAAGTAATGGTTGGTCAAGTGGAGAGTAGGTTGAAATGATGACAGGAAGTGTGAGCTAATAAATATAGGAGTATTTTGAGAGGGCAGTGATGATAAAATATTCTAGAACTGAAGGTGATGTTCATAGTACATCTCTTTGACATTCTAAAAATCATTGTACTTTATCAAAGAATTACAGATTGCATTTGCATTAACCTTAGTAAAAATTTTTGAATAGTAGTGAGTGAATCTGAATGATAATTTAGAATTTAAAATCACAGAATTCTGTAATGTATAAGTTTAGCATGTTGATGAATAAGAGTATAAATAAAATATAATCTGTGACATATCCTCTGAGTGACTATATATGACATTGTGAGTCAGTGAATATTCTACAAAATTAAGTAAATTGAGGGATAAGATAGAATTGAGATGGATGAGCGATAATGAACCTCAAGGTGCATTGTATTAGCCATGAAATGTGGATTAATTGTAGACTGTTTGCCTTGCATGTGTGAAGCCCTGTGTTTGATTCCTCATTACTACATAAGCAATAAAGCTTGAATTGGCACTATGACACAAGTCATAGAGTGTTAGCATGAGGTAAAGAAGCTCAAAGACATTGCCAAGGCCCAGGACTAGTCAAAAATAAAAAGGATGCATTGTATTAAGCCGGGCACTAGCGGCTCATGCCTGTTTTACTAGATACTCAGGAGGCTGAGGATTGAGGTTTGAAACCATCCCTGTCGGGAAAGTCTGTGAGATTCTTATCTCCAATTAAAACTTAGAAAAATCTAAAAGTGCTGCTGTGCCTCAAGTGGTAGAGCTCTATCGTTCATTGAAAGGAGTTCAGGGACAGCGCTCAGAACTAGAGTTCAAACCTCAGGAGAGAAAAATAACTCACTAAACACTATTCATAAACTGCTTTTTCAAACAGCAATTCCCATACAACAACATAAAGTTAAGTTAAAAATATGATTAGAATAAAATATGAATCATTTTAGGAATAAGACATAGATAGGATTGAAAGGTTGTTTACAGGGGACAAAGTAAATTTTATATCATGCATTATGAGTTGAAATTTGTCCTTCAGTATTCTTACATCATTTATGAAATTGGCAATATATTGTCCATTACGAGTCAATTTCTTTGAGGAACAGATTGTATTCTGCTGTCTTTTCATAGGAAACCATAGAGGTGATATTTTGGCCTAATTTTTTTTTCTTAATTGTGAAAATAACTTACAGGGGGTTTACAATTACATGACCAATGTAATGAGTACATTTCTTTTTCTTTCATATTTTTGGGGGGGGTCCAGTCGTGGGGCCTTAACTCTGGGCCTGAGCGCTGTCCCTCAGCTCTTCAGCTCAAGGCTAGTGCTCTACCACTTGAGCCACAGCACCAGGTCTGGCTTTTTTCTTTTTGCTTATGTTGTGCTGAGGAATCAAACCCAGGGCCTCATGAATGCAAGGCAAGAGCTCTACCACTGAGCCACCTTCCCAGCCCCCGTTCTGAAGTTTTTAGTACAATTGTCTTAAGATATAACATAGGTTATTAAAATTAATATTAATCTAGATAACATTTATAATTACGCATAACACTTTTGAGTACAACTGTTGGTATTTTTTTCTATAGCCAAAAGAAATATTCTGAGTAAAAGAAAGACAGGAAGTTGGCAGAAACAAGAAAGATAGAAAGTTCAAAAGAAAGAAAGGAAGAAGGAAAGAAAGGAAGGAAGAAAGGAAGGAAGGAAGGAGAGAAAGAGAGAGAAGTAGGGATGGAGGGAAGGAAAGAAGGAAGGAAGAAAGGAAGGAACAAAACAATTTAATTTATAAAATCTATTTAGCCCAGAAGAGGCAATCCAAAAATTCATATGGAACAATAAAAGACCCCGAATAGCAAAAACGCTCCTCAACGGAAAAACACTGCTGGAGGAATATCAATACCAAATTTCAAACTCTACTATAAAGCCATAGTAATCAAAACAGCTTAGTATTGGCATAAGAACAGACCTCAGGACCAATGGAATAGAATTGAAAACCCAGAAATGAACCTACACATCTATAGCCATCTAATCTTCAATAAGGGAGCTAAAACAATAGAATGGAAGACAGACAGGCTCTTCAGTAAATGGTGCTGGCAAAACTGGTTAACTACATGTAGAAAACTAAAGCTAGATCCTTATATATCACCCTGCACAAGAATCAACTCCAAATGGATCAAAGACCTTGAACTCAAAGCAGACACTCTGAAAACATTACAGGATGGAATAGGAGAAACCCTAGGTCTCCTTGGCTCAGGCCGAAATTTTCTGAATAGAGACCCGGAAACACAACAAATCAAAGAAAGGTTGGACAAATGGGATTGTATAAGGTTGCAGAGCTTCTGCAGGGCAAATGACATAGCTAGCAAGATCAATAGAAAGCCCACGGATTGGGAGAAGATCTTTACTAGCCATACAACGGACAAGGGTCTCATATCTAAAACATACTTGGAACTCAAAAAATTAAACCACCCAACAACAAATCCTCAAAGAAACAACTGCCCAATAAGTAAGTGGGCGAAAGACTTAAAGAGAAGCTTCTCTGAAGAAGAAAGAAGGATGGCCAATAGACACATGAAGAAATGTTCAACATCCCTAGCCATAAAAGAAATGCAAATCAAAACAACATTGAGATATCACCTCACTCCAGTTAGAACAGCAAAAATCAAGAACTCTAACAACAACAGATGCTGGAGGGGATGTGGACAGAAAGGAACCTTACTTCATTGTTGGTGGGAATGTAAACTTGTTCAACCACTTTGGAAAGCAGTATGGAGGTTCCTCAAAAGACTTCACATAGAACTCTCCTATGACCCAGCAATCCCACTTTTGGGCATTTACCCTAATGTTCACAAAAAAGACCACACTAAAGCTACCAGCACAACTATGTTTATTGCAGCATTATTTACCATAGCTAAGATATGGAACCAACCCAGATGTCCCTCAGTAGATGAATGGATCAAGAAAATGTGGTATATATACACAATGGAATTCTATGCCTCCATCAGAAAGAATGACATTTCTCCATTTGTTAGGAAATGGAAAGGCTTGGAAAAAATTATATTAAGTGAAGTAAGCCAGGCCCAAAGAAACATAGGTCCCATGGATTCCCTTATTTGCAATATCTAGTATAGGTATGAGTCAAGCGGAAAAAGTCAGATAATGTGATGTTAGGAAAACGAACCTCAAATATGTATTTTAATGTTTTTGTTTCTTTCATGCATGTGTTTCTAACCATTTATAAGATTATTTCTTTGTTGCTTTGTATGTCCCTCCCCCACAGTGTAACCCCCGCTTTCACTATATTTGATGTCAGTATAACATGTGGAGGAGATGGGGACAAACAAGTCATTTAAGGATTCAGGTGGACCTGTTGCAACAATGAGAAGTACAAAATGTCATGTCAAAACCAGCTTTACAATGTCGGTGTTGGGGGGGGGGAGGAGGGGTATGGTTGGGTGGGGGGAGGGGGGAGGCTGGGAAGGGAGGTGAAGGGTAAACCAAGGAGGAGGCTGCCATGCTTGGTAAGAAATGTATGCATTATCCTGCCCATGAAATTGTAACCCCTCTGTACAGTATGTTCTCAAATAAAATAAAATAAAATTTAAAAAAAATCTATTTAGCCCAACACAAACTTCATCTAATTGATCCTTTAGTAAATTCAACTTTACAATTTTCACTTCTTTGCATTTTCTCCATGCATCAATGAAACCAAGAAATGAAGGATCATAAATAACCACTTGAATCTGTTTGCATCTGTAGTAATATGTATGCAAATCTTTTTCTCATTTTCTATATATCATCAAATAACTATTTGCATACAATATACACTTAGGTATAAATATTCTAAAAACTGAAATCCAAGTATGTCAATATATTATAGAATGTGAATACAAGTATTTATAGTGCTATTAATATTACAGTCTACATGTTATATTAATTATAAAAATGTTATTACATATTTTATCAGAGAAATTAGCATCCTCTGATTTTGGTGTCTGAGTCCTACTAGCAGGCCTTAATTAAAATCAAAGGAGATCTGTATTTGTTGGCTCAAACGAATACTTCTGAAAGCAATTGACTCATAGGGGATTGTTCAAATATATCAGAAGGGCCTTAGAACGTTGTACCACGTTTACATGATTACCTATGATTGATTCAAGAGCCACTAAGCAATCATATTTCACTTTACCATCACTGTAATTATTCCCATTGTAAGAAGAATCATTCACATAAGCCATATGATATAAGCTTGTCCTTAAGTTATTATTTTCTACGAAATTATATCCAAATGATACACTACACTGAGTTAAAGCAAAAGTTGCAAAGTGTATTGGACGATGTAACTCCTTCCATATATACATGTTGAAATTCTATTCCCCTGTCTGGTGACATTAGAATCAACATTTCAGAGATAACACTACAATAATGATCCTGATAAAAGAAGCCTTATATAACTACTCTGACATGTGAATGTCCAGCAAATGATGAACCAGAAATTGGACCCCCATAAGACAAGGAATTGCTTTGAACAACCATTTTTATAATCAATGTCTAAATTTCGAGCATATGGGTAATATATTCCTGATGGTTTTAAAACACTTACTTTGAAGTATTCTCTTATAACAGCTCAAAGGCTGACAAAAGACAAAGTAGTTTTGAGTTAATATCACAAATTCTGATAAAAAGAGATTCATAATGTTTTATTATTTGAATTTTAATCTCCAAGTCTCCAACATAAAATATTTTAAAATGGGAGTTGATTTGAGGTTTAACTCTATTCAACTATCATAATTAATATTTTCAATATTTTTATTATCTTTAAGTAGTTGTACAATGGAATTGCCATTCACTGAAACAGTTTATGGATACAGTGCATCTTGATCAATGTCACCTCTTTCAACATTCTCATCCACCCCTTCCAATCAACCCAGTCCTTATGTACCTCCAGATTATGTTATGGAATTACTTGCCATTTAACCAAGCAGTTTATGTGTACAATGCACCTGAAATAGTGTTACCACTTCAACATCTTCACCCCCATTTCACACTACCCTTTGCTTTGTATATTTCAATTCTGGGAATTATACAATGGATTCTTGCCCGTATTCTATCCTTTTCACCTTCAATTTCCTACCCCTCCTATATTGCCCTCCCCAGTTGTCCTGTCTTGTAGTACATATTTACTGGTATTTATTTTGTTGGGCTTTGACTTAGTCTTTTTTGTCTTTTCTTTTTGTTTGTTTGATTGTTTCTCCAAAATTTTATTTTAATTTAAATTACAGGACCAGCCAGATATTCTGATGAGAAAGTCACTTTTCCTCAGGAGATGGGAAATGCTTCCATGGCATAGTTAACAGCTGTATACATCTCTACTTTTTTGTGTTTATCGAGGAAGCGCTAAAAAAATCACATCAGGTCACTGACTTAAGTAAAATTAAACCTTTATAACACAAAATTTCCATAGTGTTTTCTAAAGTAGTTGAACAAGATTACATTCCCACCAACAGTGTAATAGAGTTTTCTTTGGGCCACAACCCTATCAGTATCTTTGATTGTTCATTTTTTTTCATAATTACATTGTAACAAGGGTGAGATGAATCTGTGTTGTTTGCATTTGCATTTCTTTTATGGAGAGAGATGTGTCTATTTGTCATTTTTTTAAATTGGTTGTGGGGCCTAAACTCGGGGCCTGGGCACTGTCCCTCAGCTCTTTAGCTCAAGGCTAGCACTTTACCACTTGAGCCACAGCACCACTTCCAACTTTTTCTGCTTATACGGTGCTAAAGAATTGAACCCACGGCTTCATGGATGCTAGGCAAACACTCTACACTGAGCCACCTTCCTAGCCCCTTATTTGTCATTCTTACTTCTTCTAAGAAGTTCTCTTTAAGTCTTTACCCCATATATTAATTGGATTCTTGTTTATTTGAGGGTTTATTTTTGTTGGGCTTAACTTTTTGATCTCTAAATATGGGTTAGTTATGTGAACCCTTGTCTGATGCTTACCTAGTAAAAATCTTCTTCCATTCTGTTCTCCTTTTATATATCCTGCTAACTATTTCCTTTGCCATGAAGAAAATCTTCAGTATGATGCAATTCTATTGATCCAGAAAGAATGAAAATACACCATTAATAAGACATGGAAAGACTTGGAACAAACTTATACGAAGAGAAGAAAGACAGACTCAGAGAAATATAGATTTCCTAATTTACCTCATTTCTTGTAGTAGAATGTGCCTCTAATTCTGCAAGTAAACACAGTTGGATGGTAAAAGAGAAAACATTACACTTAAACATGATAAATTTTATGGGATTCTAAACATTTATACGGTGAGATCAAGGGAGGATGCCCTTTGAATAGGATCACGAAGGCTCAATAGCTATATGAATATTATGATATAAAATAATGTTCATTAAAATGATCTCCAAGAAATGATGAGGTTTTTTTTTTAATATTTTGCTTTTTCCTTCTGTGTTGTGATAGTGTTATTTTTTTAAATTTTTGCACCTTTGGTCTTATATGTAAGTGGAAAGTGCAAGGGGGAACACAGAAATGGAGGGACAAAGGGTGAACAAATGCATCAGTGCTACTCAATGGACACTAGATTATAGAAGAACTATACAACTTTTTGGGGAGGGAGGTTGAAAGGGAAAAACTGGGAGACCAAGAAGAAAGAGGGGACACTGTTCAAAAAGAAATGTGCTCACTATGTGACTTAAGTAATTGCAACCCTTCAGTACATCATCTTTATTGTAGCCAGAGTACCTCAATAATATTAGATAAAATATGCTTTAAATTAAAAGTGGTATGAATGTAAAAAGAAACAAAGAAGGACATTAAATATTGATAAACTTTCCATCACAGGGATATAACAATTCTAAATATTCTAGAGCTCCCAAAATCATCAGACAAATTCTACTTACCCTAAAAACATGCATACGTCCAAATACATTGCTGGTTGCTTGAATACATTATTCTTACCTCTGGACAGGCCATCCAGATAAAAATTTAGCAAAAAAAGTCAGAGCTAAATAAATACATTGACAAGCTATACCTAACAGATATCTACAGAATATTTCACCTAGCAGTGTCACAATATATACTCCTCTCAGCAGCCCATGGAACGTTCTCCAAAATAGATCATATCTAGATCACAAGAAAAATATGTCATAATTCAAAAATAAAAAATAAAATTACTCTTTGTATCTTGTCAGTCCACGATGGGACCAAGTTTAATCTCGACATCAAAAGAAATCACAGAAAATTCTGAAACTCACAGACTGAATAACACATTGCTAAATCATCAGTGACTCACTGAAATGATATGGAAGGAATTTCCAACATTTATGGAATTCAGTGGAATTGAACACACAAAATACTACTACCCCTGGGACACAATAGCACAGGCAATACTCAGAGAAAAATTTCTTTGAGTATATCATCAACAAATTAGAACAATATTGAACCAGCACTAATGATGCACCACTAGGTCCTTGAAAAGCAGGAACAAGCCAAACCAAAACCTGTATACAGAAATAATACAAATTAGATTAAAGAAATAAATGAATCAGAGTCTAAAAAAAAAACACAGTCATGATTGAATTTTATCTACTAGTAGCTCAAAAATTTGACAGATTTATGTCAACATAGCTTTTTTCAGAGATAGACTCACCCAGCCCAAATGAGTGAACAAAACAAACTTCTAAGATTCTAAGAAAAAACATTTTGTTTACCTTTTTAAAATAAATTTACTCTGTTGTTCTTATTAAGGTGATTTATAGATGGATTACAATTACATGAGTCAGGTAATGAGTACATTTCCTTTTGTGAAATGTCTTCATTCCCCTCCCTTGTTCCCAGTCTCACCCTGCTGTCCCCCACCCATGTGTTAAATAGATAACTTTCATCAATGTTCAATGAATTCCATTGCTGCAATTTTTCACTCTTTTCCCTAATGCTCTGTGCCCACCTCCCCACTTTTCTGAAGACGTACAATGAATAGACCAGGCATAAGTTAAAGAAGACCAAATCATCACAAACTATAAACAACAACAAACACAAATCCAAAAAGGAATTTTCTGTTTTCACGACTCACGGCCTGTTTAATTATGTCTATCTTGTTATTTAAATATAATTGCTTTTTATCATAAAGTCAATTCAAGGATTAAGGTGTGATAACATAATTTTCCTTTCTATTTAATAATGCTTTTTATTTTAATATTAAGGTTGAAAATAACCCAATTCAAGTTCTAGTGAAATTTGAAGGTTCAGATTTAAAGTTAAAGTTTCAAAATGGCTAATAGTTCCATTTTGGCAACGAAAATGAAAAACGCATGTTTTATCCTCAAGAATGTCATTATTTCATGTGCAAAGAAGAAACTAAATGCAATATTAATTCAGTGGAAATAAGGAATAAAAAACTTATTCAATGCATCAATTCCATAGATCATGAGATCTATTGATAAAATTAATAAAACTTGTTTTAAGTAGATTACTTAAGACATGAAGTAAGTGATAATTTTCTTTTCTAGGTGTAGTTGATATAGAAATCAAAGCCCAAAGATTCCAGAGTTCTGTGTGCTTGATACATGTGAATTTACACATATGCTTGTCTCATCTCAATATTATTTGAACTGAGAACCGGATTAGAATAAAAAAAATCATGCAAATGTTTAGCTGTATTTTGTGAGTAATATGTTCGTTTTATATCTATTTTATTTGAAAAATCTGGAAAATTTATTTAAGTCACATCAACATTAATGAGAAATAAATATCTCCTAGCTCCTTAAAAGAGAATCAATAAAAAAAAGGAAACAACAAAGAAAAAATTGAACCCCATTTTGTACGTGGTTTTTGTATATTGTGGTGCTTTGCAAGTGTGGATTATGTGACTATCCCATGAATCTTGGCTCAAATCACAAGGGCTAGTAGAAGAAATTTTCAAAATCTAGAGCAGCTAACACAGCTGTGCAGTTGTTTGTAGGTTTCACTACAGTCACAGCTGGACATCAACTGTACAAAGGTACTAATACTACTGATTTGGAGGCAAGAATGTGATGAAAAACAAACTTTTATCTTCTTAGATGAAGTTAGAAGACCACACTTTAACAGCTTACTAAACGATCAGCCCTTTGAATAACAGTGCCATTTTTAAGGCACTCTAGATAATTGAAATCCTTCATCCCTGCAGAACCATTAATGCCTTTCACAAATCATTGCCGAGGGCAATTTCTAGTTCTATTTGATATTTCAAATGGCTTAGGAGTGACATAAACAGTAATTCAATTTTTGAGAAAACTTAATTTAGATTAAGCAAACAAATCAGATTCAACTCCATAGCATACCCTTTAGGGAAAATGAATTAAGGAATAGGGCATGTCCTTTGTTATTTAATATTAGACATTAGGGCAAAATGCCAGAAACAGACTCTGCAAGACGGAAACAGAAGTCTTTGTTAAGATATATTAAACATTACCTAGGGACAAGTAATTTTACCTACATTTTCTATTATATGATGATATATTTTTGTCTGCTAATCAGAAAGACTCAAAAAGATTTTTAATTATGATATGAAAAATGCATCATCATGAATGAATGAAATCAGGAAGTAGATGGCTCAGGAGCTGGTTGGTTCTGTTAAATATTCTCATTAGTTTGAATGATCTGGTGTTTTTGTATGTGCAAAATTATGAATGTATTTTATGTCTGGACAGGAAAGTTTGATTATTAGATCATTGTCTGATACCCAATGTTAAGAAACTAACCTAAGTCAGAGTGTTAAATATATATGGGTGTGTGCGTGTGTCTGCAAGTTTATATTTAGACGGCAGTACCTTAATTCCCTCAGGGTATATACTTAATTCTATTAGTTATAACACATTAATGACAGTACATTAACATTTTGAGACATATTTATATGTTCCTATG
This sequence comes from Dipodomys spectabilis, assembly GCF_019054845.1. Taxonomy (NCBI): domain Eukaryota; kingdom Metazoa; phylum Chordata; class Mammalia; order Rodentia; family Heteromyidae; genus Dipodomys; species Dipodomys spectabilis. The sequence continues at coordinate 1,463,736 of NW_024870800.1, forward strand.
ATTGCATGAACAAACTAAAATTTATGTTTTGGCTATGAGTTTTTGAAATGTCAGCTGAAAGTATAAGCATTTGGAATCTTGAGAAAGATATCAATGGCAAACATTTCAGTATAGATCAATTTTAGACAACCCTTGCAAGGATCTGTAATTTATATGAAATGCAACTTTCATTGAATTTCCAAAGCTACAATATTCTAGAAATTTGTAAGAAAACCAGTTAAATTATGGAAACATAAAACTAATGTGATTATTGTATACAGTTTTACATTTTAGTTTCGTCAAGTAAAAGTACTATTTATTGCTTCTGTATAGGAAGGAAAACCGTAATTATTAGAATTTGTGCCATATTTCACATTGGGAAACTTTGTCTGTATCAAAAAGTTTATTTCTTTTGTTTCTGCTTTCCTATTCATGATTCTGTTTCTCATAGTATTATTCTAAGGACTTTTTCTTTTTCCCAGTTTGGAGTTGAACATACCTCATGCTCTCAGTTTGTTTGCTAACAGTAGTCAATCTACCATTTGAACCATGTATCCAGCCCAGAAATTTTTGTAGTTAATTGGAGAGATAACCTCATGAACTTTCCTCCCAGCCTGAAAACCATTATCCCTCGAGTCTCATCCTTCTTAATCACTAGGATTATAAATTTGAGTCATGGACCCCAAGAGTCAATGATTTTTCATATCTTATAGATTGCACATGTTTGCTAGTAGTTGTAATAATAAACTACCACAGATTGGGTTTAGGATTAATACTGTAAATACATTGCCTCTGAGTTGGTGGAACTAGAACTGCAAGATCAGAGTTGGCTTCTGATTCCTCTTTCCTTGGCATATTCAAAGCATTCTGCTACTCTTGGAGGAGACTTCAACTTAAATGCTACCTTTGAGATTCTGTTTCCATCTGCAGTCACTTGCTAAGACAATGGGTTTTTGATCTTTAGTATGATTTCAGTGGGACAGAACCCAACACATTACATATTACTTAATTGATAGAAGAAAAACTCTAATAGAAAATTATTTGTTTTGGGCATGGAAGTTATGGTTATACTGTACAAAATAGTAAAAGAGGTAAAGGTTTTATTAAAGCTTGTAAAAAGAGTATGAAGTCTTGACGTTAGACATGCCAAATTCTTACACTGGCACACCCTTAAATTCCTAGAGGTACCAGAGGATTTAACCTGAAACCCTATACTTGTGAAACAGCATCTCTACTACTATCATACCTGCAGATTATAATTGGATTGCTTACTTTGACTTAGTATCACTATGCCTGGGCCTGCTTGGACTGCGGTCTTCTTAACACAAGCATAAAACATTGCACCCAGCAAATGGTTAGAATTTCTGAAACATCTGGAACATCTGAAACATTTGTGTCTGGGATCGCCTGGAACTGGAATTCTCTAATCTCTGTTTTCCAAGTAGATAATATTTTAGGTTTGAGCCACTTTAACCAATAAAAGCATACAATTTCAAAATATCTTGATATTGCATATACTTGTGCTTAAAATGTATGGCTAACCTTAATTTTCACCCGCTTTTTTTAGTACTCTGAGTTGAAAACATTGGCATTCTTGATATTAGTGGCTTTGTTTTGGATGGAATCCCATCTCAGTCAAAAAATTCTTCCAAAAGTTTATGTCAATAATCATGGAAAAGAAGGTTTCAGGTTGGAAAAAACACATTGTTAATAAAGTTATAAATGCAGTATACTCATAGTGTTAGTCAATGGTTTCTTTAGTGTGAGGAAGAAGGCAGAAATGTGAAAGATGTAAGGTCTCTGTAGAAATACTGTAGCTGTCACTTCAGGTTATCTTCCTTCCCTAAAGCTTGCTTTATTAAAACCCTCTGGGTGCATATTGGTTGGACTGATTAGTAATCTTCTCCAGGAAATGAAGCTGATTTTACAAGGCTGATGGTGTGGCAAATAAAGGAATGGTCAGAATAAGCACTGATATTGTCACGGATTGAGCAGATCAGATTAACTGCTGAACAGCAAAACTAAGCAAACTTTCAAGTCTCATTATTCACATTGGAACATATATAGATAGTACATAAACACATACATATAAATATACATATACATACATACATGAAAATTTAAATAACCAGTAGAATATATAGAAACTTGGTATGACAAGTGTTAATCTATATGAAATTGGTTGCAGGAAAGGTACAGTAAAATATAAATAGTTTAGCATAGATCTTGCATAGATTTTGTAAAGGATGAAAATTTTTCCTTCATTATACACTTTACAAATATCTTTAGAGTTCCGGGAAGATGGCAGAGGAGAAGCTGGAGGCTAAACAAGCTCTCGCATAGAAAGCAGTTTTAGTGTTCCAGTGAACAGTCCTAAGCCAAAGAATCACAACAAGTGTGCCATCACAGGACAGGGAATTAGGCCAGAGAGGGAAAATCCAGGCAAGGAGACAGATCTGAGCAATTGCCAGCAGCCACCGCTGTGAGGCGTTGGCCCTAGCCATCATACCTGCAACACAGAGAGTCTGGGATGAAGAAGCCCGATGCGGTGGTAGAGCAGATTCTACTCAACACCAGCAAGAACCGACAAGGAAAAGACATCTTCATCCTGCAGTTCGCCGCAGACCAGAGAAGACCCAGGAACCAAGACTCGGCATGAGTAGAAGCCTAACGTCCTCACTCCTTCTCAGTGAGCAGAAGAGGGGAGGCCACCCCTTCCCCCCCACTACCAGAGATCTCCATCTTTGATACTGACAAAGCTCGGATGAGCTAGCTCCAACTCAGGCCTTGGAAAAAAACTAGAGTCATTTAGCAGGTCACAAGAACCTAACTGACCTTCCAGACTCAGCTGCACCAGGGAAAAGTCACCCAGCTCAGGGGCAAGCCCCACGAGTGTCTTTCTTCACTGGGTAATCAGAGTCAGAGGCTGCTCCTCCCTTTATCAGTGTCAACAATCAATTGAAATTCAGTAAACAGAAACCCTGAGTGTGGCTCCAGGCTAGGCTCTGTGAGTTTCTCACAAACTAACTGCTGTTTGCTGAAAGGCCTCAACTCTACCTAGTCTTATCACAGCATCTCCAAGACTTGAGGAAATAGCCATCTCCCTCTTTTGTGATACTCAAAGCAGATCTCCCTCCCATTGAACTAACCTGGGAGGAGGATCACAAAATCTTGGGTAAAGCAGAGCGTTTTTCTGCCTGCTCAAACAAACTGACTTAAACCAACCAAGCCACAGGAAAATCAAACACCACAAGCAGACCAGAGACTCCAACAAGAGGCTGGTAACAGACACAAGGGAGATGCAGCATCTTCCCACCTCTCCCAAAAAAAAAAACAAAGAATTTTTTTCTTTTGTTATTTTTTGTACATTTTATAAAAAAAAATTTTCTATAACTTTTTTAAATTTTTAATTTTTACCTTTTTTGGAAAAAATTATTTTCTAGTAACTTTTTTTTCTTCCTCTTATAACTTTTATTTTTATTTTAGGGGTATATGTGTGTGCATTTTCTTTCTTTCTTTTTCTTTTAAAAGTTTATTTTATTTTATTTTTGTTTTTTTGTTTAGCTCTACTGAACTTCTGATCTTTTCTCTTTCTTTCTCATTCTTTTCACCTTTTCTCCTCTTTCGTTCTTCTTTATGTGACTTAATTGCTGTTCTTCACATCCTCTGATACACCCATAGTCGATTAATAGACCTTATCCCACATTGTGTACACACTTAATCCAGAAATTTATTACTCAATTCAAAACTTCTTAGACTTAAATTCCTTAATAGCAGTACTACCTCTTTCTACCTATATAATATTTTAAGTATTTTTATTTTTAAATTTTTCATATCTCCTTTATATTCCTCCCCTTTTCTCAATATATCCACGTTCTTCTCTGAATATTTCATATTCAAATCTGTATAATTTTTCAGCATTGCTATGTTAATTTTTAATTTTTACTTTTCTAAATTTTGGGGTCTTCTTTTTCCCCTTTCTCTTTCTTCTTATTTCTCTCTCTCTCTACTTTCATCCTATCCAACCTATTTCCTGCTTGATTGTGCCTTAATCCATGATACATAATTAAATGGAAGCATAATTTAATACCTAATAACTATTAGAAATATATGTAATTTAATAATATATAGACATCACATTCAATAATTATATTTATATATTTAAATATACAGTGCAAGATACATCTACATCTTTCTGTATATATATATATATATACATATATATATATATATATATATATATATATATATATATAGGTATTTGCAATAATTTACATACCTATACATTTATATATTGGCCACTCCTGGGGCTAGAACTCATGTCCCGGGAAGTGCCTGGAGGTGAATTTTTTTGAGGCTGTGGTGCTTACACTGACCCCATGATGATTTGGGCATTCCAGGCCCTGAGTTCAAATTCCAGCAGTGGCAAAGGCAATAGGTGGAGTAAGAATCCAATGTTGACCTGTTTTCCTTTCTGTGGAAATATTGTGTCCTAGGTACAATATGTAACATTTATGCAAATACATATATGATATGTATTATACAAATGTATATAAATATTATTTTTGCCAGCTCTGGGCTTGGAATTCACACCCTGGAAATGCTCCTGGATTTTTTTTCTTCCAGGGTGTTAGCTTCCACTTCACCCAGAGCACAATAGAGTTACCCAGTTCCTGATTTCAAATGCAGGTATGGCAGATAAAATGGCCTAAATTCCTAGCCAGGACCTTATCTTATTGGGGGGCAGGCACAGAGCTTGAACTCAGGTCGTCACAACTCTGCCTCAGCCTTGATTACCCTAGGCTGGGGTGCAGCTTTTACACACACAGATGATCCAGGGATCCTAGGACCCGAGTTCAACTCCCAGCCCTGCAAAAACAAAAAAAAAACCAAGATGGAGGAAGAAATACCAGGAAGTTTTACTCAACAGTTTTACCTTTGTTTCCTTTGCACTGTGACCATCCTGGATCTCAATGACTCGGTTGAAATTGTACCTGACCTTGCATGGCCGAAGGCTGGTGGGCTCTCAGTGAAGCCTGAGCCCAACCCAGACAGCTCGGCCCTGGGTTCGATCATGGGAATGCCAACTACACACAGCTGAAGATCCTAAAGAACTCGTTCCTATCTATAGGAACACTAGTAGAATGTTTGACATGAACTAATTAAATTACTAATTAGCTAGTCTTTCTAGTATAAGATTGTACACAATAAATATAGGCCATTGATTAATTTAATTAATATTTTATTAAGTCTCCTACCGTGATAAATTAATGGAGGTATAATTTGATACCAAATAATTGGTAATAATAGAATATATAAAAATAAGATATAGACATCATTCTTTATATAAAGTAATACACTAGAATCTACATAAATGTATGTCTCTCTACATAAATTTATTTATAGATGCATATACATATACACACTCTGCAGTATACACATCTGCTTATATATTGGCCACTCCTAGGGCTTGATTTCAGGTCCTCAAATTTGCCCGACAACTTCACTCGCATCAGACTGGTGTGTTAACATTGACCCATTCATGAAGTGGGCCATCTAGACCCAGAGTTCAATTCACAGAACTCTCAAAAACTTAATCCTGGTGAAAGAAGCCAATTGTCCCACTTGCTTTCCTTATCAGTGAAAGTTCTGTGTCTCAGGAATGATGGATAATACATAGGCAAATCTATTCCCTATGTAATAGGATGTAAAAAAATTTATACATGTAATCATACTCTCTAAAATATATAATAAATACATAAAAAAAGAAAATGAATAACTACACTAACTGCAATATGCAGTAAACATGTATATGTAAGTATAAATCAGGTATTTAAAATATATACGAATATTATTTTTTCGAGTGCTAGGGCTTGAATTCAGCCCCTGGGCACAGGCCTGACTTTCTTGTCTTCTAGCACGGTGAGCTTCCCCTTCTCCCACAGTGCTGCAGATTTACCCAGACCCTGAGTTCAAATAATAGTCCTGGCAGAAAAAATGGTGTGAATTCCAAGCCAAGGAGCTCTCATAATTTTTAAAATATTTTTAATGTATATATGTATTTTCATTTTGTCAATACAAGGTTGAACTCAGGGCGTGGTAACTCTGCCTCAGCATTGATCACCCTAGATTGGGTTGTAGCCACTGGATCCACAGCCGAACCTGGGTTCCTGGGCCTCAATGGCTGAAAGGAAAAAAAAAATTAAAACGACACAGAATAAAAATACAGAAACTTGCAGATGGCTGCCAGTTTTACATTTGTTTTCTTTTCAAGGTGACCATCCTGGGTCTGAATGACACAGATGAAAAATGTTCATAACCTTGCATTGCTGAAGGCTGGCAGGCTTCTAAGGAAGCCGTAGGCCAACACGGCAACATAGGCCTTGTGTTCAAAGCCGGGTCCTGAACCCTACCAATGGAGGGAGATCCTAAGAGTCTCCTTCCTATTCATAGGAATACTGATGGAAGGTTATGAATGTGAAGTTTGAATTAGTTGTTCCTGAATGATACCACTATAAAATTAGAAAGAGATTTTAGAAGGCCGATGGATTTTAATGAATATTTGTGACACATTAAAAGAATACTATTAATTACATGGACACAATCATTTTGAAACAGTGATTGATTTAATTAACAATTCATTAAGGATGAAAACAGTAATATTAATTACATGGAAGCATAATAAATACCCAAGAATTGGTAGGAATCTAGCCTATATAACTGAATAATGTATACACATCTCTAGCACTCTATTAACATCTATATTTATTTGTGTACTGCCATCTGCATGTCAATATGTTCTATTTTGTCAACCCCTGGGACTCTATCTCAGGTGCTGGAAACAGCTTATCAGCTCCATATGCCACAGGCAGGCGTGCTGATACTCACCCATTCATGAATTGGGCCTTCTAGGCTTTGAGTTCAGATGCCAGCATTCACAAAAATTGAATCGTGGAGTAAGAAGCCCATGGTGACACATGTTCTCCTTTTCTGTGAAAGTCCTGGGTGTCAGGTGTGAAGTTTCATACATAGGCAAATAATCTATATCCTATGTAACAAATGCAGTAAATATTCTATGTGTAATAGCAGTCAATAAAATAAATAGTAAATAAATGAATGAGATGAAAAATAAAATGAATAACTGCACTAAGCGTAATTTGGAGTCAACATACGGGGCTCGATCTCAGGGCCTGGACACCACCTGTCAGCTGAATTGGCTAGAGGCTGCTATGCTGAGAGTCACCCATTCATGAACTGACCCTTGTAGGCCCTGAGTTTACATCACACCACTGCCAAAAATTTAACCTTGGAGTGAGAAGTGGAGCATGACACATATTTTTCTTTTCTGTGAATGTGCTCGGTGTCAGGTAGGATGTATAATTCAGATGCAAATCTATATGCTATGTAATAGGTTGTAATAAATGTAAAAAGTGTCATAGATGGAAGAATTGTCACTATAATAAATGATAAGAGTATTGAAATAGTAGTGAATCCTTCTAGGATAAAATTAGGTGCAATAAGTATAGAGGTGCATTAAGTTTAATCAATATTTTATTAAGCATTAACAGAATAAAAATTGCATGGAGACATAATTAAATACCTAATTGGTAGTAACACATGATTCATACATAATTTAACTATATATAGTTATCTGTCTCATGTATAAAATATGTAATTATATATATGGATGTATGTACATATATATACATATATACATATACATATACATTTGTATATATATATATATATATATATATATATATATATATCCCAGCAGGTCTGAGATTCAGAAAAATCCTGAGGTTAAACTGGGAACGGTGAGGGGAGCCCCAGAACATGCAGTGTCTTGAAAGAAGTCTCTGTGTTTTGAGCTCATTGTATTGAATACAAATTTCCTAGCTTGGTGCCATTCATCAGTGCTACTCAGGAGTTTCACCTATAGAAATACATACATACATAGACAAAGACATAGAAGTACAGGCTTTTTTTGAGGGAGCAGGTCCTGAGGTTGAACTATGAACCTAGGCGTTGTCCTCAAGCTCCTTTTGCTCAAGGGTAATGCATTAAGCTTGAATCACAGCCTCATTTTTGCGTTTTTATGTGATCTCTTAGAAATAATAGTGTCATGGACTGGATTCAAACTGTGATTCTCTACTTCTCAGCCTCCAGAGGACCTGGGATTACAGTCAGCAGCCACTGTCACCTTCTTTCTTTTCTTCTTCACTTTTTTAATTTTATAATTTTTTATCATTGTGAAAATATTGTACAGAGAGGTTACAATTACAAGGGCAAGATAGTTTCCAATACTATCTCTTCCCCTCTCCACCCTCTACTCCCAGCCCCCTACCACCACCATCCCCACCCCAACCCCGCACCCCACCAAAGTTGTAAAGTTCATTTTTCGACATAATTTCTTGTATATCTCATTGTTGTAATGGGTCCACCTGTAAACCTATTTAAACAGTTTGTTTTTTCCCTTCCCCTCCAAAAATTATATCAATATCAAATACAGTGAAAGCAGGTCTTATACCCTGGGAGAGGTACATACAAACCAACAAAGAAATATGTTGGAAAAAAATTGCAAGAAAAAACAAAATATTTGAATCCTTATCTTGGGGTTCATTTCGCCTAATATCAACTTGTCTGAGAGTTTCTGTTTGTCTCAGACATATACTAGTTATTGCAAATAAGGGAAACCATGGGACTTATATTTCTTTGGTCCTGGCTTACTTCACTTAATATAATTTTTTCCAAGTCTTTCCATTTCCTAACAAATGGGGATGTGACATTGTGGCTTAATTGGTAGAACACTCACCTTGAGCTGAAGAACTGAGCGAAAATGACCAGGCCCAGTGTTCAAGCCCCACAACAGACAAATTTTTTTAATAGAAATTTACTTCTTTAATTTTATAATCTGGACAATCTGACTTCTTAACAAGGTTATTCCAATGGTTTGAATTTATAAGTAAACTATCCAATGTTTATTAGAGCTGTTTTCACTGAGAATGATTTTCTCTCTTCATCTCACCCTCTGGTCTGAGGCCAAAAGTGAGAAATGAGTGTCACAGTATTTGGGAGCAAATATCCACAGGACATGCCAGTTCTGCCACTTAGCATTGAGCTGAGGTAAATTTACTGTCTCAGGATGACAGGAACGAAAGTTGGAGTGATCCTCATACTGTCTGAATTTCTCATTTTACCTATAAAATGATCTAATAATTATGAGTGTTTTGTGTCTCCAACCTGAATTATCTAGAACCCACTAGTAGCATCTTCATGTTTCCATTTTTCTCTAGTACATCTTGAGATTTAGACTAAGAGTTTCTGTGGAGCAGCTCCTCAGCAAATCCCTGAGAAAAGCTACTTGAAACCTCCTCAGGAGATAGCCATTCAAAGCCATCTGAACAGGAAAGTCTGTGAGACACTTGTCTCCAATAAAACACCAGAGAACCAGAAGTGGAGCAGTGGCCCAGGGGGTAGAGCTCCAGCTTTGAGAGAGAAAACCGAGCAGGAGATACAAGCCAGACCAGGCAGGAAAGCCTGAGAGTTGCTTATGTCCAATTAATGACCAGATGGCTCGAAGTGGAGCTGTGGTGGTGGTAGAGCCTCAGCCATGAGCAAAACATCTCAGGAACACATCAGAGCCTGAGTTTAAGCCTTGGGGTGGCTACAAAAAATCAAAAAGAGCAGGCCAAGTTAATGTATCAGTGCCTACTTATGTGTGTATACATATTACCTCCCCGAGTGCAAACAGACCTATGCAATTCTTCTGCTTTTATTTACTGGTTTAGTTTTCAGATATGGTAGTTGCTCACACTGCATCATTCTCTTCATTTCAGGCCATTTCTTTTCTCTTCCAGGTTTCCAGGCCTGTGTCCTTATATGATGCACACTTAAGCTCTCAGCAGCCTTTATTTATATTTTATTATGAGGCGAAGGCAGCAACAGTCACAAATCAGGTAGAAGAATGGAAGATCAGGATTTGTAGAAGTAACCGGTATTCAGAAAATTAAACTTGGGAACATGAAATGATTGCATGCTTATGTATAAACTACCATTAAGAAACAATGAGGAGGCTGGGAGTATGGATTAGTGAGAGAGTGCTTGCCTAGCATGCAAGAAGGCCGGGGTTTGATTCCTCAGATGCACATACATAGACAAGGCCAGAATTGTTACTGTGGCTCAAAGTAGCAGAGTGCTGTAGACAGTGCTCAGGCCTTGAGTTCAACCCAAGAACTGCCAAAGAGATAACTAGTTAGGTAGGTAGATGAAAGAAAGAAAGAAAGAAAGAAAGAAAGAAAGAAAGAAAGAAAGAAAGAAAGAAAGAAAGAAAGAAAGAAAGAAAGAAAGAAAGAAAGAAAGAAAGAAAGAAAGAAAGAAAGAAGGAAAGAGAGAAAGAAAGGTAGGTAGAAAGATAGATAGGTAGAAAGATAGATAGGTAGAAAGATAGATAGGTAGAAAGATAGATAGAAAGTTGATAGATGAATCTGGTCTTAGATATCTTGAGGAAAGAAGGGAACACTTTCCAATCATGAGGCCTTCTGCAGTGTGCCAGGAAACCAGCATCGCCTTCACATAACCACAGAGCAGGAAGACTGTCTCTGTCCCATTTCTCAGGCAGCCAAGAGCCCCAAAGTCAAGAGAGCAGAGCCAGGTTCTAACTCAGGTGCCTGGAGACAGAGGAGAAACAGCCCTGCCTCTCCTTGGACTGGGGATTTGCATTAATGATGTGGAGAATGAAGCAAGGAGAATAGACTGGCAGAGGTAGAAGAAGGGTCTTCAATCCTGACAGATGGAGAGTCAAAAACCCACTCCCTAACCAGAGAGCAGGGTTTTCTACTCTGTTCCTCCCTTCTCCCCCACTAAACTGGCTCTGTATTAGTAACGTAAAGATAGCCTGAGGCTCCCTTCACGTGAAGGAGGAAGATTAATTAGTCATTGTTTGAAGGGGCTGAGAAAAGCCTGACCCAGGTGTAACTCTAACAAATGTTTCAGGTTTCATTGCTTCCTGTGCCTGGAATGAATGAACTGGTTTTGCAGATCACTTCATTGTTGAGTGTGTACATTCTGCCTCCTAATGTGTTCCTCGGAATGGCCCAGTTCCTTAGTGGCTCACAGGCTGGTGTGCTCATGTAGACCCATTGGGCAGTTGGGCCACCTAGGTCCAAAGTTCGAATCCCAGCACTGCCAAAAATTCACCCTGATGTGAGCAGCCAGTCATTGCACCTGTTTTCCTGTGCTGTGCAAGTCTTGGGTCTCAGCGAGGAGGGAGAATTCTCTATAGGCAACTCTATAGCCATGGGAATAGGTTGTCATCCAGGTCAACACAGTTATATCTCTCTATTGGTCCTTCGTCCACCCTGCGAAAGACAGATGGGGTCCAAGGAAAGAGAAGTGTGCTGCTCATCCATTCCCCAACCTCCCTTAGTCCCGGAGACAATCAGATGCAGTGGGGAGTCAAGGCAAGCAAGAACTTGTTTATTATTACATAGCAAGCCGTTTTAAAGCAAAAGACTTCAGAGCACGGAGGGGGAGGAAAAGAAACCAATCAATCACTGTAAAGGTCACCATATCATATGCTTTTCACCTGGGGCCCAGGGTTTAATTGGCCCTAGTGCTTCTGAACTTTCCCTGCCATTCACGAGCTGTTCAGGCACTGACATCACTTTGCTTAATAATGGTAGGCAATCAGATTTTAACATAAACAACTCGGGCTCTGCCCACTCACCTTCCTCTCAGTGTCATCTTTGCTGCTCATGTGCCCCACATCTATCATCCTATTCTCAAGAAAATACACAATACATCAATGAATAAGACACAAAATAAAGAGAATGACTATATCGAATGCAAGATGCTGCCCATCCATGTATGGAAATATAGATCCTCTGTTTAAATGATGAATTTATGACTATATTGGCCCCCACCAGGGCTCCATCTCAGGTCCTGAGAACAGCCTAGCTCCTTAGTGCCTCACAGGCTGGAGTACTGACCATGACTGATTCACGAGTTGGGCCTTAAGTTCAAATCTCAGCCCCAAAAGATTCACCTTGATGTAGAAGCCAATCGATCCACCTGTTTTCCTGTCCTGTGAAAGTCCTGGGTCTCAGTGGGGATGGAGAATTCTATATAGGCAACTCTATAGCCACGGGAATAGGTTGTCATCCATGTCAGCACAGTTATATCTATCACCATACTCAATAAAATACACAATACATCCCTGAATAAGACACAAAATAAGAAGAATAATTACACTAAATACAAGATGCATATCACATCTATAGGTAAAGAGAGATCCTATGATTACAAAAGGTGGGCTTGCTATTTTGTCCAGTGTTGGGGCTTCAAATTAGGCTCTGGACCAGGCCTGACATTCTAGTCTTGAAGGATGGTGAGCTTCCCCTTTCCCCAAAGTGCAACAGAGCTACCCAGACCTCAGTTCAAATCCCAGCATTGACAAAAGATTCATTCTGTTGTCAGAAGTCAGGCATTGCACATGTTTCCCTCTGCTGTGAATGTCCCGTGTCTTAACTAGGATGGAGAATGCATAGACAACTCTATAACCATGGGAACAGGTTGTCATACATGTCAGCACAGTTATACCTGTCACCATACTCAGTAAAATAAACAATAACTCCATGAATTAGACACAAAGTAAGGAGAAGAGCACCGAATGCAAGATGCTGTCCACACATGTATGTAAATATAGATTCTATGTCAAAATTCTGAATTTGTGACTATCTTGCCCTCCCTGGCACTCAATGTCAGGTCCTGGGAACAGCCTATCTCCTTTGTTGCTTACAGGCTGGTGTTCTCACCTTGAACCTTTCCCCAACTGGGCCTGCTAGGCTCAGAGTTCAAATTCCAACACTGCCAAAAGATGAATCCTGATGTGAGAAGCCCATCGATTCACCTGTTTTCCTGTCCTATGAAAGATCTGAGTCTCAGCTAAGATGAAGAATGCATGGGAAACCTTATAGCCAAGGAAATAGGTTGCCATCCACGTTAGCACTGTTATATCTGTCACCATTCTCAGTAAAATACACAATACTCCATGGATAAGACAGTAAATAAGGAGAAGAAGTACACCAAATGCAAGATGCTGTCCACACATGTATGTAAATATAGATCCTATGTTTAAATAATGAATTTATGACTATCATGGCCCACCCTGGGGATCAATGTCAGATCTTGGGAATGGCCTAATTCCTTAGTTGCTCACAGGCTGGTGTGTTCTCCTTGAACTATTCGTTAATTGGTCTCCTGCCATTTGGAAGTGGCAGGACCAGGATTCCAAATGTGGGCTCCAGCTCTCACCACTTAAACCTCAGGATAGGGAACTCACCAGTCTGTCCAAAAACATCAGCATGACCAATGATTAACCAGGCACCAGTGGCTCTCACCAGTCCTCCTTGATACATACAAGGCTGTTATAGGAGGATCATGGTCAAAATCACCCTAAGCAGGAAAGTCCTTGAGACCCCTGTCCAACTTGTGCCAACAAAGCCAGAAGTGGAGCGTGTGGCTCCAGTTGTAGAGGGCTAGCCTTGAGCAAAAGCAGCTCATGCACTGTGCCCAGATCCTGAGTTCATGGTCTGGGACTGGCAACAAACAGACATACAGAACAATCTGTGCAGGATTCCAGCTAAAGCAGGTCACCCTCTTTTCCCCAATTGGATTGGACAGCTTTCCCTGGGAAAGGGGCTGCTGTCATCTTGATTCTGCCAATTCTGCCTGCATCACAGGATTCCAGCCTCACCTACATTATTTCTTGGTTCTTTCTGACCAATGGGATAAAAGAATGGTGGCCATGCCCACATTCCCTGCTGCCCTATAGTACTGGGATTCCCTCTGTTGGTTGAAACCACTACCAGCAGTTGAGGAAGCTAGAGGTGGCTGAGTGGTAAGAGACTGGAGGCCTAGGAGGAGAGGCCTTGGTCAGCCCCACCACGTGCCCACCCCTGCCCTGGCCCCCTCACCACCTTCCCCTCAGCACAGCGTTTCAAACTTGGTGCTGCTGGCTCAGAACTGCAGTGCCTCTTTGGAGTCCTCAGTCAAAGGTGCAATGGTGTGCTGCCAGCCATCTTGTGGCCCTGATCTAATCATGGCACCCCTGTCCTCTGCTCTGGGCCTGAGTGTCTACCATGTCTCTTCCATCGCTGCTTGCCCTACCCAGAGCAGTTTCCAATAGCTTCTCCCAGCAGCATATGTGAGTGGCCACCACATAAGCCCGTATTCCACGACCCCATATCTCCTCTCTTCCCAACCACCGTGAACCCTGCCTGTCCCATGCCCCACAGTCTGGCCAAGGCCCTGCCACAAATGCACCCAAGGGATGGGGGTAAGTGTTGGCCCGAGGATCCCACTCCCATCCCTAGCAGCCAGAGTCCCAGGAAACGGGGAGATGCAGGGTTGGGTGAGGAGTGGGCACAACAGAGCCCCTGACCTGGATTAGTGGGAGCCACACAGAGGCGTATCTGCACCCTTCCTCTCCCTGGTGGGAACCTGGTGTCTTTAGTCAGAGTTTGAGTGCAGCATGTTCACACCTGCCTTCTGGGGTCTTTTCCTTTTTACTTGGGTGGAGGGTGTTGGATTATGAAGATAGACCCCCCCTTGCTGTGTGAGCCCTTGTCTTCTGTGCTGGGTCACCCTTTCACTTGAAGAGGGTCCCAGAAAAACCCAGTAGGGAGGTGAGGGTTCTGGTGGTTAGAACTGATGTGAATATCTGGGAGGAACGCTCCCGCCCCAACACACACACATACAACTGTCCTGTTCCCTCCTCCCCAGCTGTCAACAGTTCTCGTGGGTGATCACATTTCCCAGCTCTGCCAGCTTCTGCTGGTGCTCCCTGTCCATTTGGTCTCCAACAAACTCAGGAGAGGCACTGCTCTGAGTTTATGTGTGTGTGTGTGTGAGAGAGAGAGAGAGAGAGAGAGTGAGAGAAAGAGAGACAGACAGGCAGACAGACAGACAGACAGACAGAGGCAGAGACGGAGACAGAGACAGACAGAGACAGAGAGAAAGAAAGAGAGAGACAGATCATCTATCTCCTTGTACAGCCTGATGGTGCTCAGGTGAGTGATCAGTTGGAAAATTACAGGTGCTTCATGTTGCCCGGGCTGGCTATGAGCCATGATCTTCGTGTCTCAGCCTCCTGTGTAGTTAGGATTATAGGCCTGACCCACCAGCACCTGGCTTAAGTGTAATTCTGATCTTCCTTCTTTCAATCTCTCTCCCTCATAGGAACTGATTTGAATGGGTGCTGGAGGAGGTGGCCCAGCGTCCCCAAGTGGCTGGAACCAAGGTTTACCTCTCATTCTGGAGGTGGGTTGTGGGTCAGGAGCTGTTTCACTCATTCTGTTGTACCAGGTCCATGAAGTAAGCCCCTCTGTGCCCTGGCTAGACCGTGACGATCATTCATTGTCCATCTAGCCTTACTGGACTTAGTATTTTGTTCTATGTACTTTTCTAGCAAAAATTTCTATCCAAAGTTATGATACATAGTCACCTAATGAAAATGTAATGCCATCTTAAGAAAGTCATTAAGGGCTCTGGGAATGTGGCTTCATGGTATGGTGATTGCCTAGCATGCATCAAACCCTGAGTTCAATTCCTCAGTACCACATAAACAGAAAAAGAAACACTGGAAGGGATGCTGTGCCTCAAGTGGGAGAGTGTTCCCCTTTAGAAAAAAAAAAAGCTGAGGAATAATTCCCTAGCCCTGAGTTTAAGTCCCAGGACTGGCAAAACAACAACAGCAACAAAAACAAAAACAACAGCAACATTTAGTTAGTAAATGAAAAAAAATAAAGAACCCATACTTGGAATATATAATTGCTCTTTCCATACTGATACCTGACAATAGTCCCTAATTCATGTACGTTACCTATATTAGGATAGTGTGTTGAAAAAATGTTTTGTTCATTAGGTCACAGCAATTAATGCCAGGAATGTGCTTAGATGTCAGGTGAAGATTAATTCTGTAAATTCAAAGATTCCAGGGTTTTGAGTGGTCACTTCTAATCAGAATGAGAAAGGGAGTCTAAGTGAGATTTGGAAACCTTCTTGGCCAGTCTTGGCACCAAAAAGGCAGAGGCTAGTTAACAGTTGTGACAGAACAGAAGGAATAACTCCAGATGGAAGGAATAAATGATAGTAACTAAGATATAGCAGAAAGTGTTCCAGGGAATCATTTTCAGTTATTGAAGAACTTGTTGTCACCTAGGAATATTCCTCGTTGCCTTTAGCATTCTAAACCTCTTAAGCTAGTTCTTAATCTCTGGGTGATAAATGTATCTCCTTCTATGCTGTTCTTTCATACATGATCTCCTTTGCTTTCTAATAATCTGTCTTTCTCTTTCTCTATGAACATTTCCTGACACAAAATACACCTACACAGATGGAAGAGGATGCTAACGCAAGGGTCTCATAGCTCATAAGTCATTAATGTAATAAAATGGAAAAAGAGGACATATTTATTGCTACCTCTATTATTCTGAAAACCTGCAATGTCACATCATTTGATTCAGATTTCCATTCTTTGTCTACTTAGTGTCATTAACTGCACTAAATGCAAATATGAGAGGGGTGCTGGTGGCTCATGCCTGTAATCCTAGCTACTCAATAGGCTAAGACCAGAGGATTGTGGTTCAAAGCCAGCCTGTTCAGGAAAGTCCATGAGACACTGATATTCAATTAACCACCAGAAATCTGGAAGTACTGCTGTATATAAAGTGGTAGAGTGCTCAACTTGACCTGAAGAGCTGAGGGACAGCACCCAGAATCAGAGTTCAAGCCCCACAACTAACAAAAAAGTGCAAATATGACTTTAAGTTTCCCCAAAAGGAATGATGACATCAACAGTAATTTTGTAAGCAGAGAAAAAAATTCCAAAATGATTCAGTGCACCTACTTTTGCTGAGTTTTTAAAGTTATGGCTTCTTTGCTGGACATATTCTCTTCTTTTAAAAATTGTCAAATATTAGCTTTATAATAAATTTCATCTTATATTTCTTGGTTTAAGACAGAAGTCCATACAGTTGATGTCACTTGGGTTTCTTAATATCTTAGTTCAAAGCCAACTCAGGCACGAGAGTCTGTCAAACTCTTATTTGTAATTAAACACCAAAAAATCCAGAAGTAAAGTTTTGGCTCAATTAGTAGAGTACTAGCTTTGGAGGTAGGTGGACAGAAAAGACAGTTGATCAGTTACAGGGTCCAGCCTCTGAGTTCAAGCCCCAGAACCAGCACAAACTAAACAAACAAGCAAATAAAAGAAACCCCATGTATTTCTTTGGGACCCTACTTAAAGGAGTACTGGTCTGAGAAGAAGCTGCTTTTGCTGATCATACTCACTGCAATCTGCTTTTTTGGAATCCTTATTGCTATGGAGAACTCAGGACCAGACTAAAGGAATTGATAACTGAATCCTACAACAAGAAAATCAGCTCAGGAGTGAAACATCCACTCATAAGACACGTTAAAGCCTCCATATCTTTGTTTCTTTGCAGTACAATACTTTTAAAACAAGATTATTTCTTCTTCTTCTATGCTGGCCTTCAAATGGCACATTGTTTACTTTTGTAATACTCTCAACTAGAAGATTGCAGACAAGTTTATGTGAGTAAAGAAGACACTCAAAACAGCCAGATTCCTTCAAGCCTCAAATTCTTTTCTTGTACAGTAAAAAAGAAAGCAAAAGTTCACTTGAACTTTTAAATTCCTCTATGTTCAATTCCTCTCCTGGGATCAGTTTCCACATCCATTAACAATTACTTTCACTTACTTCCAGTAACAATCTATGGTAATATGTTCTTGATCTTGTTTCTTCCATAGTATCTTTAAGCTATCAAGTGTGGCTGAAGACAAGACTATCCAGTTCAGACGAAGAGAACTCGAAGAAGAAAGATAAGGTTTGCAGCAGAAGTAGGTGATTTATAATCTTAGACAATCTACTTAAATCTGTTGAAAATTCTCCCCTACCCCAAACTGCCCTCTTTTAAAAGCTTTGTTTGCTTTTCCCAAAACTGCCCTTCATTAACTATTTAAAATTTTGAGGGATCATATTCATACTCTCTAGAGATTGATGTTTGGTTGTGATTTTTATGTGTTTTTGCTTTTTGTGTTTTTTCACTGAATTTCAAAAGGTTGTGCAAGTGTGTTACAATTAAATATATCAAATTGTCCCATGCTCCTGAATCAGAGTCACTCCTTCTATCATTCCTACCCCTTCTCCAAGATTTAGTTCTGATTTAACACTTCCTTTATCGCATGTGTACATTGAGTATTATAGCTGTACTTGCCCCTTGTTCTATTTTTCTTTCTTTATTGTGAAAATACTGTACAGAGGGGTTACAATTACATGGGCAAGATAAGGAGTACATTTCTTATCAAGTATTGTAGCCTCCGCCTTTGTTTCCCCTTCCCATCCTCCCCTCGACCCCCACACAATCTTCCTCCCCCCCCCACCAAAGTTGCAATTTTTGTTTTCAACGTAAGTACTTGTACATCTCCCTTGTTCCATTTTTCATTAATTCTATGTCTTTACTATTATTCCTCTCTGGTTTCAAATTCCTAATAGTCATTCTGTTAAACTGTCTGTTGATATTTTGACAGGTTTATATACATTCCATGGAATGTCAATGCTGCATATACTTGAACTGATGTCAGCTTTTATTTCCATAATTCATTCATCTGCAATAACAATTTGCAAGTCTGGAGACGTGAAAAACCTAGACATGCTGTTATTCTCATCCATTTGGAAGATTCATCTTTAGTCAACAAGAAAGTTTAAAAATGGCTTAGAATGTATTCCTCACTACAAATTTTTATAAATGGCTTTGTAAATTAGTGTGTGATTATTTAACTTAACATGGGATAATACTTTATTCTATGTACGAGTTTTGGAAAAAGAAGTAAACTAAAATTTACTACTATAGAGAAATATGATAGAAATAGAAGACAGATTTTATGTCATATCTCTGAAGAGTATCCAAATTCAAGACATAAAGTCGTATTTCTTACTATGTTAGACAGATAGGGAAAACATAAAACAACATATGATAAGGCAATTATTTGTGACTTTTTAAAATGTACCTTACTAAGCGATGAAATTTACTTTATTAGCTAACCTTTGGGTTTGAAATATGGGAGGCTGATCTATTTAACACATTTCTGGAAGGTACCTACTGAACAACAAAAGTGGTGGGTTGTACTATTTCTACAGTTTAATAAATGGTGGAACCTATTTGGCATTAGTGCTGGGTAAATAAATCAACTCTATTTAACTTCCTCTCTACACTTGAAAAACTTGTAATGTCACTAAATATCATCTAATTGTCAAATGTTATTTTGGAGAATGTGATTTTAAAAAGTTTATTTGAAAAGGAATACATTTTCAGGAGATTAAATGCATGTTAACATTGGTTTGAGTGTGACAACATTTTTATAGCACAGAACCAAGTTGTACTGAAGTACCTGTGTTTTGAAGCACTAAGGAGCTTTTCAATTAATGTTTTTCTGAATTACATTTGACCTCTAAGTCAAGTTTTCCATGACTTGGTAGACCAATTATGGATCTATTCTTCCAGGAACTATTTTTTAACCAATTTATGCTGGACTGAAATCTTTCATTAATCATTAGAGGAGAGGTACTAAAAATAATCTTATGACACTTTGAGATCTTGTTCACTCTTAATGGCTGGTCATCTGTAAATTGAAAATTTGAATTACAGTACATTCTCTCAGATTTTGTGATCTCATCCTTCCTTTTAAGTTGCCTTGAATTTCACAATTGCTTACTGCTAATTTCTGCATCTCAAGAAATTGGGGCCCTGAAATATAGGAAATGAGAAATTGAGATGGGTCTTGAATTACTTTCTGTTTCCATGATGCATGAGAAGCAGAGTAAAATCCCTTATAGATTAGAGGAAAACATTGTTTTTTACCATGTGAATTCAGAAGATCAAGAACACTTACAAAGTATCACAAGTTTATACCGAAGACATAGTACTGATAACTTTTATATTCTAAAATATTTTCTAAACCTAATTATTCATATTCCAATTGTATTTATTGTAATAAATAAATATCAATTTGCCAAATTATCAACTAATTCTAGTAAGTTTCACTGTGTGAAATATGAAATCAGCACATATAAATATAAAATAGATAACTATGTATAATATAATAAAAAGGCACATGTTTTGCATTGTTCTGTTGTGGTTAGGGTTTCAAAGGCAACTATGTTTCAAAATATTATTCTATTTTCTCTAACTTAGTGTTTGATAGAGTTAGACCTAAAGCTTTACCATTTGTAAATTTATAGCCTGGAAGCAAGAGGAAACATGGTGATTAAAACATTAACAATTTAAGGCCTAATAATGAGGAGAAACATAGGGACTTCCACTGCAACTATGAAAATATTTGATGATAGAAAGGCAGTAGTGTAATTGCTGCATGGTTGGATGGTAGACAGGCCAGGACATTAGGTAATAAATGCATATGAACAATTTATTCTCCCCCTTGTCTTTAGCTACTTTTGAAATGGTAGGTAAAATAAACAATTATATTTTGATAAATACGTTCTAGTCTGAACAGTTCTGTCTGAAATGTTCATCTCTCTATGATCTCTTGTAACTAAGATTTGTTTTGTTCAAGTAAGACAATCTAGGGTGTCAGGGTAAGATATTCTGGTTGGTCTGCTCCTACATGGAAGAAGGGTAAAGCGTCAGGGAGATATTTGTGCCTGTAAGACCTCATTTGGGAAAATTTCAGCTGTAGAGGTTTAGAAGTAGCTCTTAAGCAAGGCTTACTTTCAATCCATTAGCTCCACAAAGGTAACTCAGTTAGATAAATAAGTACTTGAAAAAGCCATCACCTTTGGACCTAGCTATAAATTCTTGAAATTACAATCAAATCCCAAATGAAAAAGACTTAAAATAATTATTGACACAAAATATTTCAAATATGAGCAATCGACTGAACAATATAATTTTTTCCAGTATTCACAGAATTTTAGGGAAATAAGATCAATTGCATTGTTAGGAACAATAAGGTTTCCTTGTTACAAATAGGCACCCAAGGATATAAGCCTGTTTAAAGATTGCATCATTAACTACTTAAATTTAGAGGACACTACATGCTTCAGCAACACGTATACCCAAATTAAAATACAGAGATTAACATGGCACTTGCACAAGGATGATATGAAAATTTGTGAAGTATTGCATATTTTTCATTCTTCAGATTCAAGAAATGAAAAACAGTTATTAAAAAGCTGATTACAAAATTGCAAATGTAATAATACATGTAATTCATATAATTAAAAGTTAGTTTGACCTCAGTGTATAAAATCTTCACCTTAGAAAGGCCTTTACATAGCATAACTTTTACAAAACTGTTGAAAATAGACAACTTTGTCACTTTCTCCAAAGAAATAAAATAGTATAAGGACCTAGGAAAAAAAAAAGAATCTTAAACTGTTTCTATCTGGAATGCAATCTGAAAGGACATACAAATGAACCTATATATTATAAAACAATGTAGAATTTAGAGTATAACTAGGAGAGAATAAAAAAAGATTATGGACATTATACAAACATAGATTATAGAATATTTTAAAATATACTATTTTCAGACAATGACCAGAAATACTTTAGTTTCTCTACTACTCATTTCAAAAGATAAGTTAAAATTATTTCTGATTAAAAAATAACCAACTCTGCAGAAATCATTATAGATGTATATAAAAACTCTTGAATATATTTTGACATCAAATGCAGGCAATTCACTTGGAAGTATTCCACAGAATCCATGAATTTTTACAGTAAGAGATTGTTGTTGCCAGGCGCCAGTAGCCCACGCCTATAATCCTAGCTACACAAGAGGCTGAGATCTGAGGATCTCGATTCAAAGCCAGCCCGAGCAGGAAAGTCCGTGAGATTCTTATCTCCAATAAACCACTAGAAAACTGGAAGTGGAGCTGTGGTTCAAGCGGTAGAGCACTCTCTTTCAGCCAAAGAGCGCAGGGATAGCACCCAGGCCCAGAGTTCAAGCCCCACAACCAACCAAAAAACAACAACAACAACAACAACGAGATTTCTTTTATTTAGATTGTGAAAATATTTTGTATGGACATAAAAGGATGGACTGTCATTTTTGAAATTTAAGAAACTTAACCAAACCATTAGGACTGAGGAGAACAATTTGTACAGCCTTCCACAACTTCAAAGATGTAGTGATACATAATTTTCTGTTTGGCCATATCAAATGCAGTTTCTTCCAAGTTGTTCTTCAGGCCTGGATTGACATAAGGGTTCAACAGAAGTAGATCCAAAGTATCTTTGCTATCTCAATACTCAGCATCAAGATGCAAGGGGGTCAAGAGGCCTTTAGTATTGGCATTGGTATCTGCATCATGATGAAGTAAAAAAGAAGCCACACTGGTATTATTCCAGATATATGCACTGTGCTGGGGTGTCCAGCCATCTACAGTTACTGCATCTGCCGCTGAGCCACCAACTCATGGAAAATGTCTAAGTGTCCACTGTAGGCTTCCCAATGAAGTTGGGTATATTCATCGTCATCCCTAGTATTCACATGAGTGGCCTTTTAGGAAAGTAGTCTCCACACTGTTGTAAGCTGATTATTTTCAGCAGCCCAAAGAAAAAATTTGTTTCAATCCTTCTCCATTTAATTCTTGCAATTGATATCATTCCTCACTTGTTCATCTTGTTCCTCATTTTCATCATAATTGCCTAACCAGAGACTTTGAATGCCAATGGGAATAAGGTGTCCATGTATTTCCCTACATAGATTGAACTGGTCAGAAATATCCAGTGAATTTTCTGCATATGTTTTTTCACCATGATTTCTATTCTCTTTTTCCATTATTACTACTCAAAATTATTCTAACTTGAGAGTAGGGAATTTATGGAGAGCAGAGGAAAAATGTTCCTCAATATTCAAAGGTACAGACTCAAAATGAGGACCATGGGTGTCTTTATGTGCAGCTTATTCTAAGAATTAGAAAATATGAAATAATGACTTCTATAAAAATGATCTGGGAAATGTCAGAGCAGAAAGTGAAATGAGGAAACCAAAAACATAAAAGCAAAATAAATTAGGATAATTATGTAGCAATAATATCATGCTGATTCTGAACTGCTGTTTGTTTGTTTCTTTTTGGGTCCGGGGGTGGGGCCTGAACTCTGGGCTTGGGCACTGTCCCTCAGCTCAAGGCTAGCGCTCTACCACTTGAGCCATAGTGCCACTTCCGGCTTTTTTCTTTTTGCTTATGTGATGCTGAGGAATAGAACCAAAGGCCTCAGGCATGCAAGGCAAGCGGTCTACCACTGAGCCACCTTCCCAGCCCGATCTATTGTTTTGATTATATTCTCTAAGAAGAAAAAGCGAGGATAGATAGCAAAGGACTACTAATATGTTTGACTTCTCATTAATCACCTTCAATCACCAAAATCACATGAAAACAATAGACAGGCCTACTTTATTAGATGAAAACAAGTGTCTTAAAAAAAAAAAACAAAAGAATTTAAGTAGTCATGAATAGGACTTCGATTTTACTACAGCACTATACATTTTTTTATAATGTTGGGTAACAATAAATATTGGATCCATTAGAAAGCTCTTAAAGCTTATATGTTCAATAGTGAGTTCTCTTACACTATATCATGATATTTTTGTGTATGATCTTAAGAAGAAATTTACATTACTAACTTGAATTTCTGACAGAACAATATCATCACTGCACATCTTGCTTTTATCATCTACGTTTTAAATGACTATTTAAATATGTGCATTAGATAAGCATAAAAGAATAATAGAAGCCACGCTGATGGCTCATGTCTTTAATCCTAGCTAATCAGACAGATGAAATCTTACAATTGAGGTTTGAAACCACACCAAGAAACAAAAAGTCCAGGGGCTGAGAAGGTGGCTCAGTGGTAGAGCTCTTGCCTTGAATGCATGAAGCCCTGGGTTTGATTCCCCAGCACCACATAAGCAAAAAGAAAAAAAGGCAGAAGTGGCACAGTGGCTCAAGTGGTAGAGCGCTAGCCTTGAGCTGAAGAGCTGAGGGACAGCACACAGGCCCAGAGTTCAGGCCCCAAGACCGGACCCACACCCCCAAAAGAAGAAAAAAGTAAAAAAATCCATTAGATTCTGATTTGAAGGTAACCAGCAAAAGCTAGAAATGGTACTGTGGTACAAGCGGTAAAATGCTAGCCTTGAGAAAACTAAAACAAAAAAAACAACAAATTCTGGGACAGAGCCAGGCCTTAAGTTCAAGCCTTAGTATTAGCACCAAACAAATGAATGAATTACTTAATTAAAATAAATTAAGTGGTCACATGTGTCAAGGCAAGTAAAATGTAACACCCGTGATGACGGGATTGTGTATTATTTTGTAATGAGGTAAATTATCATTTGTCCTAATCACTAATATTTTATTTGAACTTTTTTGTACAATAAACCCTGAATTTAGCATGCCTGTATATGTGTGTGTGTACATGTGCACACATGTGTGTATGTGTATATGTATGTGTGTGCTGTTGCAATGTTGCTTGCCAATGTGAACAAGTTAAGCCTGAAAAGATCTAACTGTGTTGTAATATTTATTTATCAGTATCTGTCATGTCATCTCTATGGAACCACCCTTCTGTACATTTTAGTTGTCAAATAATAACATCATCATAATCAAAGCATTTACAACATTAAGTTAGATAAAAGAGACTGCTCTTATTATATGTTAGGTGAGAAGATACAGACATAATTAGGTAGTAAGTTATTGGTGTAAGCTGATTGTCAGTACAAAATATGTATTTGATCTCTTAAATTGTTTATACATTTAAGATATACTCATGAAGTGGGTTTGACTGACTTGACCAAACAAGTATTACTCTCTGGTTATTCCTGTGAAACACAAGATCGATAAATTCTTTCCAGATTTCTGTTGAAAATAACTTTCTTAGTAAGATCATATCTATTCTAAGAGATAATCAACTCCATATTACATTTGAATATCCCATCTTATTGCCCGAAAATCAGTATTGTGGATATGCTTGTTAGATATTCCTTTCAAAAACAAACAATCATGTGTCATCTCCAAATGGTGGATGTATTTGAAGTTGTTTTGTACATGCAAAGGGATCTTCAAGAATGGCTCTTTTGTGGGATTAACTATTGCAACTTTAACAAATAAGGCTTTTTAAATATCTTTTCCAATATAAATATCATTCCAGAGCGAGTCTTAAATTTATGAAAAAACTTTTGACTATTTAAGTATTATTTCAGTTCATTGACTGTAGAGCTAAAGACATTTCGAAATATTGTTAAGATCTGAAAATGTAAGTAGGTATATAGTCTTTTTATGCATCATTTTATGAAAACCCAATTTTTATGAAAGTAAATGAAATAGAATAATAGAATGTAAGTGAATTTCATAGGCTAATTATTAGTATAACTTTGTTTTCTATTAACACAGTCCTTTGAATGTAGATGATGCAGTTAAATTATTTCCTTTGTGTCTCTTAACTTTAGTTAGTTTTAGAATCTGTATACGTAGAAGAGTGAATTTGTAGTATAAATAAAGGTCTTTAAAATGATTAGGATTAATCTTGTGTTTTGTGTCCTACGCCCAAGAAAATAAGTTATTTTCAAGTGTTAATAGTTTATCATCATCATTATCATTATCATAATACATTTTGAAAAAATGCAGTAGTATTGATGTCTTTTTAAACCAATTGTATTCACAAGTTGGAGAGTCTTAAATTCATACGTAAGTCTTGGTGTCTATGAGTTTTAACCTCTTGTTCCTAACATTAATTAATTAATGATAGGTCAGAGTGCATTTTGGGGTATATGAAACGTAAAATATTTATCTGGGTTCAAATGTGATTTTTATATCAGTCTTGCTTTAAGAACATTTTAAAGTAATACATTTCTCTCAAAATGTTGGGTGTAAAAGCAATCAAAATACTTCTAATGGTAAACAACTTAGGTGAGCAATGTGGAAATGATTGTTTCCATAAGATCTGCAGTCTGTTTCCAACAGGATTTGGCAGGTCGTTCTTTCACTATGACTGTGTTAAACAGAGATGTGGTCCCCAGGCAGTGCAGAGTTCAGTCATGGGATAGTATATGATTTCTACTATTTTCAGCGAGAAATCAAGAATGTTATAGTTTAGCAGTTCCTTTCGCCAGGGAAGTATAAATTGATTATGAACTTAGAGTTTTCATATTACAGTTACTTATTTTCTTTTTTTTTGGTCAGTCATGAGGCTTGAACTCTGGGCTTGGGCAGTGTCCCTGTGCTCTTCCACTCAAGGTGAACGCTCTGCCTCTTGAGCCACAGTGCCACTTCCAGTTTAGTAGTGGTTTATTAGAGATAAGAGTCTCACAGTCTTTCTTGCCCGGGCTGGCTTTGAACTGTGATCCTCAGATCTCAGCCCCCTGACTAGCTTGGATTTCAGACGTGAGCCACCGGCATCTACCTGTTAAATATTTCCTAACAAAGTTAAAGGGAGATATTATTAGAGTGTGCCCAACAATTTTGGGCAATTTTCTTAGAATTAGTAGACTGAATGCTGGTATTTTAGTCATAAAATAGAATGAGTTTATTTGATATGGTGGGAATGAGCCACATGCTAACACTTACCATGTGTGCAATGTTGTAATAGTAATTCCAACTCAGAAGTCTTCAATATCATCATCTGAGAATTAAAAATAGAAGTAGTTCCATTTTATGGTATTATTGTGAGTATTAAATTAGATATCATAGGTAAAGTGCTTGGAAAAACAAGCAGTATTTGATACTTTCTACTTGTTATTTTATAATGTGATGATTCTAATATTTTTACTGTGATTTTTATATTGTGTCTATTTAGGATATGCAATGTGCTGAATTAATATTCATTGCATTGTGAGAAAAATACCTGCAGATAAAATTTCTGAGGAGGAAATTATTATATTGACTCATGGTGTAAGAGAACACAGTTTAAGATCAGATATCTCCATTGTTTTTAATTATATTTTTATTAAATAATTGTATGAAGAAATTTCCCTTCAACAAATCAGTTTATAAGTACAATGGATCGTTAAATAACTTTCCCACACACTTCCAAACCTCACCCCACTTTATTTTTTCTAGTTTCATACTATCTGCATTGAATATTATGCCTTCATTGTCTTCCTTCATAGCACTCTTTATTCCTTCCCTTTGACTTCCCCTCACACCTTCCAAGTGATAGTTTTCTGATATTCATTTTGTAGGATTAAAAGTTCCATTTTATAAGAAAATAAACCTTTTAACTAATCCTCAGCAAATAGCATGGGTTGGTTAATACTGTTGTCTAAACTTGCATAAATTTTGGCTTCAAAATACAGACAGAACATGGGTCCTTTGTGTGACTGGCTCTGAATTAACTTACTTAACACATTTTTAGATCTATCTATTTCATCACAAATGATTTAACAGTCTTTATAATGGATGGATGCAATTCAATTGTGTATATGTGCTACACATTCTCCAACCCTCCATCCGCCAAAAGGCATCTGGACTGTTTCCATAACATGGCTATGGTGAATCATGCAGCAGTGAACATGGTTGTGAAAGTGATTTTACTGTAATCTTTTGGAAGAATTCATCACTATCTTTTTGGGAGCAATCCTCTAGCCAATTTTACAGAATATGCACATCCCTCCCTTCATCTCTATCACAACGTGTTGCAAGTTTTCAAAAACAAACTAACCCCTAATGGTCTCAATAAGCTAAAACCACACGGTGCCCATATTTTTCAATACATTTTTTTCATAATTGTACACATAATTTAGTGAGAACCTTCTATGTACTTTCCTAATGTGGGAATGAGGGACATGACAATAGAGTAAAAGTAAGAAATATGCAATGTAATTGCCTATTATCATATTTAAAATCTTTTTCAGCTCTAATTCATAGACCCACTATTATTTTAATCTTTATTTGATTGCTTCATCTATCTCCTAAATTATAACAGGTGATTTAATTACAAAGGCAAAAAAGTGTAGTTTGATTTTGACACTCATGTGTGAGGATCCATGATATGGGCAATACATGGATTGAAATTAATAGCCATTATTTATTTTGTTAAAGTAAAATTGGTTTTCCCAAACTGATTCTTGCAATACATATTCAATTCAACAAGAAACATTTGACAATTCCTTGTTTTATTCCTCATTAACTTTTGTTTCCATTTTATTTTATAACGAATGATGATTTCATAAACCTACTATAGATACAAAAATATATTAAATATTTCTATCTGAGGATAGGAAGGTGGCTCAGTGTTGAAGCGCTTGCCTTGCATGCATGAGGCCCTGGGTTCAATTCCTCAGCACCACATAAGCAAAAAAAGGAAAAAGCTGGAAGTGGCGCTGTGGCTCAAGTGGTAGAGCGCTAGCCTTGAGCTGAAGAGCTGACGAACAGCACCCAGGCCCAGAGTTCAGTCCCCACGACCAAACCTCCCAAAATTATTTATATCTGTATGCATTGATATATACATACACACATCTATTATACAGGTTATAATGATAAATTATAACTTCTGTAACAATTTACTAAATTATAAAAACATCAATGGCTCATGCCTGGAATCCTGGTTACTCAGAAGGCTGAGATATAATGATCATAGTTTGAAGCCATCCTGGGCAGGAAAGTCCAAGAGCCTCTTATCTCCAAACAACTAAAAGAAAATCAGAATTGGAACTGTGCTCAAAAGAGTAGAGTGGTAGCTTAGAGAGAAAAAGCTCAGGGACATCACTCAGGCTCTTAGTTCAAGAACTACAATCTACCCTAAAAAGTCTATTTAATTTACCCCTGTGTAAATAGAGTATTTCCATCACCCAAATTCACATCCATTTTCATTTGCAAGGTAACACTGTTATGTATGGAGTACCACATACATTATCACTTAAGTAGAAAGCATTGCAACATGGGTTCATTCTATCTCTTTCATGGATTTTAGTCCACCCAAATACTCAAATTTTACAATTATTCCATTAAAGTCATAGCTTTTTTCTTTAATACCCATAATATTAAAGCTTGAATTGTGTCTCATAAATGGGTGTTCTTACCACTTTGTCATGCCCCAGCCCTAAATGATCCTGATTAATTTTCAGATAGAATCTGGCTTCCTACTTGTGTGTAAACGTGGGCTCAGCCCACTTGATGTTATTCTTCCTGGAATTTAGAATAACAGATGCCTGGAATTGTGTACAGATCTTTCTACCCAGTCTGGACTTTAACCACTATCCTCATAACAGTACACTCTCATATAGTCAGGATATTCATAAGCTTATCATAGCTGATTTTTAAAAAAATCTTTGCATTTCCTGCAGGTTCTTAAGTACTGAATTAATTTGTGTTTTGGGGGGGGGGGTTGTTTTCTTTCATTTGAATGTATGTGTTGAGTTTTTCTTCACTTTTCCTTTTGTTTCTTTCACGCAAGTTCTTACCTAAAGTGCTGAGAAACCAATACTTCTTTCACAAGATAGTGAAGGTGAACATTACTTAGTCCAAAGCAATTTCAGTAATATTTAAACACCTTCATATTTATTAATGTATACAAATGCTAAGTTGCTGAGAAAAGTATTTTTATTTTCACAGTTGTCTTTGGGATACACAGACAGATAATGAATTATATGAAGATAATAAAACTACAGATGCTTGCCTGGAGGAGAAAAACCTATCATTAATTGTTTGACAGTGGCTTCCCTTCTCATGAAGGAAATATGTTGCTTTATGCAGGATTTCACAAAATCAAATTGCTAGGAAGAACCTAAGCAATCATCTAACACTACCGAGTTGAAGGAGATGATTTGACCTCCTGAATAATTTACTTTTGGATCAAATAAAAGCAGGCTTCCAAAAAGAGAGTACACTTTAGAAAAACGTAACGAGTTGTATGTAAACTGGTGCTTAGTTGGTTTTGTTAATTTGTGAACTAATACAGGGAAATAAAGTACAGCAAGGTTAAAAATTAAAGAACTCTGCATTGAAATACATATTTGTGTGTATGTGTGTGAGTATGTGCATGTGCCTGTACACACATGCGCATGTTCATGTTCTCATGCATGCATTCATCATTCTTGTGGCTTGATAGTGCCTGGGCACTATGCCTAAGCTTCTGTGCCCCAGGATATTGCTCTACCACTTGAGCCATTGCTTCACTTCTGGTTTTTTGGAGATAATCGCATGTATTTTCATGATGGGACTGGCTTTGAACAGTGGTCTTCAGATCTCAGTCTCTCAAGTAGCTAGCTAAGCTGATTCAGTCTCTAAGTAGCTAGTTAAAATTCTGCCTGTCCACTAGGCTTCACTGCTCTTTTATTCTTTTCTTGAGGTAATCACAAGTCTAAGTCATGTATATGTCTAATTGCTTTAAAAATATTGTTACTGCTTGGCATCAGAGGTTCCCATCTGTACTCTTAACTATTGAGGAGGCTTGAGAACAGAACCCAGGACAAATTTTAGTGGACTTCCTTCTCAATCTATACCTGGGTTCATTGTATCATTTCCACCATCCTGCACTATCCTAGAGACTCAGATGGGAAGGACTGCAGGATCCAGGCCAGCCAAGGTAGGAAACTAGACAAGTTGGTGTGCAACTCCGATGCCATTGATGATATGAAGGCACAAAGGACAGATCAGGTTCATGTTCTTGTGGAAAGGGAACCACTATCTTAATATTAATCACTGATATTATGCCATCCTAGCAAGAACAATATCCCAAGTGGAAATCCCCACAATTTACTACAACCAAAATAAGTATATACATTTTCATCCAAAAACTTAGTACAATCTGTTGTTTGCTCTAATATCTTTATCTCATTATCATATAATGTGACAGAATAGTTTCTTCATTAAACTTATTATATATTTAAAAGACCTAGAAAATTCTTTTTCTCTTAGTAAGTTCAAACGAATGTCAAATTGCCTCATTTCGTACATATTTGACTACCACTGAAAATTAATCTAATGTTTATTATAGTAATATATTCTGATTTATTACTTTACTTTGTAACAGTTTTTAAACTTTTTTCTTCTCTGCTGAAATTTAAGTATTTAAATATTATCACCAACGTATATTCCTTGAGTACTTGGGGCAGTTTCTTTCAAAGTTTTTAACCAATATCTTCAAAGAATTTTAATAGGTATATTATTTGGTTTATTTTTAATTTCTATTTAATTTTATTGTAAAGGTGATGTATACAGGGGTTACAGTGACTTAAGTAAGGTTATGAGTACATTTCTTATGGAAAGAACATTGTTATCCCCTCATCGATTTTTTTTGTATACTCAAACAACTTCTGATGCTGTTGCTGTTGCTGTTGCTATTGATCAATGTGTACTTTTGCTTTCTTTGTTCATGCGTTTTTATTATAAAATTTATATACAGAGGGTTTACAGTTACTTAAGTCAACTAAATGTACACTTCATTTTATTTTCTAAATTTCAAATTTTGAACTTAATTACTTATTTTCTTTTGTTTCATTAATGTAATTTTTCAGAGTTGTAGGATTAGTTGATTTAATTTTGCATGATTTTTACACATGTAAATTATTCAGACACATATATTTTGCTTTAAAAATATTTAACATGTGAATATTTAAAATTATTTTCTTAATTCTTATATGGTCGGTGAATTTAAATAAATTTATTTTCTTATAGTTCTAAACATATTTTTCCAGGTAACAAATACTTACTGTATTTTCAAAAAGCACATACTTTATTAAGAAAGACTTCATTACCTGGTCACTTTTTTGTAAATATTTGTACTTGAATTAAAAATGTTTAAGATAGGCATGGTGACTTGTGGCTTCCATTTTCTAGCTCTGGTAGGAACTGCAAATAGGGTTTGTAATTCGGGAAAGCCTGAGAAACTATGAGACCTTATTATAAAAATATCCAGAGTGAAATGATTAGAGATATAGCCATTCATAGCGGGATATAGAGTGCATGGATATCATATTTTAAATCTTGAGTTAAAACAACAGTAACATCAATGTTTTGTCAAAATAAAAGCATATATGTTTCACAATGTTTATTATTTAAAACTTGTTTGCGAAGATTCTCATGTCTTCTATTTCTTAATTTTCAATTGACTTAATCCATAAGAATCCAAGTATATTGTGATTATTTTATTTCTACTACTTTTTTTTTTTTTTTTGTCGGTCGTGGGGCTTGAACTCTGGGCCTGGGCGCTCTCAATCAGCTCTTTAGCTCAAGGCGAGCGCTCTACCACTTGAGCTACAGCGCCACTTACGGTTTTCTGGTGGTTTATTGGAGATAAGAGTTTCACGGTCTTTCCTGCCTGGGCTGGCTTTGAACCGAGATCCTCAGATCTCAGCCTCCTGAGTAGCTAGGATTGCAGGCGTGAGCCACCAGCGCCCGGCTATTTCTACTACTTTTAAATATTATGAGCAATGTTTTGATTTCATATATTAACCTACTTTTACTATTTGTAAAAATTTTCTCTGTTTAATATGAAAATATCAATATTCCAAATGAATGGATGTGGTGTTTATGTGTGTGTGTGTTTATGTGGTTTCTATGTGTGTGTGCTTTCTGTGTACTTTGTAATGCTTGGGAGATCACACCATTGTTTCACATATGCCAGGCCAGGTTTTACCACTGAACCATATATTCTAGTTAGAATGCAAATAGTTTTTAAATTATGACTTTTAAATTTTCTTTGCTAGTATGTTTTTTCAAAGTAATATATAATGAAATGTGTACCATATTCTATCCACGATAGCAATTTTTATTGTTATTTTAGTGTTACTTAGAATATTTCCACTGCCTTTCCACTTACAAACTCTTGTGTTTGTTATTGATAAAGGTGTTGCTTTGCTTATTTTGTCTCTTTATTGAATTTGCCTTCAGAGTTTACCTATTCTTTCTCTTATTTATTAGGAAATTAATTATCATATTCTTATTGCAATATCTTTACATTGTAAGAGGTATATACAATGCTTTATTTTCTATTTTATTTTTTCCCACTCTCTCTGACTCTCAGTACACACTATTTTGTGTATTAAAAGAAAACTTGATTCAGGACACATCGATTATTTTCCTCCTTCTCTTCTCTGAAGTCTTTCTGTTTTTTGAAACACAATACCAATGACATACAGCTCCTATGTGGTCCATCATCCTATTCCCTCTCACTCTCCTCTGTAGTACATCTCAAGTCGTTATCATTCAGATTTATTAGGCTATATTATTATCTAAATCTTAACTCATTCCTAAATTAGTTTTAGTTGCTTCTAGCATTCCATAAAGACATTTTTCTATATATAATATCTGGGGTCTTGTGTTTTCACAAGGTGAAAAATATGAGTGACTATCAAACATGTAGATATCTCTACAGAATATTGGTCCACTTGCTCAATAAACTCCTATATAAATTCAAGGAATGTAGGTCAGTTAGAACAATCTTGAAAAATGGTGTAGCTTGAGCCCTCATATTAGATTTGAATTTTATTACCATGTTTAGTAGTGAAGAAAACATATCTCTACTATAAGAATAGACACATATGTCCAACATTTCTTTGATTTCTTGTGTTTCTGGGTCTCTATTAAGAAAATGTTGGCCTGTGCCAACAAGACCTAGGGCTTCTCCTGCTCGATCCTGTAATGTTTTCAGAGTGTCCGCTTTGACTCTGAGGCCTTTGATCCATTTGGAGTTGATTCTGGTGCAGGGTGATATATAAGGGTCTAGCTTTACTTTTCTCCAAGTAGTTAACCAATTTAGTAAGCACCATTTACTGAAGAAGCGGTTTTTCTTCCATTCTTTTTTTAGCTCCGTTATCAAAGATTAGATGGCTATAGGTCTGTAGGTTCATTTCTGGATTTTCATTTCTATTCCATTGGTCCTGAGGTCAGTTCTTGTGCCAGTACAAAGCTGTTTTGATTACTATGTCTTATAGTGGAGTTTGAAATTTGGTATTGATATTCCTCCAGCAGTGTTCTTTCCTGTTGAGGATCATTTTTGCTATTCAGGGTCTTTTATTGTTCCATATGAATTTTTGCATTGCCTCTTCTATTTCCTTGTAGAATGAGGATGGAATTTTGATAGGTATTGCATTGAATTTGTAGATAGCCTTGGGAAGTATTGCCATTTTCCCGATGTTGATCTTTCTAATCCAGAAGAGTGGGAGTTTTTTCCCCTTTCTAAGTTCTGTTTGGATTTTCTTTTTCAAATTTTTTAAGTTTTCATCATAGAGGTCCAGAGCTTCTGCATGGCAAAGGACATAACTAGCACGATCAATAGAAAGCCCACGGATTGGGAGAAGGTCTTCACTAGCCATACAACGGACAAGGGTCACATATTTAAAATATACCTGGAATTCAAAAAAATTAAATCCCCCAACAACAAATCTTCAAAGAAACAACTCCCCAATAAATAAGTGGGCTAAAGTTTTAAAGAAAAACTTCTCTGAGGAGGAAAGCAGGATGGCCATTAGTCACATGAAGAAATGCTCAACCTCCCTACCCATAAAAGAAATGCAAATCAAAACAACATTGAGATATCACCTCACTCCAGTTAGAATAGCTAAAATCAAGAACTATAATGACAACAGATGCTGGATGGGATGTGGATAGAAGGGAACCTTATTGCATTGTTGGTGGGTGTGTAAACTTGTTCAACCATTTTGGAAAGCAGTATGGAGGTTCCTCAAAAGACTCCTCATAGAGCTCCCCTATGACCCAGCAATCCCACTTTTGGGCATTTACCCAAATGCTCACAAACAAGACCACACTAAAGCTACCAGCATGACTATGTTTATTACAGCATTATTTACTATAGCTAAGATATGGAACCAACCCAGATGCCCCTCAGTAGATGAATGGATCAAGAAAATGTGGTATACATACACAATGGAATTCTATGCCTCCCTCAGAAAGAATGACATTGCCCCATTTGTTTGGAAATGGAAAGACTTGGAAAAAATTATATTAAGTGAAATAAGCTAGGCCCAAAGAAACATAGGTCTCATGGTTTCCCTTATTTGCAATATCTAGTATATGTCTGAGTCAAGCAGAAAAGGTCAGATAATGTGATGTTAGGGAAATGAACCCTAAGATATGTATTCAAATGTTTTTTTTTCTTTAATTCGATTATTTCTAACAGATTTATAAGATTATTTCTTTGTTGCCTTCCATGTCCTTCCCCCACAGTATAACCCCTGCTTTCACTGTATTTAGCGGTTGGTATAATTTGTGCCTGGGAAGGGGAAAAACAAATCGTTTAAATAGGGATACAGGTGGACCCATTGCAACAATGAGAAGTACAAGTTGTCATGTCGACAAAGAACTTTATAATTTGGTTCTTGGGTGGGAGGATTCGGTGAGATAGGGGGGAGGATGGGAAAAGTTGTGAAGGGGAAACAAAGGAGCAGGCTACAGTGCCTGATTAGAAATGTACTCAATCTTGCCCATGTAATTGTAATCCCTCTGTGCATTATTTTCACAATAAAAAAAGAAAAAAAGAAGAGACACATAGAAGAATGTAACATATTTATCAAAAATAAATTCTTAGTTTTATGGTCAATACATTTTGACAAGGATGCCATGACTTTATCAAATAAAAATATAATCTTAAATGGGTATATTGGCACTATTGCCTCCCTAGATTTAAAGAATGATCTTAGACTACTACCTCTAACCTTATACAAAAATTTAAAGTAAAAAATAATTATCAAACTAAATGTGAGGTGTAAAAATCTATAAAACATAAATGTAAACATTCATGATATTGGATCAGTAAAGGTTTCTAAAAGATTGACATTGAAAGTATTAGTTGCAAAAGAAAAGCAAGAATAAACTGATTAATATCAACTGATTACTGTTCTTAATTCTAAGAAAGGAGTAAAAACATATCCAACAGATAGAGGACACATATTTGTTAATGCTACAATATTAATGCTATAATGATACTGAGTCTTACGTACATTTATAACTTCTAACTCCATATAAAATTTTTCCCAAACATGATATTTTTTAAAGAACATATGTAAATTAATAGTCAATAAGAGGGGCATATGAATTAAGCTCCTCCTTATGATCTAAGAAAAAATATAAAAAACTCACTGGTATGACCATCATATAAAAAGATGACACAAAATATAGTAATGCATTTGTGGAGAAATATATACTCTCCACATAGCAGAATGATTTATAAAACTGCAATCATTTTAGCAAGCAAATTTTGAAGTATTCAAAAGGTCAAAGAGAATTTTATGATCCAGCGATCACACTTCTATGTATGTATTAAAGAGAAGAAAAAAAAAACTTGGACAGAGAATGTAGTTAATTGACAGTGCACATGAATAGTATGTGTGACACCCTGGAAATAATGCCTCAAAACAAATTTTGAAAAGACACATTATAGAGGATGTATGCTGAACAAATTCCTGTAACTGAATTTTGTATCTATTTTAATGTCTGTTCTAAAGTTTACAGCATTTCTATTTGAAGAAATGCAAGTTTGTGAAAATTAGGCTTGGAAAACCTGTGATTGTACAATTCACTTCCAAAGCACTAAAATGTATACAATAAAAGGAGATAATATATTGCATGTGAAATACATGACAGCCAAAAAATTATTAAAAATACTTCACACAAATTTCAGAATATATGAAAAGATATCTTCGGTGTTGGCTAAAAAATCTTTGTAAACTACGGCTGTTAAAACAAAGATGTGATTTCTCTTTATTTTGAGTTTTTTTGATCTGTTGTTTTGATTTTATGCAGATATAACTCAATCAAAAAGTTTATGTGATAAATGGAATATCTAGAAATTATGCATCACTTATGAGTAATTGATAACTATTTCTGGAAGAAACTTTTGGCAAATGATAGAAGACCCAAATCTATTAATCTGCATTTTATGAAAGCCATATGTTACTTCCTCAATCCAATTGCTTTTCTCTACTTTGCTAGGAAGAAAATGTATTCTCACGTTAAGAGCCAATAGCAGTGAAAAACAAAATACACAATCATCTTGATTTATTTGTGAAAGTATCAAATGAAATAAAACAATTCTACTTAATCGACTCCAAATTTGGTATCTATGAAGATGTTCCTGAATGCCAACATCCATTGATTTTTCAGAATTTTAATTTCTACCAACATATGAAAACTAGAACAAGAAAACAAATACAGTCTTAGAGCAAACCAGCCTTGGACTAATTTTCTTTATTGTTGTGAAATTACAAAAGAATTGATACCATTAAGAAAATGATCCATTCCTATGTAAATCAGTTAATAATGTTTATCACTTATAATTCCAATACCAAGCAAGAGTAATTTTATATAATCATTACAAATATCATTTTATTGCAATCTAAAATAGAATAAAAGACATGTCCCAATATATTATTATTATTCTTAATTTCTAATCATTACCTAAATATCTTAAACAATCTATATAGTCATGTCTTTAACGTAGACTCAAATATTCTATACTTTGTTTTTTTTTGTCGGGGGGGAGGGGCGGTTCCAGTAGTGAGGCCTGTACTCTGGGCCTGGGCACTGTCCCTCAGCTCTTCATCTCAAGACTAGTACTCTACCACTTGAGTCACAGAGCCACTTCTGGCTTTTTTCTTTTTCTTATATGGTGCTGAGGAATCAAACCCAGGGTCTCATGCATGCAAGGCAAGCGCTCTACCACTGAACCACTTTCTCAGCCCCAAATATTCTATAATTTTTACTTATCATTTTCCACGGACATATATTCATGTTTCTTAGAAATGTTCACAGCAGTTAAAAGATGCTTTTGTGAAATTAACGTGCTATATTTTGTTGTTGTTTTTGTTGTTGTTGTTTGCAAGGCCTCGGCATTTTCCCTAAGCCTTTTTGTGGTCACAGCCAGCAGTCTCCAACTTGAGGCACATAGCTAATCCCTGTTTTTAGTGGTTAATTGCAGAAAGAATCTAACAAGTACTTTTCTGTCTGGGCTAGTTTCGAACACAATTCTAAGATATCATTATGACAATGATCTCTAAAAATGCATGGAGTTTTTTTTTTTTTGATTGGAGTTATTTTTTTTTAATTGGCAGAGTACCGTACAGAGGAGTTACAATTACATGGGTAATATAACAAGTACTGTTTTTATCAAGCATTGTTACCTCCTGTTTATTTCCCCTTCCCATCCTTTCTCATACTCCTCCTACCTCCCCCCACCCAATCCTCACCCCCACCAAAGTTGTAAAATTCGTTTTTTGACAAACTACTTGGACATCTCATTGTTGCAGTGGGTCCACCTGTATACCTATTTAAAGGATTTGTTTTTGCCCTTTCCCTCCAAAATTTTACCAACATCAAATACAGTGAAATCAGGGGTTATACCATGGGGGAGGGACATTCAAAGCAACAAAAAATCATTTTATAAATATGTTAGAAACAATCACAAGAAAGAAAAAAAACATTTGAAGTCGAATCTTATCTCTTAAAACCTACCAGTTTTAAAACCTGCCAGTTTTAAGAGATAAGAGGAGAGGTAGAGAGTTCCGGGAAGATGGCGGAGGAGAAGCTGGAATCTGAACAAGCTCTTGCATAGAAAACAGTTTCAGAGTTCCAGTGAACAGTCCCAAGCCAGAGAATCACACCAAGTGTGCCATCACAGGACAGAGAGTTAGTCAAGAGAGGGGAAGCCAAGCAGACACATCTGAGCGCCTGCCAGCAGCTGCTGCTGCGGCGGCAGGGTCGCAGCGACGACCGCAGCCGCGGCCATACCTGAGCGCTCACAGAGAGTCCGGGACGAAGGAGCCAGATGCAGCGGGCGAGAGGATTCTACTCAACACCAGCAAGAACCGACAAGGAGCGGACAACTTCATCCTGCACTTTGCAGACCAGAGACGACCCAGGATCCAAGACTCGGCGTGAGTAGAAGCCCCACTTCCTCACTCCTTCTCAGGGAGCAGAGGAGGGAAGGCCACCCCTCCCCCCCCAGCACCGGTGATCTCCATCTTGGATACCGACAAAGCTCGGAGGAGCGGCTAGCTCCAGCTCAGGCCTTGGAATAAAACGAGTCATTTAGCAGGTCTCAAGAACTTAACGGCGAAGTGACCTCACAGACTCAGTTCCATCCAGGGAAAAGTCACCCAGCTCAGGCGCCAGCCATTGAAGTGGCTCTCCTCACAGGGTAACCAGAGCCAGAGGCTGCCCCTCCCTCTAGCAGCCACCACAATCAATTGAAAAACAGAAACCCTGAGAATGGCTCCAGGCTGGGTGCTGTGAGTTTTTTCACAAAATAGCCCCAGGGAAAAGCTACTGTTTGTTGAAAGGCCTCAACTCTACCCAGAACCTAGCCTCATCACTGCATCCCCCTCTTTTGTGATTCTCAAAGCAGATCACCCTCCCAGTAAACTAACCTGGGAGGGGGATCTCAAAATCTTGGGTAAAGCAGAGCATTTTTCTGCCTGTTCCAACAAACTGACTTAAGAAACCAATCAAGCCACAGGACCTCAAGCTGACCAGAGACTCCAACCACACTGTGGTTACAGACAAAAGGGAGATACAGGACTCTTCCCACCGCACCAGCAGCTGCTGGCAGGCGCTCAGATGTGTCTGCTTTTTTTTTTTCTTCTTCTTCTTTTCTTTTTTTCTTTTTTTTTTTGTTTTGTTTTTTTTTTTCGTTTTTTGTTACCTTATACATATAAAAAAATTTTTTTTGCTTTTCTAAAACTTTTATTAATCTTTAATTTTTGCCTCTTCTGAAAAAATAATTGTTTTCCATTAACTTTTTTTTTTCTTTTCTCCTCTTATAATTTTTATTTTAGGAATACGTGACTGTGTGTTTTCCTTTCTTTTCTTGTCTTCTTTCTCTTTTTCTTTCATTCTTAATTATCTTTTTGTTTTTTTGTCTAGCTCTACTGAACTTCTGATCTTTTCTTCTCACTTTCCTATCCTTTCCATCTTTTCCTCTTTGTTCTTCTTTATGTGACTTAACTTGTCCTGCACATCCTCAGATAAACCCGTAGTTAACCAGTAGACCCTATCCCCCATTGTGTACACACTTAATCCACAAACTTATTACTCAATTCAAAACCTGTGAGACTTAAATTCATTAATAGCAGTACTACCTCTTTATACCTATATAATATTTTAAGCATTTTTTAAAGTTTTTCACATCTCCTCTATGTCCCTCCCTTTCTCTCAACATATTCATATTCCTCTATAAATAGATGGTCTTTTAATCTCTAAAATAACATTAATTTTTACGTTT
The DNA here is from genome assembly GCF_019054845.1 of Dipodomys spectabilis. NCBI lineage: Eukaryota > Metazoa > Chordata > Mammalia > Rodentia > Heteromyidae > Dipodomys > Dipodomys spectabilis. The sequence goes on from NW_024870800.1 coordinate 1,503,995, forward strand.
CTATTTTTTTCTGGTCTCTTTTCATTCCCCTTTCCCTTTCTTCTTTTTTTCTCTCTCTCTACTTGCATCCTACCCAACCTATTTCCTGCATTGTGATTAGGACAAAGTTAACTCTCCCTGTGCCTCCCCACACCAATCTATTCCTATTTTTTACCCACATCTCTCCCTAACCCTAATAATTTCTGGTTTTCCAAATTCTTCTCTGCGGTTCGAAGCCCTTTAACATATAGTTGTTTGATGTCGAATAGATGTATCTGTTGAACTAGATTGTATCTGTAGACTATTGACTGTACAAATGCAAACTTTGGTTGATGGTTGCCTTAAGATAGTGTTCTAGCACAAAACTGGTGCTATCTTCATCTCAAATGGGCAGAGTAAGCCGGAAAAACACAAGAAAAATGGCAAATTCGGGTATCTCAATTCCCAATCTTGATAATCAGGGGTTAGAACAGATAATGAATAATCCAGAGGAGAGTTCCCAAATAGCTCTACAAACACTGCTGGCAAACATGATAAATGAAAAGTTTGACAATGTACAAAGGACTCTGTATGAGCGTGACAGGGAGAGAGAGGAGGCATCCCAGAAGTTTATACAGGAATATCATAAGCGTGAGGAAGCTACTCAAAAACTGATACAGGATTTGCGTGAACAACTTGAGAATACTCAAAGAGACAGGGAGGAATGGCATGAGCAGGCTGAGAACACTCAACGAGATCTGCAGGAATCCCACGAACGGGAGGAAGCTAATCAAAGAGTAATACAGGAATTGAGAGACCAGGTAGAGAACACACAGAGATCACTAAAGGCATTCATGGAATCCATTAACAAAGAGCTGAAGGAAGTCAGGGAGACCACAAAGGGAATGCTGAATGGAACCCAACAGAAGGAATGGGAGACCAAAGAAACCATAACCAATCAACTAAGTGATTTGAGGACAAACACTGAACACCAAATTAAGGAAGTAAAGAAATTCATACAAGACCTAATACAGAGCTTCAACAAAGAACTTGAAGCCATCAAAGCTGACCAACTAGAAGGAAAAGAGATAAAAAACAAAGTAGAGAGTCTTGACAGCAGGTTAGACCATGCAGAAGATCGAATCTCAGGGATTGAAGACAGCCTAGATATTATAGAGAAAGAACATACAACCATCCAAGACAAGTCCAAGAAATATGATAGATCTATCCAACACCTGGAAGACACCATCAGAAGGCCTAATCTAAGGATAATGGGTGTAGAGGAGCACCTAGAAACAGAAGTTAATGGTCTAGGAAATTTGTTTAACAGGATCCTAGCAGAGAACTTCCCAAATATGCAAAAAGATAGGCCTGTCCAGATACAAGAAGCCTTTAGAACCCCAAATAGACCAGACCAGAATAGGACATCCCACCGCCACATTATAATCCACACAGGATCAACTCAGAACAAGGAAAAGATCCTTAAAGCTGTCAGAGAGAAAAGGGTAATCACTTATAAAGGGAAACCAATTAGAATCACCTCAGATTTCTCAGCAGAGACAATCAAAGCAAGAAGAGCATGGAATGATGTATGCCATGCCCTAAAAACAAACAACTATCAACCAAGAATACTGTACCCAGCTAAACTCTCCTTCATAACTGAAGGCCAAATAAAAACCTTCCAAAGCAAAGAAAAATTGAAACAATACATCTCCACCAAACCAGCCCTACAAAAGATTCTTAAAGATGTCCTACACATAGAAAACCAACAAGACCGCAATAAAGGCCAAGAAACTGCATCCAAACTGAGAATCCAAGAACCATAGGAAGAACCCAGTTTTCGCAGCCCACAAGAAGGTAGATAACATGGCAGGAACTCCCAAATACCTCTCAGTCCTATCTCTTAATGTTAACGGACTGAACTCTCCAATTAAGCGACATAGACTGTCTAGTTGGATTAAAAAACAAGACCCTTCTATCTGCTGCCTGCAGGAGTCACATCTTGCCCGTAAAAACAAACACATTTTCAATGTTAAAGGCTGGAACAAAATCTACCAAGCAAACGGACCACATAAACAGGCGGGAGTTGCAATCCTAATATCAGATAAAATAGACTTCAAATTAAAATTTGTGAAAAGAGATAAAGAAGGTCACTACATACTAATTAAAGGATCTCTCCTTCAGGAGGATATTACAATTCTAAATATCTATTCACCAAACAATGGAGCACCCAAATTTATCAAAGAAACACTACTTTCCCTCAAATCCCATATAGATCCAAAGACAATAATTGTTGGGGATTTTAACACACCACTCTCCCCACTAGATAGATCAACTCGGCAAAAACTCAACAGAGAAACCACAGATCTAAACAGCTGCATAGATCAACTAGACTTAACAGACATTTACCGAACATTTCACCCAGCAGCATCAGAATACACGTTTTTCTCAGCAGCACATGGAACGTTTTCTAAAATAGACCACATTTTAGGACACAAAGCAAACGTCTAAATTCAGAAACATTGAAGTTATACCTTGCATTCTCTCTGACCACAAGGGAATAAAATTAGAACTCAACACCTAAAGCCACGAAAGAAAGTCCGGTATCACATGGAGGCTGAACAACACACTGCTGAATCATGAGTGGGTCATGGAAGAGATTAGAAAGGAAATTCAAATGTTCATGCTATTCAACAAAAATGAACACACAAAATACCAGCTCCTCTGGGACACAGCAAAGGCAGTACTCAGAGGCAAGTTTATAGCTCTGAGCTCCTACATCAACAAATTGGAGAGATCTGAAACTAGCAATTTAATGACGCATCTAAACCTCCTTGAAAAAGAGCAGCAAGATAAACCCCAATCCAGTAGACGGAAAGAAATAATCAAAATTAAAGCAGAATTAAATGAATTAGAATCCAAAAAAACTGTAGAAAGAATCAACAAAACAAAGAGTTGGTTCTTCGAAAAAGTTAACAAAATTGACAGACCCTTAGCAAATCTTATCAGAAAAAGAAAACACACCCAAATTAATAAACTCAGAGATGAGAATGGAAACAACACCACGGAAACAACCAAGATTCAGAACATTATAAGGGAGTACTTCTCAAAACTGTATGCTAATAAGTTTGAGAACTTGACAGAAATGGACCTCTTCCTAGCAAATATTGACATGCCAAAACTAAACCAAGATGAGTTAAACTATCTTAACAGGCCCATATCAAACATTGAAATAGAAACAGCAATATGAGACCTCCCAGCTAACAAAAGTCCAGGACCAGATGGTTTTACAGCAGAATTTTACAAGGCCTTCAAAGCAGAGCTCACACCAATTCTCCTCCAACTCTTCAATGAAATTGAAAGAGAAAGTTCACTACCGAACACATTCTATGAAGCCATCATAACCCTCATCCCAAAACCAGGCAGGGACTCATCAAAGAAAGAGAACTATAGACCCATTTCTTTGATGAACATTGATGCAACACTTCTCAACAAAATTGTGGCCAACCGACTTCAACAATTCAGCCCAAAAATTCATACACCACGATCAAACAGGATTCATTTCAGGGATGCAAAGCTGGTTCAATATACGCAAATCAATTAATATTATTCATCACATCAACAGGAGCAAGAATAAGAACAACATGGTTATCTCAATAGATACAGAAAAAGCATTCGACAAGATCCAACACCCCTTCCTGATGAAGGTTTTGGAAAAATTAGGAATCCATGGAACATTCCTCAATATAATAAAGGCTGTATATGACAAACCTACAGCCAGCATTATACTCAATGGTGAAAAACTAAAGCCATTTCCTCTTAACTCAGGAACAAGACAAGGATGCCCACTCTCTCCACTCCTCTTCAATCTAGTATTAGAATGCCTAGCTACAGCAATAAGACAAGATGCAGACATAAAGGGGATCCAAATAGGGAAAGAAGAAATAAAACTCTCCCTCTTTGCTGATGACATGATCTTGTGTTTAAAGAATCCCATAGACTCCACTCCCAAATTACTCAAGCTGATTCAAAACTTTGGCAAAGTAGCAGGTTATAAAATTAACCCCCAAAAATCAATGGCTTTTCTGTATGCCAACAATGAGAAAAGTGTGGCTGAAATTAGGAAAGCAACTCCATTTGTAATAGCCCCACAAAAAAATAAAATACCTAGGAATTAACTTAACTAAAGAAGTGAAGGACCTCTATGATGAAAACTTTAAAATCTTGAAAAAGGAAATCAACACAGAACTTAAAAAATGGCAAAACCTCCCATGCTCCTGGATTGGAAAGATTAACATTGTGAAAATGGCAATACTTCCCAAGGCTATCTACAAATTCAACGCAATACCTATCAAAATTCCACCCTCATTCTTCAAGGAAATAGAAGAGGCAATCCAAAAATTCATATGGAACAATAAAAGACCCCGAATAGCAAAAACGCTCCTGAATGGAAAGAACACTGCTGGAGGAATATCAGTACCAAATTTCAAACTCTACTATAAAGCCATAGTAATCAAAACAGCTTGGTATTGGCATAAGAACAGACCTCAGGACCAATGGAATAGAATTGAAAACCCAGAAATGAACCTACAGACCTATAGCCATCTAATCTTCGATAAGGGTGCTAAAACAATAGAATGGAAGACAGACAGCCTCTTCAGTAAATGGTGCTGGCAAAACTGGTTAACTACATGTAGGAAACTAAAGCTAGATCCTTATATATCACCCTGCACCAGAATCAATTCCAAATGGATCAAAGACCTTGAACTCAAAGCAGACACTCTGAAAACATTACAGGATGGAATAGGAGAAACCCTGGGTCTCCTCGGCTCAGGCCGAAATTTTCTGAATAGAGACCCGGAAACACAACAAATCAAAGAAAGGTTGGACAAATGGGATTGTATAAGGTTGCAGAGCTTCTGCAGGGCAAATGACATAGCTAGCAAGATCAATAGAAAGCCCACGGATTGGGAGAAGATCTTTACTAGCCATACAACGGACAAGGGTCTCATATCTAAAATATACTTGGAACTCAAAAAATTAAACCACCCAACAACAAATCCTCAAAGAAACAACTGCCCAATAAGTAAGTGGGCGAAAGACTTAAAGAGAAGCTTCTCTGAAGAAGAAAGAAGGATGGCCAATAGACACATGAAGAAATGTTCAACATCCCTAGCCATAAAAGAAATGCAAATCAAAACAACATTGAGATATCACCTCACTCCAGTTAGAACAGCAAAAATCAAGAACTCTAACAACAACAGATGCTGGAGGGGATGTGGACAGAAAGGAACCTTACTTCATTGTTGGTGGGAATGTAAACTTGTTCAACCACTTTGGAAAGCAGTATTGAGGTTCCTCAAACGACTCCACATAGAGCTCCCCAATGACCCAGCAATCCCACTTTTGGGCATTTACCCAAATGATCACAAACAAGGCCACACTAAAGCTCCCAGCACAACTATGTTTATTGCAGCATTATTTACCATAGCTAAGATATGGAACCAACCCAGATGCCCCTCAGTAGATGAATGGATCAAGAAGATGTGGTATATATACACAATGGAATTCTATGCCTCCATCAGAAAGAATGACATTGCCCCATTTTTTAGGAAATGGAAAGGCTTGGAAAAAATTATATTAAGTGAAGTAAGCCAGGCCCAAAGAAACATAGGTCCCATGGTTTCCCTTATTTGCAATATCTAGTATAGGTATGAGTCAAGCGGAAAAAGTCAGAGAATGTGATGTTAGGAAAACGAACCCTCAAATATGTATTTTATTGTTTTTGTTTCTTTCATGCATGTGTTTCTAACGCATTTATAATATTATTTCTTTGTTGCTTTGTATGTCCCTCCCCCACAGTGTAACCTCCGCTTTCACATATTTGATGTCAGTATAACATGTGGAGGAGACGGGGACAAACAAGTCGTTTAAGGATTCAGGTGGACCTGTTGCAACAATGAGAAGTACAAAATGTCATGTCAAAACCAGCTTTACAATGTCGGTGTTGGGGGGGGAGGGGGGTATGACTGGGTGGGGGCAGGGGGGTGGCTGGGAAGGGAGGTGAAGGGTAAACAAAGGAGGAGGCTGCAATGCTTGGTAAGAAAAGTATGCATTTTCCTGCCCATGTAATTGTAACCCCTCGGTACAGTATGTTCTCAAATAAAATAAAATGAAATTAAAAAAAAAAAAAGAGGAGAGGTAAAAGTTCTCTTAGATACCAATCCATCTTCAAAATATTTGGTTCCAAGCACTCCATCTAAAGCATATTCAACAGCTAGTAAAACTTCTGTTGGCTGTAACTTCCTCCATGTTCGCATGTATACATGGGTATAAGTATGTGTGCATTAGTGTGTATAGTAACATATATGTGTACATATATAAGGGCATTTACACGTATAGGCATATATAAATAAATATACATTTATAAATATATGTGCACACACATATATATAGATATGTATATGTATATTTATGCATGTCAGGTATTCTGTGATTTAACCTATAGTTCCCAGCACATTGTCTTTCTCACAAAGTGTACATGATAAACTGCTCTGAGTATCTGTGGTATATGATGTGTATCACTTTGTACTCACTTCCCCCATTACCTTGTATCTCCTCCCTGTGAACAACTTCAGTCTATTTTCCATATGATAGCTTTGTTTTCATTACATGTAGTTACTTACTGATAATAAAATAAAAAGGTTGTAAAAGAAAAAGAACTTTTAGGTCACAGGTTAAAAGTATTATATTCATCCCAATGATTCCTATGAGATAAAATTTATAATAGTAGTAAAATTGAAAAGGAATCCTAGATCTGTTTTGCCATTTAGAATGACAGAGAATAATATCACGTCACTGTTATAACTCTTAAAGAATGCAAGGGTAACTGACGGTCGTTATGATGTTCCCATAAAATCAGTGCTACCTGAAGGATAATAGTAAACTAGCAGAAATTCTAAGTAGTAGACATGGAACATGAAAGAGGAAAAGAGGAAATGAAAGAGAGTGAAAGAGAGAGAAATATCATAATACTGAAAGTGCATAACAGAGAAACAAGAGCTATATGAGAATATTCATACTGCCGTCTTTAGATTCTACATGTACATTTGAATGTATTTGATGTATGATAACCCATCAACATAAAATATAAAGTAATTTTGATAAAAAATAAAGACTCAGAAGAAGTTATAAATGCTAAAACAATCTTCACAGAAGGAAAATCTCAGAGATATTTCATGACTTTGAAAAGGATAAAGTAGCTTCAGTTATTAAAAATTTAGAAATATGACAATTCACAAAAATATAAAAAGATATTCATATATTTCATTATATAACCCAAAGTAGAAAGCAAATGTTGTTTAGATGCTTTTTAAAACACAGTCTCTCAGGTGCTGGGAAGGTGGCGTAGTGGGATAGTGCTTGCCTTGCATGCATGAGGTCCTGGGTTTGATTCCTCAGCACCACATAAGCAGAAAAATATATAAATGGTTCTGTGCCTCAAGTGGTAGCACTAACCTTGAGCTGAAGAGCTGAGGTACAGACCCAAGATCCAGAGTTCAAGCCCCACAACCTACAAAAACCAAAACAAAAAAGAAAACAAAACCCAATCTCTCACTTTTGTGGCCTCAACTATGTAATACTGCGGGTTCAGCCTAGGGCTAAGATTTTAGGTGTGGACATTTATCAACACTCCTGATTTAGACTCTACTTGATAAAAGTAACTAGTAGATGTCAGGGACAAGCAGAAAAGGTCAAAAGCTATGTACAATGACCAAATAAGATGATGTTAAGTGAAATGAGCCCCAAGATAGGGACACAAGGGTTTTTTTTATTTTCTTGCTATTTTTTCTAATGTACTTATAATGTACCATGCGATTTTTTTTGTTACTTTGTATGTTCCTTCCCCAAGGAATAACTCCGTTTTTCACTGTATTTGATGTCGATGCTCTGCATCTTGTATATACATTTATCTAATTTAGGGAGGAAAAGGGACAAAACAAAATACTTAAATATGAATTCAGGTTGACCCATTGTAACAATGAGATGTACAGACAGTATTGTAAAAAATGAACTTTGCAATTTAGGCAGGGGTGGGGGGTGGGATTATGGAGTGTATTAGTGGAGGTGGGAAGGAAGGGATCTTAGGGAAAAACAAAGGAGGTGGTAGCAATGCTTGATAAGAAATGTACTTATTACCTTATTCATGTAACTATAACCCCTCTATACAGTATTTTTACAATAAAAAACGTATTAAAATTATACTAAATGAAGTAAGCCAAGCCCAAAGAAACATAGTTCCCATGGTATCCCTTATTTGCAATAACTAATATATGTCTGGGATAAGCAGAAAAGATCAAAAGCTATGTGCATATGACTAGATAAAATTATGTTAAGGTAAATGAACCCCAAGATAGGGACATAAGTGGTTTTTTCTTTCTTGCTGTTGTTTCTAATGTATTTATAATGTACAATGTGATTTTTTCTTTTTTATATGATCCTCCCTCATAGTATAACCCTTGTTTTTACTGTATTCGATGTTGGTGCTCCTGCATCTTGTATATAAACTTCGCTAATTTGGGGAGGGAAAGGGAAAAACAAAATGCTTAAATAGAGATGTAGGTTGACCCATTGTAACAATGAGATGTATGAACTTCACAATTTAGCAGGGGAGAGAGGAGTGAGGGGTTAGGAGTTGGGATGTGTACTTGTGGAGGTGTGAGTGAAGGAACGGTGGGGGAAAAACAAAGGAGAAAACAATGCTTGATAGGAAATGCACTCATTATCTCACTCATGTAACTGTAACCCCTCTGTACAATATTTTTACAATAAAAAACATGTAAAAATGTTACAAGATAATATTGTTAACAAAGAAATTAATGCAGAACAGTGACATGAAGATATAATGAATAAGAGTGTGTGTGTGTGTGTTTGTGTGTGTGTGTGTGTGTGTGTGTTTCTCCTTGTTGACATGGTCAGAATTTGAACTCAGGTCTTCAAAGTCTTCCTAGGCCATTCTTCTTTATATTGGTGAGTTATTATATAAGCTACATCTCCATTCCTAACTCTTTGCTAATTCATTATAATTTTTGAAAAATAATCTCATGAATTTTTTTTTGCCCTGATTGGCTTTCAACTGTTATCCCCATATCTCAGCCTCCTGTGTAGATATCTTGAGTATAGAGGATTACAGGTGTGATCAACCACCACAAGGCTTTCAGAATAATCTTAAAAGTAGGAGAAAGTTTACTTCACGGGGACCTGTTTTTACATCTCCTAATTTTAAAACATTTTGGAATGATTATATGTGAGTTTATTCTTTTTTGGCTTCTTAAAAGACAGTAAGTGATGGTATTAAAAAGTTTCTAGTACTTTTTTGTTTTGGGGTCAGTCGTGGGACTTGAACTCTGGGATTGGGCTCTGTTGCTGCGCTTTTCAGCTCAAGGCAAACACTCTACCCCTTGAGCCACAGCGCCACTTCTGGTTTTCTAGTGGTTTATTGGAAATAAGAGTCTCACGGACTTTCCTTCCTGGGCTGGCTTTAAGCCACTGTCCTCACATCTCAGCCTCTTGATTAGCTAGCATTACAGGCATGAGCCACCAGCGCTCAAATAGCTTTACTACTTTTTACAAAGGACACTGGAACTGTGGGACAGAAGAAATTTGGCTCTCTATGGATCTCAATTTATAAGCTCAGCTCTGTGCATGATAACCCAATGTCACCAACACAGTTTGTGTTGAAGACAAAATGTGACAGAAAACAATTACATGGGCAATAGTTGCTATGCTATTGTGTCTTGGACAATATGAATATTGAATTGAAAGTGTAAGAGAATGGAGAGATTTTTACCTACTTTTTTGTATTGCTAAAAGACTTTGGAAACTGATTCATTTCCCACCTCACTGTTGGTCATTGAGCCAGGACCTTAGTGCCTTTAATTACAATTTTTCCCAACACTAAAATGGTAATAACATTAGCATTAGAGCTAATGTTTTCTTAAGAGTTAAGAGACATAACACTTGTGAAATACTTAACATAAACTTCTATGAATTAGCTTTGAGTTTAGCCAGCAGTTTTTTAAATACTAAACAGAATGTGATATGTATTACAGAAACAATTACATGTAGTGAGAAACCAGAAATAATCTTATCTATTGGCTATGCTCTGTTTCCAAGGAAGCTAAGTGGATAACATCTCATGCTGTAAGTCAAAATGGTTATCTTATGTCTTGATAGTGCAAAAATATCAGGGAAATTATAATGAAGGAATGTTGTAGACCGAGGTGAATCCATATGAAAATGTGCAAAACTGATCAAATGTAAAAGTAAATGAGCAGCATATTGTGTTTTATATCATTTAAGTTACATTGAAAAGATAGGGAAAACCTAGAGGAATAAATTCTCTTTTTGAAATCTTATCATAGGTTCTTAGAAGGACGAACTCTTTCCTCATTCTTGTAGAAGCATCATCAGATGAGAGGAACTTTATTTTTTTGTTTGCTTCCTTCCATTTATTCTTCAGTTTGAAATGTGAACTACATGAGACTGAAAGAAACCAAGGGAAATTAGACTCACAGGCTTTGGAAAGAGCAATCAACATAAACTACATAAAATACATATAGCTTTGTAAAAGGTCTAACTAAATTGAGTTATAGAATCTCACGCATAAACAGAAAATGATTTAAGCAATATCATGTTATTGACAATTGAAAAATGTTAGGAGTTGCTTTATTTTTTCCTTTCTATTACATTGAATTAAGTATTGATTTTGTATAGAATGATTAAAGGTGAGATTAACAAGAAATGATTAAAAATGGACAAATTTTCTGAATAGACATATTTTCCAAAAAGCGCTGAAAATCGCCAGTGGGATTACTAAGTTTTGTTGTACCACTTCTATGCTGGCTTAATTCTTTGTGAACAGAAGTCATTAGAGAAATGCAATCAAAATTACTATGATACTACTTCATAACTATTATAACTCTTATCAAAAAAATCAAAGGAAACACTTGTGGTGGTAAAGGCTTTTAACTCCAAACACTTAGGAGGTTGGAGTAAGTGCATTTGCGTCTAAGGCCAGTCTGGGGTACTGCACATAGTAAAAACCTGCCATTAAAAAAAAACTTAAAAGGCTATAACTTTGGTTAGAGTATGGAGAAAAGGAAATTTTCTACACTCTTCGTCAAAATACAGGTTAGTATTCTCGCTTTAGAAAGTAGTATGCAGTTTTGTAAAGAAATGCAAAGTTGTAATCTCATCTGACCCACCAATCATATGATTATTTCTCTCTGGGTAACACGTAAATAAATCTGTAGTACATTCTTATTCATATTGTTCACAACAACAGCCAAGATAAAAATAGAAATTAAGTGTTCAACTACAGACTAATAATGCAACTGTGGTGCATGCACATATATAGTTTTCAGTTTCATCCTTAAAATAGTAAGAGATTTCTCTCATTAACCACAACTTACAATGACCTGAAAGATGTATTCTAAATGACGAAAAATGTTATTTTCTGATCTTTGTAAAACCACACAAACACAAACTCTCTCACACACACACCAACCTCAAACATTAAGAGAGAAATTTATTAAAAAATTAAAGCAAAGTGGAATTGCTGGGACATTCAGGTCACAATGTAGAAGGTTGTAGATATACAGGATGACCAAGTATGGAGTAGTAATGTACAACTTAAGTATACAGTGAAGAACACTGGCCTTACATAGGAATGAAGTGAAGTAAGTCCGAGTTCTTCTTAGTAGGGGTTGCTCTTTTAGTTGTTCTTATTTCAGTAATGGATGAGATGAAAGTAATTCTTTTAAAAACCTGCCTGTTTGCAGAAATAATAAGAAACAATATAGCAATAATGTTGTATGCTCAACATAGAACGAAATGTCAAATTAAAATACATGAGATTATCCTTGAAATAAACTAGTTATTACAAATAAGGGAAACTATAGGATCTATGTTTAAGTCTGGCAAACTTCACTTAATATGATTTTTTCCAAAATCTTCCATTTCCTTACAAATAAGGTGATATCATTATTTCTGATGGGAGCATTGTATTCCATGTGTGTGTGTGTGTGTGTGTGTGTGTGTGTGTGTGTGTTTGTGTGTGTGTGTGTGTGTGTGTGTCTGTGTCACATTTTCGCGATCCATTCATCTACTGAGGGGCATCTGGGTTGATTCCTTATCTTAGCTATGGTAAATATTACTGTGATAAACATCATTGTGCTGGTAGCTTTAGTGTGGCCATGTTTGTGATCATTTGGGTAAATGATCAGAAGTGGGATATCTGGATAATAGGGGACCATTATTGTCTACAGTGAAGATAATTTTAGTAGATGAGCAGAATAACTCAATAGCTATGTACATAAGAGCATATGAGGTAATTCCAAGAGAAATGTACTCCAAGGCATGTTCTTTATTGTTGCTGATCCTAATGTACTATGTGATTTCTTTTTATCATTTTCTTTTCTCCAACTATGGTTATCCCCTGTAGTCACTGTATTTGATTTTGATACCCTGAGTATTGTAAATATGTTGATCTGAACTAGGGAAGGTAAAGGGAAAAACAAAATGGTGAGACAACGGACAAAGGGAGAATCTATGCAAAAGTGATACTCTGAAGACAGTAGTTGGAACTAATCCTGGGGTGGGACGTTGGGAGGGAAGCCGGAGAAAAACAGGGGAAAGGGTAACAAGTTAGAAAAGAAAGGAATTCATTACCTTATTTATGTAACTATAACCCCTCTGTACATTAACTTGACAATACAATTTAAATAAAAAATAAAATAAAATACATGAGAGCAGTAACACAAGAAATGGGACTGGGGGAAATACTGTACTATATAAAGAAGAGTAAAACATCTGTGGAGAGCAGTAATTTTACTTTAACATAGGAAGTAATAAACTAGCATACAGTTTTTCAGCCTCATGTCAGTCACTTAAAAGTGGAAAAAGACACAATCAGTAAACCAATAGAAATAAAATAGAAAACTATACATTTAAGAGGAAGAGATGACTTGGACCAAGAATAACAAATGACACAATTAGGAAACAAATAACAAGCTGGTAATTTTAAAAAAAAATTAACCATAATTCTTTCAACTCTTTTTACATCACAATTTGAACTATAATTCAAATCACAGATTAATAGCATATCATTTTAATAATATGTTACTTATTATTGATTTCTTAATATTTAATGTTTAATATATAATTTTAATTTTAGTAACTATAGAAAAGAAGAAAGTGGAACTAAGCTTAATAATATATTTCACGAATTGTAAAATTGAGAAGTATTAGAATTTAAACAAATAACATATCATTATTGTTTCATTTCTGTGAATTAATTTAATAATTCAAAGTATATTCTACATAGCACTCATCTTAATGACAAATAATAAATTATTGCACATGACTCTTGGTATTAGGTGGAAGGGTTCAGCCCGTGGTAAAATTCACACAATACAGTACATGAGCGTATGACTCCTCTCTAGTTTAAATTTTGGAAATTTGATTTCTACATGCATGTTAAATTCCTGACTAGGTAAAATCTATACAATTGTATGCAATTATATACATGGAGAGTTTTTCAGATGATGCTTAAAAGTCATATTCATTAATTAAATTTTTATTTTTTTGTACTAAATAAATATAGGGATACTGAACTTCTGAGTAGATGATGGTGTATGTGTGCTAGATTACACCTATTGAGGCTTATTTTATATTTCTGACATTGTTTCTACAGTTGGATTTAATTTTCCATAAGAGGTTAAGTCTATTACATTGGATATATGAAAGTAAACTGAATGTTCATTCCATTAATCCTTTGCCACTTTTCTAATCCCAATATAAATTATCCATGTGTTTGAAGTAATGAAAATAAGAACAGTCATAAGCAAGATTAATCAGTCATACTAGACAAGTATTTTCTCCTTCATTTTGATAGTTGGTCCTCTTTTACATTACAGAATATTTTTGGGAGAATGTGCTCCAGGCTTACCACAACTGCAGAATATTTTGGTTTGATCTGTCATAAGAGAAGGAAAGAAGGGGAACCTTCCTTCCAAAGTCTGCTCCCAGGGGTGTGATCTGTTTTATGGTGGTGACTTGGAAATGAACATTTTTCACAGTCAACCTTGAAAAGCAATCTTGATAGACCATTTCTGTAAGTGGTTACAAGGATTATTCATCGCTTCGCAAGGATGCCAAATTGACTCATTTTGAGACAATTAAAATAGGAATTTAGTCAGCTGTTCTTTGTATCTTTAGGAGAAAAGCCCATTGACTCTAGGCCAGGGGAGTCACTGGGGCCCAGAGAAGCTACTACCTTCAATAGTAATCCTAGACATCTAAAAACAAACAAACAAACAAACAGTAAAAACCTCCAGTAAGCACAGCCAGTCAGGGCTGCTATCACAATCTACATGAAGTCAGGCAAAACAACAAAAAAAAACAAATAAAAAAAAAAAAGAAGCTGAGAATCAGTTAGCTGATAACTAATATCTTTTTATGAGGGAGAATGAAATGACACTCCAGAGAGAGGGTCAGAAAGACTGATCAGAGAGACTAAAATTGGTCACACGAAGAATGGAAAATAGAATTCCTTGTAGAACAAATAAATCATAGAAAGCTTGTGCATGTAAGTACAAGACAGCAGACCAAATTCCAGAAACACACAATTTCTTAGAGGTCAGCTTAATAAATTATCCAAGGAAATCTTTGAATTCTCAAAAATTTACCACATCTGGGAGAAGGCCAATTTTTGAAGAGAAAGAAAATATCATCACTCTGATAGGAAGTCCAATATCACATTAGAAAGTAATCAAGCACCGATTTGTAATAAAAAGAGAAAAACATTATTCCAAATGAGGGTTTCATTTCTTATGAAAATTTACAAATGTCTGATAAAATGAGTTGAGGGAGAAGTGTTCTAACAGTGATATCTGAGTTGTAGACCCAGGATAAGAGATGGATTTTTTTCTTTTATAAAAAAACAAAAATAAAAAATAACCAAAACTATTTTTAGCCTAGTGCCAGTGGCTCACAGCTGTAATCGTAGCTATGCAAGAAGCTGGGATCTGAGGACTTCTGTACAAAGCCAGCATGGTCAGGAAAGTCCCTGAGATTCTCATCTCTATTTAACCAACAGAAAACCAAAAGTGGCACTGTGGCTCAAGATGTAGAGCACTTACCTTGAGTTGAAGAGCTCAAAGACAGTGCCCAAGTCCACACTTCAAGCCCCTCAACCAACAACAACAACAACAATCTCCTTTTCTTGGACTGCCTACATTTTTTCCTAATATTCAACAAAGAAGGCATTTTATCACCCAGCATATTTAAGTCCTATCCTAGCTACTGCAAATAGAGTTATTTGTTATATTATATCAAGAGATTCATATTTGGGGAAACAAATGCTAGCAGTGGTAACACTCTTTCCAGTCCTTGAACTCTGGGCCTGGGCTCTGAAGATGATTATACTAGCAGATTTAATATGAGCTTGTTTGTTATTTATTGGATTACTGTTCATGAGGAGAATTACTGGGTCATAAGGGAGATCTAGGTTTAGTCTTTGAGGAATCTCTGTACTGCATGCCAGAAAGGTTGAACAAATTTAATTTCCCACCAACAGTGCAATAGACTTCCTAATTGACTACATCCATGACAGCATTTGCTATTGTTAGTTTTCTTGATAATGGCCATCCTAAATTGGACGAGATAGAATTTATCTTGTTCACTTGTATATTTGTAGGCACTTTCTTGCTACCACAAGTGAATGAATACATGAAACCTATATTTCTCTGAGTCTGCATTCCTTTCTCTTAGTATAATTTTCCAAGACTTTCATTTTCCTTAAGACTGGTGAAAAGTTATCCTTTTTGATGAGTGAATAGAATTCCATTGTGTGTGTGTGTATGTGTGTGTGTGTGTGTGTGTGTGTGTGTGTGTGTGTGTGTGTGTGTGTGTGTGTGTGTTCAAGATGCGTATAGGCCCATGAGTTCATTTCTAAGCCTTCTGTTTCATGTGTAATTTTGTAAATTCATATTGAATTTGGATTGCTTTCTCGACTGCATTGAACAATATTATTGGGATTTTGATGGGTATTGCATTGTTAATTGTTTGGGGGCAGTATTTCAGTTTTAACGACGCTAATTCTTCCAAACAGGAGCATTGAAAAACTTTCAATTTCGTTGAATCTCCTTCAATTTCCCTTTTTAGATTTTAACGTTTTCACTGTAGAGGTCCTTCAGATTTTTAGTTAAATTAATTAATTCATAGTTGTGTTGTTGTTTTGTTTAGATTTGATTTGATTGTGAGGATAATACATATGTGTTTGCTCTTTGGATTTCAGCCTGGACCTTCCCATTGTTGGTAACAGAAAAAATAATGATTCTTGTGGATTTTATACCCTGCTACATTGCTGAAGGTTAGCATAACCTTTACTAGTTTGAGGGAGGAACATATATGTCTCTTTGAATACAGGATCATTTCATCTGTAAAAAGGGATAGATTTACTTCTTCCCCATGTGAGTTCCCTTTTTGTCTTTCTTTTGTCTATTGCTCTTGCAATATGAAATAGATGTTAAACTACATTAAAAGAAAGCGAGAAGACATTTTAACCTACTTGCTACAAATAAATTAATATTAAGCAGAGCTAAATGAAGTAATTATGTATGAACTCTTCAGAGGGTAAGTATAGTTCTCTTGGATATCTTGGAGGAAAAGACTTTAGACTCATTACAACTGATGCCTTACACTGAAACTGCTGGCTAAACTTTCTTCTTCAGAAAGTCAAAAGCACATTTCTTTCATATTAGTATGATAAAATCATAAATAGCTGCATGTTAAATTGTTTTCCTCTGCTATTTTCAAATCTATTCTTCGTCCATCAAGAATCTAGAGCTTTGAATGACCAATTATTTAAATTCCTATATTGCTTATATTTTGATGTAAATCTCATTAATATTAATATGGATTTATATTTGAGTCTCATTTGAGCTACATTCATATGAAATTTATGCAGTCTCAAGCAAGAAACCTGAGTATTTTACTCTTTTTTCTGTTTTAATCAATATATCTATTCTTTTTAGAAATGTGTTGTAATCTTTTATATTGTTCCAGTAAATATCAAGCATTTCTAATACTTTTTGGGAAATAAATATAGAGTTTGGAACATGAAGACAACCCCCTCCCACGATTATCACTTTAAAGTAAATCCTTGGGGACTAATTTTTATATATAAAAATAAAAACGTGCAATGAACATGTTTATACACGAATAGTATTATGGTTAAGTCAATTAGACACAAGAACTACCACATCAAATTTCAATTTACTTAATGGCACCAAAATATTTGTGTTCATGAATATCACTCATTTTATTTAATTATTTTTATTGTGAAAACACTGTACAGAGGGGTTACCATTACATGGGTAAGATAATGAGTACATACATTTCTTATCAAGCATTGTAGCCTCCTCCTTTGTTTCCCCTTCCCATTCTCTCCCCGCCCACCCACCCAATCCTCCTCGCCCCCCCACACCAAATTGTAAAGTTCATTTTCTACATAACGACTTGTACATCTCATTGTTGCAATGGGTACACCTGTATCCCTATTTAAATAATTAGGTTTTCCTCTTCCCCTCCACAAATTATACCGACATCAAATACAGTGAAAGCAGGGGTTATACTGTGGGGAGGGACATACACGGCAACAAAGAAATAATCTTATAAATATGCTAGAAACAATCTCATGAAAGAACAAAAACATTTGAATACATATCTTAGGGTTCATTTCCCTAACATCACCTAATCTAACCTTTTCTGCTTGACTCAGACATATACTAGATATTGCAAATAAGGGAAACATGGGACCTATGTTTCTTTGGGCCTGGCTTACTTCACATAAGATAATTTTTTCAAAACCTTTCCCTTTCCTAACAAATGGGACAATGCCATTCTTTCTGATGGAGACATAGAATTTCATTGTGTATATAGACCACATTTTCTTGATGCATTCATCTACTGAGGGGCATCTGGGTTGGTTCCATATCTTAGCTATAGTAAATAATGCTGAAATAAACATAGTCGTGCTGGTAGCTTTAGTGTGGTCTTGTTTGTAAACATTTGGGTAAATGCCCAAAAGTGGGATTGCTGGATCATAAGGGAGCTCTATGTAGAATTTTTGAGGAACCTCCATACAGCTTTAGAAAATGACTAGTCAAAACAAAGTTTATATAATATTTGAAGTTTAAAAAATGAAAAAGAGACCCAGATTTTCTGTCTATATCCTGATTCCAGGAATACATTTATTCAGCAAACAGAGAAACAAAAAATGTCACATAGAATGAAAGATATAGAAGCACACTGTCTTTCCTTAAGATGTTAAGTACATGCAAATAGTGTGATTTATTCAAAGATACTATAAAAATTCACAAGAAGATTTGTGATCAGAAGTACTAGATAAGCAAAGTAACTGGAAAATTATATATGTGAATTGGGCTTTCAATATAGGATGACAATTTTTCAATAAATTAGCATATAGAAGATGATTTGGTATCTCTAACTCACATCCAGTATTCTAAATTTCCCCACATACTCCCGTTCTCTAACCACAGTTTCAGATCAATATAATTCTACTTTCATGATGTCAATTGCTACTAAAATAACAAGGTGGGTGCTTTTTTATGTTTCTAGATCCAATAAATTTTAGTATTTTGGAATACTAGTATAAATTCATAGAATTTGACTTGAATGACAAGTTTGGGGATACTGTACACAGGGTAATGTTAATTGGCCGGAAGCAACCAGGGATCATATTTTGAATACACAGACACACAATATACTAAGAACAAGGGACTTGATCTCAGGGAAAGATACAGGACTAGGCAAGATCCTAAAGCAAAAAAAAACCATAGGAGCAAACATCAAACAACTATCATTACAAAGGAATGAAACTGATCTCTGATGCGTCTGGGTGGTAGCTCTGTGTGTGTGTGTGTGTGTGAGAGAGAGAGAGAGAGAGAGAGAGAGAGAGAGAGAGAGAGAGAGAGAGAGAGAGAGAGAGAGAGAGAGAGAGAGAGAGAGAGAATTTTAGACTGGCTTCCATATTTACATTCCATAGAGCATTATTTGTTAGGGAGAAGGTGCTCATAGCTCATATTAGAGCTCTGACACCACTGTCATCACTTTTTATTGTGAAAAACACTTGACTAAACTCTAATTAAAAAGGGAAAAGTAAAAAAAACATTTTACAGATTGTTTTCAGAATTAATTGGTATATTGAAGGCCAAAAGGAGAAACTGGAGATTAATATGATTTTGTTTGTCTCTTCTGAGTATTAGACAGCAATAGCTGTGATTTCAGGAGTCTCCTGCATTGTACTCACAGCTGAATTACTAACATGCTTAATAATATGAAACATATGATAGAGAAATAGATCAACCAGCAAGCACAAAGAACTAGTGATAAGATCGAACTTTTAAGCAGGTTGCCACATCTTTTAAGAATGTAATACCTTCATATGAACTTCAAATTTTGTGGTTTTCCCTCTGTCATTAAAAGGTAACAAAATACTATAGAAACAAGAATTCCTGTTCAGCCAAGTAGAAAGTGCTCATGATCCCATCTTCATGTTGCAAATTTCCACTTCATAACGATTCTCTTTTAGAGTGCTTTCATTTAATACACTTCAGCACCTCATCCTTCCCTGTGGGAGAAAGGAAAAAAGATAATTTTGTTTGAATATAATCTTACATATATTAGTGTGCATAGGCATGATTTGTATAATTACAGAAGTTAGTAATAAATGTAAGTAGAGATCATGTCACAACTAAAAATATAATTAAATTCAGATAACAAGACTAGAAGTCAAAGCATTTTGTGCATGAAAACATACATTAGATTGGTTCCAGAATTTTTATTTTGAGATTAACTTTATATTAAAATATAATGCACTTTGCTTAAAGATGAAACATTTTATTGAAAATATATTTCTTAGAGATAGTTTTTGCTGCATAATTTTAAGAAGAAAATAGTCCCAAAGTAATCATTTTTCTTATTATTTTACAGTTTCCATGTGATTAACTTTCAAATTAGAAATCCAGGTATATGATTTAATTTAATTTTAACAAAAATATTATTAAGTATAAAGACCTTATACTCTGTACTTTCTTCACACTAAGGTCATCAAATATGGTGAGTCTGAAATAATTAGTCTCTGTGTGAACTATGTTTATATTACTTACAATGTGAGTGAAATGTTTAGAAAGTAGTATGTATTTTTGTATAATTGCTCTGAAGAGACAATAAATGATATAATCAAAGGCTAAAATGATTAGATTTATAATTTAGAATTCAGGAAATGTTTTTAACCACACTGGTTACTGGAGCCTTCACAACAACCTCATGAGAAAATTTGTATTGATGAAGCAAATATCCCAGAGGTTAGACACTTACGAATAGAAAAAATCATGTCATTGTGAATATGTAGAGCTACATAACAACATAGAAAATTTAGCTTTTAAATATCTGACTATTGTTATACATTTAATTGCAGGGTAAATACTTGTTCTGAAAGTAGAATTTGAAAAGTAAACCTAAGTATTCATTTGAATAAAAGACAATGTTTAAAATATCTCTCATTCAAGAATCAAGATATACAGTTTGTTCTTTTTCATGCCAATTATGTTCTCTAGACAAACACTAGATTAATAAACCTAAATCATTGCTTTGTAGAGAAATATAAATTTATTTTCCTAAAAATCATAACTGTAACTTTTTTCTCAAACAATTACTGAGTAACTGTTTTATATTTTTATCATTGAATCATATTTGATATATTTTTGATTAAGTTAACTAATTCACCAATAACAATATGAGTTATGCATGAACAAAGTTTATCTAACACCAGTACTTTCTTCACAAGTCATATCATGGCTCTGTTAAAGAACACCAGAAAGAATGACATTGCCCCATTTTTTAGGAAATGAAAAGATGTGGAAAAAATTACATTAAATGAAGTAATCCAGGCCAAAAGAAATATACGTCCGAAGGGTTCCCTTATTTGCAATTTCTAGTATATGTCTGAGACAAGCAGAAATGGTCAGATAAGTTGATGTTAGGTGAAATGAACCCCAAGATAAGAATTCAAATGTTTTTTTTTCTTTCTTGCTATTGTTTACAACACATTTATAAAACGATTTCTTTGTTGCTTTGTATGTCCTTCCTGCACGGTATAATCCCTGTTTTCACTGTATTTGATGCTGGTATAATTTGTGGAGGGGAAGGGAAAAAAAAATTTAATTAGGGATACAGGTTGACCCATTGCCACAGTAAGATACACAAGACGATATGTTGAAAACCGAACTTTACAACTTTGGGGGAGGGGGAGACGAGAAGTGGGGAGGGGGAGATGGGAAGGAATGGGAAGGGGAAATAAAGGAGGAGTCAACAATGCTTGATAAGAAGTGTAATCATAGGGAGTTCCGGGAAGATGGCGGAGGAGAAGCTGGAGGCAAAACAAGCTCTTGCATAGAAAGCAGTTTTAGAGTTCCAGTGAACAGTCCTAAGCCAGAGAACCACACCAAGTGTGCCATCACAGGACAGAGAGTTAGGACAGAGAGGAAAAATTCAGGCAAGGAGACAGATCTGAGATCTTGCCTGCAGCTGCCTCTGCGGCAGCAACGGCCGTACTGCCATACCTGAAACAGAGAGTCTGTGACAAAAGAGCCAGACGAGGCAGGCGAGTGGATTCTACTCCATACCAGCAAGAACTGACAAGGAGCAGACATCTTCATCCTGCAGTTCGCAGACCAGAGACAACCCACGAACCAAGACTCGGCATGAGTAGAAGCCTGACATCCTCACTCCTTCTCAGGGAGCAGAGGAGGGAAGGCCACCCCTCCCCCCCCCAGTACCGGAGATCTCCATCTTGGACACCCACAAAGCTCGGCTGAGCGGATAGCTCCAACTCAGGCCTTGGAATAAAACTTGGGTCATTTAGCAGGTCACAAGAACTTAACGGCATGATCTGCCAGACTCAGCTCCACCCAGGGAAAAGTCATCCAGTTCGGGCGCCAGCCCTAGGAGTGACTTTCTTCATCGAGTAATCAGAGCCAGAGGCTGCCCCTCCATTTAGCAGCCTCGAATATCAACTGAAATTCAGTAAACAGAATCTTTGAGAGTGGCACAAGCCTGGGCTTGGTGAGTTTCTCACAAACTAGCCCCCTGGGAAAAGCTACTGTTTGCTGAAAGGCCTCAACTCTACCCAGAACCTAGCCTCATCACAGCATCTCCAAACTTGAGGAAAAAGCCCTCTTTTGTGATACTCAAAGCACACCCCCTCCCATTGAACTTACTAGGGAGGAGGATCGAAAAATCCTGGGTAAAGCAGAGCATTTTTCTGCCTGTCCAAACAAAGTGACTTAAGAAACCAACCAAGCCACAGGACCACAAGCAGACCAGCGATTCCAACCAGAGGCTGATTATAGACACAAGGGATATATAGGATTTTTCCCAACCTTCCCAAAAAAAACCAAAGAACTTTTTTTTCCCTCTTCTTCTCTTTTTTTTTTATACCTTTTACAAAATATTTTTCTCTTTTCTAAAACTTTTTTTAATTTTTAATTTTTACCTTTTTTGAAAAAAATTGTTTTCTAGTAACTTTTTCCCCCCTTATAGCCTTTATTTTAGGGATACATGCGTGTGTGCATTTTTCTTTGTTTGTTTGTTTCTTCTTTTAAAAATATATTCTTTTTGTTTTTTGCTTAGCTCGACTGAACTTTGGATCTTTTTTTTCTTTCTTCCTTATCCTTCTCACCTTTTCCTCTCTTTTGTTCTTCTTTATGGGACTTAATTGTTGTTCTGCACATCCTCAGATAAACCTGTAGTTAGACCCTATCCCCCATTAGACCCTATCCCCCATTGTGTACACACTTAATCCACAAATTTATTACTCAATTCAAAACTTCTGAGACTTAAATTCCTTAATAGCAGTACTACCTCTTTATGCCTCTAGAGTATTTTAAGTATTTTTATTTTTAAGTTTTACACATCTCCTTTATATCCCTCCCCTTCTCTCATTATATTCACGTTCTTTGAATAGATTGTTCTTGAATTTGCATATTATTAATTTTTATTTTTCTGTTTCTTCTGGTGTCTTTTTTTGCCTTTCTCTTTCTGCTTGTTTTCTCTATCTCTACCTTCATCCTATCTAATCTATTTCCTGCTTTGAGACTAGGACTTTGTTAACTCTCCCTGTACCTTCCCACATAACTCTATTCCTATTTTTTACCCACATCTCTCACTAACCCTAATAATTTCTGGTTTACCAAATTCTTCTTTGTGGTTCGTAGCCCATTAATATATACTTGTTTGATGTTGAATAGAGGAATCTGTTGAACTAGATTGTATCTGCAGACTATTGACTGTGCAAATTCAGACTTTAGTTGATGCTTGCCTTAAGTTAGTGTTCTAGCACAAAACTGGCGTTACTTTCATCCCAAATGAGCAGAGTAAGTCAGAAAACCACAAGAAAAATGGCAAGTTAGGGTAACTACACTCCCACTCATGATTATCAGGGGACAGAACAGATAATAAATAATCCAGAGGAGAGTTCCCAAATAGCTCTACAAACACTGCTGGCAAAAATGATAAATGAAAAGATTGAAAACATACAAAGAACTCTGTATAAGCGTGATAGGGAGAGAGAGGAGGCAATCCAAAGTTTTATACAGGAATATCATGAGCGTGAGGAAACTACTCAAAAACAGATACAGGATTTGCATGAGCCGATTGAGAATACTCAAAGAGAAAGGCAGGAATGGCATGAACAGGCTGAGAACACTCAAAGAGAACTACAAGAATGGCATGAATGGGAGGAACCTAATCAAAGAGTAATACAGGAATTGAGAGAGCAGGATGAGAATACACAAAGATCACTAAAGGCATTCATGGGATCCATTAACAAAGAGCTGAAGGAAGTCAGGGAAAGCACAAAGGGAATCCTGAATGGAACCCAACAGAAGGAATGGGAGTCCAAGGAAACCATAACAAATCAACTAAGTGATTTGAGAATAAACACAGAACAACAAATTAAGGAAGTAAAGAAGTCCATACAAGATCTAAAACAAAGATTCAACAAAGAATTTGAAGCCATCAAAACTGACCAATTAGAAGGAAAAGAAATAAAAAACAAAGTATAAAGTCTTGACATCAGGTTAGTCCATGCAGAAGATCGAATGTAGGGGATTGAAGATAGCCTAGATATTATAGAGACAGAACATACAACTATCCAAGACAAATCCAAGAAATTTAAGAGATCTATCCAACACTTGGAAGACACCATCAGAAGGCCTAATCTAAGGATGATGGGTGTAGAGGAGCACCTAGAAACAGAAGTTAATGGTGTAGGAAATTTGTTTAACAGGATCCTAGCAGAGAACTTCCCAAACATGCAAAAAGATAGGCCTATTCAGATACAAGAAGCGTTTAGAACTCCAAATAGACCAGATCAGAATAGGACATCCCACCATCACATTATAATCCACACAGGATCAACTCAGACCAAGGAAAAGATCTTAAAGCTGTGAAGGAGAAAAGATAAATCAACTATCAACCAAGAATACTGTACCCAGCTAAACTCTCCTTCATAACTGAAGGCCCAATAAAAAACCTTCCATACCATAGAAAAACTGAAACAATACATCTCCACAAAACCAGCCCTACTAAAGATTATTAAAGATGTCCTACACTTAGAACACCAACAAGACCACAATAAAGGCCAAGAAACTGCACCCAAACTGAGAATCCAAGAACCATAGGAAGAACCCAGTTTTTGCAGCCCCCAAGAAGGTGGATAACATGGCGGGAACTCCCCAATAACTCTCAGTCCTATCTCTTAACATAAACGGACTTAACTCTCCAATTAAGCTACATAGACTGTCTAGTAAGATTAAAAAACTAGATCCGTCTATCTGCTGCCTTCAGAAGTCACATCTTGCCCATAAAAACAAACACATTTTCAATGTTAAAGGCTTGAGCAAAATCTACCAAGCAAACGGCCCCCATAAACAGGCGGGAGTTGTAATCCTAATATCAGATAAAATAGACTTCAAATTAAAATTTGTGAGAAGAGATAAAGAAGGTTGCTACATACTAATTAAGGGATCTCTCCTTCAGGAGAATATTACCATTCTAAATATCTATTCGCCAAACAATGCAGCACCCAAATTTATCCAAAAAACACTACTTTCCCTCAAATCCCAGATAGATCCAAAGACATTAATTGTTGGGGATTTTAACACACCACCCTCCCCACTAGATACATCAACTCGGCAAAAACTCAACAGAGAAACCTCAGATCTAAACAGCTGCATAGATCAACTAGATTTAAGAGATATCTACCGAATGTTTCACCCAGCAGCATCAGAATACACGTTTTTCTCAGCAGCACATGGAACATTTTCTAAAATAGTTCACATTTTAGGCCACAAAGAAAACTTGAACAAATTCAGAAACATTGAAGTTATACCTTTCATTGTCTCAGACCACAAGGGAATAAAATTAGAACTCAACACCAAAAGCCACCAAAGAAAGTCCAGAAACATATGGAGGCTGAACAACACACTGCTGAATCACGAGTGGGTCATGGAACAGATTAGAAAGGAAATTCAAATGTTCATGCTATTCAACAAAAATGAGCACACAAATTACCAGCTCTTCTGAGACACAGCAAACCCTGTACTCAGAGGCAAGTTTATAGCTCTGAGCTCCTACATCAACAAATTGGAGAGATCTGAAACCAACAATTTAATGAGACATCTGAACCTCCTTGAAAAAGAGCAGCAAGATAAACCCCAATCCAATAGACAGAAAGAAATAACTAAAATTAAATCAGAATTAAATGAATTAGAATCCAAAAAAATTATAGAAAGAATCAACAAAACAAAGAGTTGGTTCTTTGAAAAAATTAACAAAATTGACAGACCTTTAGCAAATCTTATCAGAAAAAGAAGAGAACACACCCAAATAAATAAACTCAGAGATGAGAATGGAAACATCACCACAGAAACAACCAAGATTCAGAACATTATAAGGGAATACTTCTCAAAACTTTATGCTAATAAGTTAGAGAACTCGACAGAAATGGACCTTTTCATAGCAAATATTTTCATGCCAAAACTAAACCAAGATGAGTTAAACCAGCTTAACAGGCCCATATCAAGCATTGAAATAGAAACAGCAATAAGAGACCTCCCAGCTAAGAAAAGTCCAGGACCAGATGGTTTTACATTATTTCTAGTGTCTCTCCTACTCTGTCCTACAGTAGTTTCAGAGATACAGGTTTAATCTTAAGGTCTTTAATCCATTTTGAATTGATGTTGGTGCATGGTGATAGGTTGGGGTCCAATTTTAGTTTTCTGCATTTGGCTGCCCAGTTTTCCCAGCACGAGTGGTTGAAGAGGCCTTGTTTCTTCCATTGTATGTGTTTGGCTCCTTTGTTGAATATCAGCTGGCTCTAGGCTGTGGATTTATTTCTGTTTCTTCTATTCTGTTCCATTGGTTTTCGGGTCTGTTTTCATGCCAGTACCATGCTGTCTTTGTTATTATAGCTCTATAGTAGAGTTTGAAGTACGCGGTGGATACCTCTCCCATGTTGTCTTTATTCCCTAGAATTGTTTTGGCTATTCTAGGTTTTTTGTTGCTCCACATGTATTTTTGGACTGTTTTCTGTATTTCAGTGATATACGTCATTGGGATTTTAATAGGAATTGCATTGAATTTTTATATTAATTTTGGCAGTATTGCCATCTTTACTATATTAAGTCGGCCTATCCAAGAACATGGGAGGTCTTTCCATTTCCTAGCGTCTTCTGCAATTTCTTTCTTTAACTTTTCATAGTTTTCATTAAATAGTTCTTTTACATCTTTGGTTAGGTTAGTTCCTAAATATTTTATTTTTGGGGAGGCTATTGTGATTAGGGTTGCTTCCTTTATTTCTCTCTCTTCTTGTACATTATCAGTGTACAGGAAGGCCACTGATTTTTGTGGATTTATTTTATGTCCTGCTACTTTGCCGAAGTGATTTATGATTTCTTAGAGTTTGGGGATGGAGTTTTTGGGATCATGAAGGCATAGTATCATATCGTCTGCAAAAAGGGATAGTTTAACTTCTTCTTTCCCTATGCGGACACCTTTAGTATCTTTTTCTTGACTTACTGCACTGGCTAAGGGTTCCAGGACTATATTGAAGAGGAGTGGAGACAGTGGGCATCCTTGCCTTGTTCCTGATTTTAGGAGAATTTGTTGTAGCTTTTCCCAATTAAGTATAATATTGGCTATTGGTCTGTCATAAATGGCTTTTATTGTTTTAAGAAATGTTCCTTCTATTCATATTTTCTCCAGAGCTTTTAGTATGAATGAATGTTGAATTTTGTCAAAGGCCTATTCTGCATCTGTGGTGATAATAATGTGATTCTTGACCTTGGCTCTGTTGATATGTTGGATTACTTTTATTGACTTATGTATGTTAAACAATCCCTGCATCTTTGGGATGAAGCCTACCTGGTCATAGTGTATGATTTTTTTTTTTGTTTCTGGATTCTGTTAGCTAGAATCTTCTTAAGGATCTTTGCATCTGTGTTCATCAAGGCAATTGGCCTGCAATTCTGTTTTTTGGTTGGGTCTTTGCCTGTATTGGGGATGAGTGTGATATTAGCTTCGTAGAATGAGTTTGGGATGGCTCCATTCTTCTCTGTTTCTCTGAAGAGCTTGAGGAGTATGGGTATTAGTTCTTCTTTAAATGTCTTATAGAATTCTGCTGTGAATTCATCTGGTCCTGGGCTTTTTTTTGTCAGAAGATTTTGACAGCTTCCTGTATCTGGTTGTAGGATATTGGCTTATTTAATTGGTTTACTTCTTCTTTGCTCAGTTTGGGCAACTTGTATTTCTCTAAAAATGCATCCATTTCTGCCAGATTTTCTTCCTTTAGAGAGTATAACTTTTGAAAGTAGTCCGTTAGGATTGTTTGGATATCTTGGGTACTTGTTGAGATTTTTCCCGTGGCATCCTTAATCCTGTTAATATGGGTTTCCTCTCTTCTTTTTTTACTTAATCTTGTGAAAAGACCATTATTTTATTTATTTTTCTAAAGAACCAGCTTTTTGTTTGATTAATTTTGGCTATAATTTTCTAATTGGTTAATCTCTGGCTTAATTTGGTTATCTGGCTCTGTCTGGTAACTTTGCTACATTGTTTCTTGTTTTTCTAGCTGTTTTAATTGCAACATGAGATTATTTACTTGGTCTGTTTCCATTTTCTTGATGGGGGCACTGAGAGCAATAAATTTGCCACTCAAGACTGCTTTTGCTGTGTCCCACAAGTTTCTTTGCGAGGTGTTTTCATTTTCATTGTGTTGTAGGAAATGTTTTATTTCTTCTTTGATCTCTTCCATTACCCAGGCATTGCTAAGAAGTGTGCTGTTCAATCTCCATGTATTAGAGGAATTTCTGCGGTATGCTTTGTTATTGAGAACTAGCTTGATTCCACTGTGGTCAGATAGGACACAGTGGATTAAATTGTTCACTTTCTATTTGCTTAAGTTCCTTTCATGAACTATGATATGGTCTATTTTGGAGAAAGTTCCATGAGCTGCTGAGAAGAATGTGTACTTTGTTGTTTTAGGGTGAAATACTCGGTAGATGTCAGTTAATTCCGCTTGAAGTATGGCCTCACTTAATTCGGTAGATTCTTTGCCAATCCTCTGGTTGGTAGACCTGTCCTTTGGTGAGAGTGGTGTGTTAAAGTCTCCTAGCATATTGTATTAATATCTATTTTATTCTGTAAGTTTCAGAATATTTGTTTAACATATCTGAGTGCACCAATATTTGGGGAACATAAGTTGACGATGGTAATATCCTCCTCTTGGATTGTTCCTTGTATTAATATATAGTGTCCATCCTTGTCTTTCTGTACTGATTTTAATGAAAAGATTATTTAGTCAGATATCAGGATAGCTACACCTGCTTTCTTACTGGGGGCATATGATTGGTAGATCCTTTTCCAACCCTTGACTCTAAATTTGTTTGTATGTTTGGTTGAGAGGTGGGTCTCCTGAAGGCAACAGATGGATGGGTCATGTTTTCTGATCCAGTCTGCAGTTCTTTTTCTTTTGATTGGCAAATTAATCCCATTAATATTAAGAGAAAGTATAGAGAGATGCATTGTTGTCCCTGTTATTCCCTGTTTCTCTAAGTTTTTCTTCTTTCCTTTCCTCCTGGGCTTGCTCAGTTAGACTTTGATTAATGCCTGTCTGGGTGCAGGTCCCAGTTCCTGGTTGCTTTCTTCTGGTTGTGTCCACCACTCTTAATACTCTTTGTAATGCTAGCTTAATGTTTATGTATTCATTTAGTTTTTCTTTGCTATTAAAAATTTTCAGTTCTCCATCGAATGTGAATGCTAGCTTTGCTGGGTATATCAGTCTGGGTTGGCAGTTATTGCCTCTCAGGGCTCGTATAGTACTTTCCCAGGCCTTTATTGCATTCAGTGTTTGTGTGGAGAGATCTGCAATGATTCTAAATTTTTCCCATTATAGTATAGCTCCTTCTTCATTTTTGCTGCATGCAAGATTGTTTCCTTATTATTCAAAACTATCAGTTTTACTATAATGTGTCAAGAAGTGTTTCTCTTGGGATCTTGCTTGTTGGGTGTTCTATATGCTTCTGTTATGTAGGTAAGATATTCTTTTTTGAGGTGGGGAAAATTTTCACCAATTATCTTGTTGAATAGATGTTGCATTTTCTTGCTCTGAAATTCCTCACCTTGGTCCACTTCCAATTATATGAAGGTTAAATTTCTTGGCATTATCTGCTTGCTCTTGAATTTCCCTTTGCCTTAATTTGAGTGATTTTTCCATATCTGTCACTTTTTGGTCCAGTTGGTGCATTCTGTCTTCTGTATCTGACACTCTGACACTCTATATTCCATTTTGTTCACTCTTTTGACCACTCTATTGTGGTTTGCATGGAGGAAATGGACTCCTTTATGGATTCGATGTTGGTTCTCAAAGTACTGATCTCACTTCTTAATGAGATATGTACTGCCTCTAATTTAGCATTCATCTCACTTCTTACTGAGGTTTGTGCTGCCTCTAGTTTTGCATGCATCTCCTGTATGATATCTTGTATCTCCTTTGATAGTTCATCCTTGTGCTCTTTCAATTTCTGGTCTATTTCTGACTATATTTCTTGAGTCATTGCCTCCAGCATCCCTTGGATATAGCTTTTGTCTTCCATTCCTGCTTTGCTCGCACTGGTGCTCTCCCCGGCATGCCTGCTGACTACTGAGGATAGCTTGCTATCCTGGGTGGTGATAAACCTTGTAATTTTTCCATGTGATTTTCTCATGGGGGTTCGGGGATTATTGGAGATTAATCTCCAATTTTGTTTTTGTGTGTCTGTGTTTGCTTGGTTGCTGATTCTATATTGGTAGAGAGAGTCTGTGCCTGATCTGGGTTCCGTTGGGGACCTACCTCCAGCTGCTGGTCTGACCTACATAGGATTCTTGGCTCTCTGCTGTAGATCACTGGCCATTCCTGCCTTTGGAAGGGTTGAACAGCCTAGACTGCTGGTGTTTGCTCCTACGGGTGCTCTTGGCAAGACCGGATGCTCTGGATGCAATCTCCCAGATGCTGGAGTCTGCTATGGGCCCCTGATGTATTTTTTTTTTTTTTGGCTGGCTTGTTTGCTTGAACTCTAGGTTTGGATGCTGTCCCTCAGCTCTTCAGCTTAAGATGGGCACCCTACTGTTTGAGCCACAGCACCACTTCTGACCCTCTGTGCTTATGTGATGCTGAGGAATCATATCCAGGGCCTCATGCACTCAAGACTGTCACTCTACTGTTGAGCCACCTTATGAGCCTGAGCTCCTGCCTACTATCAGGTGCTGGCAGCCTGTGTTGCCCAATTCCCAGCCTAGAGTATATGAGTAGGGTTTTGGTGGTGTTTGGGCTTCTCTTGTCCTGAGCCTCCAGGTCTTTTGCTCTCATAGGCCTGCTTCCCAGGGGGTGCAGTTTTATGTTTTTCTCCCCTCTGCTGAAGCATATGCTCAGCTTTTGACTTCAGTTGGGAGGAGTTGGTTGTGCTGTTCAGGCACCGTATCCCCAGGGCTGGTGCCAGCCCCCCACCTGGGGCACGCCAATTGAGCCTGTGCTGCTGTGTATACCACCTAGCTTATTCAGCCTGGGGTACACAATTCAAATTTCTTCTACTGTTGGTTGTCTTGACCCAGGGGCGCTGTTCCTGGCTTGGGCATTTAAGCTCCCTTCCAGGGGCGCTCTTGCTCGAGCCTGGCCAGCAGAGTGTGCTCCACGGGCTGGTGGAGCTCTCAAACAGTTCCCAGTTTTAGTGGGTCCTGTGGTCCGGGTGTTGGAGTAGGGAGTCTGGGTCAGGGTCTGGGGATTCCCTCCAGCTCTGGTCTCCCTTGGGTGATACACTGTCCCCTGTGGGGTACTCACCCTGGAGCTAGATGTTTCTGTATGGTATAGGTTGTCAATTGCTGTTGCAATCTGAGTTCAGTTGGGGTGGTTGTGGGTTGGGCTGGGCGGTGATGGCTCTGTGTGATGCTCTTCTGTCTCTGCCTCTGTAGAAGCTGTTGGGTCCACAGTGTCCACGGTACGGGCGAGGGGTGGGGGCTGGGCCTCCGTACAGGATCTGAGCACTGTGGTTTGCACTCTCTGGATCAGTACCAGTTCCTTGCAGGTCTTTTGCTTTGGTGTTCTGTGGGCGTCCCATGTAGCTCTGGGGCTCCTGTCATGGCGCTGAGTTTCAGTTTCTGGGGTTTCTCCGTTTATCACAATCGGCAGGTCTGACACTGGTACCTCAGGTGACTTCTGCGAGAGTTATCTGCAGACAGCTCACTGTGTCTCTGGGACTCTGGCAGCCCCCACAGGGCCCGCTGGCACTGGCTTGATGCTGCTGGTACTGGGCGACTTTGGCGGGATGGAGCCTCTCTGCTGGGATGGAGAGTGAGGGGTGGGGTAGGTTCTTTGTGGAGACTCCTGGCTGGTAGGTTTCTCTGTGGCGATCAGCTGGTCTGCAAACCGGTACCTCATGCGGCTTCTGCGCAGGTGATCTGCAGGCAGCCCCCTGTGTCTCTGGGACTCCGGTAGCTCCCATTCGGCCTGCTGGCTATGGCTTGGTGTGCTGCTGTGCATCCAGTAAAGGTTGGGGGAAGGGTCTTCGCTCTTCTTTGTTCTGAAATTCTTCTTTTCCTCTCTTTCTTTTTTTTTATTTTCCACCTCCTGTTTTTCTCTGAGTGTTTGTCTTTTTGTTGTTGTCGGTCTCGGGGAGATTAAGCATTGGAACTCGAACTCTCATTTTGGTTGGGGAGAGCTGTGGCGTTTCCCTACTGCCCCATCGCCATCTTCCTGAGCTACTTTTTCTCTCTCATATCTTTTAACTAGACATTCATTTTTTCCTTGGACTCCTTTGCCTTTTCAGAATTTATTTTTCTGTTTGTAGTCTCCATGATTTATTTTGCTAATACTTGGTTTGTCTCATCTTGTTCAGAAATTTCCTTGTAGAGGTTTGTTATATTTTCATTAATCATATTTTTCAGCATTATTAGTAATGTATTGTTAAAACTATGTTCTAGGTCCTTCATTGTCTGTTCTTATGCCTGGTTATTTACTGTGTGAATTATACTACCTTGACATCACTTTTCGTGTATTTTTCTGATTTGTTCTGACCACTTGGGGGATTTTTTTGGGGGGGATCTATGATCTTAATAGGTGATATGTTCTTGGTTGATTTGCCAGGTGTTGGTTTGATCTGCTGTTGTGATTTGTTTTTCTGGAATTAGGTTTTTGGCTAGACTATTAAGTGTAAGAGTAAAAATCAATTGTGCTGAGATGATGTGATGTTAATATGGGTGATTCCAATAACAATCGATCTGTCCAGTGGTATATTGAATTGTCTGAGTATGGATGTGGCTGTCTGCATTGTACACTTCTCTTCCTGCTTTTTTCCCATGTGGACCTTTTATTTCCAAACTGCAGCTCTGTTTTTTGAATATGTTGGTCAACACAGTCACAACAGTCACCTGCCTGGCTGGGCACCATTTTATAGACTTCAGTTTTCTTGTGAAGACTATAAAATCTTTTTTTGAATTGTATATCTATATATAATTGTAGATGGCTCAGTGTGACCCTCTAGAAGTGGAGTACCTGCTAGGACTCTAAATCTCTGTTTCATTAGATAGAGCTAGGGTAATTTTCTGTTGTTATTCTGCCATTGTTTTTCTTTTTCCTCAGATTTATTTTATATAATGTTGATTTTTTTTCACATAATTTAGGATTCATGATGGTTGTATCAGGTTATTTTTGTTTTTTGTTTGTGTTACTTTGAAATAGTGATTTCAGACTTGTATGAAGTGACAGTAATAATATGAAATGTATGTTATTACATTGAAAAAAATATAGCAGACATTTTAACCTATTTGCTACAAGTAAATTAATATTAATCAAAGCTAATTAAAGTAATTACTTATTTACTCGTCAGAGGATGAGTATAGTACTCTTGGATATCTTGGATTAAAAGACATTAGTCTCATTACAACTGATGCTTTCATTGAAATTACTAGCTAAACTTTCTCCTTCAGAAAGGCAAAAGCTCCATTTCTTTCATATTAGTATTATAAAATCATAATACCTGCATGTTGAATTGTTTTCCTCTGTTGTTTCCATTTTTATTTTCTGAAAATACTGTACAGAGGGGTTACAATTACATGGGCAAGATAATGAGTACATTTCTTATCAAGCATTGTAGCCTCCTCCTTTTTATCCTCTTCCCATTCCTTCCAACTCTCCCTCTGCCCCTCATCTTTTTCTCTTCCCCCACCCAATCCTCCTTCCCTGCTCCCCCCACCAAAGTTGTAAAGTTTGTTTTCGACATAACTACTTGTACATCTCATTGTTGCAATGGGTCTACCTGTATCTCTATTTAAACTATTTGTTTTGTCCCTTACGCTCTACAAATTATACCGCCATAAAATACAGTGAAAGAAGGGGTTATACCATAGGGGAGGGACATACAAACCAACAGAGAAATAATACTATAAATGTGTTAGAAACAATCACATGAAAGAAAAAAAAAACATTTG
This sequence comes from Dipodomys spectabilis, assembly GCF_019054845.1. Taxonomy (NCBI): domain Eukaryota; kingdom Metazoa; phylum Chordata; class Mammalia; order Rodentia; family Heteromyidae; genus Dipodomys; species Dipodomys spectabilis. Next base: position 1,538,120 of record NW_024870800.1, read on the forward strand.
ACTATGTATCATAGGGTTCATTTCCCTAACATCAACTTATCTATCCTTTTCTGCTTGACTCAGACTTATACTAGTTATTGCAAATAAGGAAAACCATGGGACCTATGTAACTTTGGGCCTGTCTTACTTCACTTAAGATAATTTTTCCAAGTCTTTCCACTTCCTAACAAATGGGGCAATGTCATTCTTTCTGATGGAAATATAGAATTCCATTCTGTATATATACGACATTTTCTTGATCCATTCAGCTACTGAGGGGCATCTGGGTTGGTTAAATATCTTAGCTATGGTAAATAATGCTGCAATAAACATAGTCATGCTGGTAGCTTTAGTGTGGTTTTGTTTGTGAACATTTGGGTAAATGCCCAAATGTGGGATTGCTGGGTCATAGGGGATCTCTATGTGGAGTCTTTGGAGGAAACTCCATACTGGTTTCCAAAGTGGTTGTACAAATTTTCACTCCCACCTACAATGCAGTAAGGTTTCCTTCTGTCCACATTCCCTCCAGCATCTGTTGTTATTAGAGTTATTGATTATAGCCATTCTATCTGGAGTGAGGTGGTCTCTCAATATTGTTTTGATTTGCATTTCTTTTATGGCTAGAGAGGTTGAGCATTTCTTCATGTGTCTATTGGCCCTCTTTCTTTCTTCTTCAGAGAAGATTCTTTTTGAGTCTTTAGCCCTCTTATTTATTGGGCAGTTGTTTCTTTGAAGATTTGTTGTTGGGGGATTTAAGTTTTTGAGTTCCAGGTATATTTTTGATATGAGACCCTCTTCCGTTGTATGACTAATGGAGATTTCTCCCAGTCCATGTCTTTCTATTGATCTTGCTAGCTATGTACTTTGCCAAGCAGAAGCTCTGCAATTTAATGCAATCCTATTTGTCCAACCTTTCTTTGATTTGTTGTGTTTATGGGTCTCTATTAAGAAAATTTTAGCCTGTGTCAAGGAGTCCTAGGGTTGTTCCTACTCCATGCTGTAATATATTTAGTGTCTGCTTTGACTCCGAGGTCTTTGATTCATTTGGAGTTGATTCTGGTGCAGGGTGATGTATAAGGACTAGGTTTACTTTTCTGCAAGTAGTTAACCAATTTTGCCAGCACCATTTACTGAAGAGGCTTTCTTCCATTCTATTTTTTTTAGCTCCCTTATCGAAGCTTAAATGGCTATAGGTCTGTCAGTTCATTTCTGGGTTTTTAATTCTATTCCATTGGCCCTGAGGTCTGTTCTTGTGCCAGTACCAACCTGGTTTGATTTCCATGGCTTTGTAGTAGAGTTTTAAATTTGATATTGATATTCCTCCAGTACTGTTCCTTCTGTTGAGGATCATTTTTGCTATTTGGGGTCATTTATTGTTCCATATGAAGTTTTGGATTGCCTCTTCTCTTTCCTTGAAGAATGAGGTTGGAATATTAATAGGTATTGCTATGAATTTGTACCAATTCCTTAAAATACCTATATTGCTTATATTGTGATGAAAATCTCAGTAATATTGATATGACTATATTTGAGTCTCATCTTGAGCTACATTCATATAAAATTTATGCAGTCTCAAGCAAAAAACCTATTTTACTCTTTTCTGTTTTAGTCAATAAATCCATGCTCTTTAGAAATATGTCCTCATCTTTTATATTGCTCCAGTAAACATTATGTACTTCTAGTATTTTTATTGAAATAAATGCAAAGTATGGAATATGAAGACAACCCCCCCTTTATCACTTTAAGTATATCCTTGGGGACTATTTTATATATAAAAATATAAATGTGCAATGCACATGTTTATACATGAATAATCTAATAGTTAATCAATTAGACCCAAGAACTACTGTATCACATATAGTCTCAATTTAATTAAAGCCACCAAAATATTAGTGTTCATGGATATCACTCATTTTTATAAAATGATTAGTCTCAACAAAGTTTATATCATATTTCAAATTTTAAAAATGAAAATTACACCCAGATTTGCTGTCAGTATCGTGTTTCCAGGAATAGATTTATTCAGCAAACAGAGAAACACAAAATAAGGGTTTGTCACATAGAACGAAAGATGTAGAAGCAGACTGTCTTTACTTAAGATGACAGTCCTTGCAAATCATGTGATTTATTCAAAGATACTATAAAAATCTATTAAGAGGATGTGTGATCAGAAGTGATAGGTAAGGAAGTGGCGAGGTAGCTCAAGTGGTAGAGCGCTAGCCTTGAGCTGAAGAGCTGAGGGACAGCGCCCAGGCCCAGAGTCCAGGCCCCACGACCGGATCCAAAAAAAAAAAAAAGAAGTGATAGGTAAGCAAAGAAACTGGAAAACAGTATATGTAAATTGAGATTTCAATATACGATGACAAGTTTACAATAAATTAGCCTATAGAAGATGATTTTATATCTCTAACACTCATCCAGTATTCTACATTTTCCCACATACTCCTCTCCTCTTACCTTAGTTCCTGATCAATATTCTTCTACTTTCATGTTGTCAATTGCTACTAAAGTAACGAGGTGGGTATATTTTTGGTTCTAGATTGAATAAACTTTAGAACTTTGGAATAGTAGTATGAATTCATGAAGTTTGACTTGAATGACAAGTGTGAGTATACCGTATTAACGGTACTGTTAATTGGCCTGAAGCAGCTACAAACATACTATGAATCCATAGACACACATTACACTAAGAGCAAGGGACTTGATTTCAGAGAAAGATGCAGGTCCAGGCAAGATCCTCAAGAAAAGAAAGACCAATGGAGCAAACATCAATCAACTATCATTACAAAGGAATTGAACTGATCTCTGATGTGTCTGGGTCGCAGCTGTGTTTGTGTGTGTGTGTGTGTGTGTGTGTGTGTGTGTGTGTGTGTGTGTATGTGTCTGTGTGTGTGTGTAGAGAGAAAGAGAGAATTTTAGTGTGGCTTCCATATTTACAGCCCATAGAGCATTACTTGTTAGGGATAAGGTGCTCATATCAGAGCTCTGATACTACTGTCATCACTTTTTACTGCGAAAAACACTTGCTTAATCCTAGTTAAAAAGAGAAAGATAAACTAACATAGTTCATGATTGTTTTGACAATTAATTGGTATATTGAAGGCCAAAGAGAGGAATTGGGGATTAATATAACCTTTTTCCTCTCTGCTGAATATTACCCAGCAATAGCTGTGATTTCAGGAGTCTCCTGCTATGTACTCACAGATGAATTACTAATATGCTTAATAATATGAAACATACAATAGAGAAATAGATCAGCCAGCAAGCACAAAGAAATAGGGATGAGACAGAACTTTTGAGCAGGGTTACCACATCTTTTAGGAATGTAATTACTTCATATGAACTTCAAATTTTGTGGATTTCCCTGAGTGATTAAAGGTTAGAAAGTATTGTAGAAACGAGAATTCCTGTTCATCCAAGTAGAAAGTGCTCATAATCCCATCCTCACGTTACAAATTTTCATTTCATAAAGACTCTCTTTTAGAGTGCTTTCATTTAATATACTCCAGCATCTCACTCTTCACTGTGGGAAACAGGAAAACAGATAATTTTGTTTGAATATTATCTTATGTAAGTTAGTGTGTACAGGCAGGATTTGTCTGATTACAGAAGTTAGTATTAAGTGTATATAGGACTCATGTTACAACTAAAAATATAATTAAAATCACATAACAAGATTACAAGTCACAGCATTTTGTTCCTGAAAACATACATTAGATTATTTGCAGAATTTCTATTTTGAGATAAACTTTATGTTAAAGTATAATGCATTTTACCTAAGGGTTCAAATATTTTATTAAAAATATATTTCTTAGAGATATTTTTGCTGCATAATTTTAAGAAAATGTTTGCAAAATAATCTTTTATTAAATTATTTTCCTGTTTCCAAGTGATTAACCTCCAAATTAGAACTCCAGATGTATGATTTGATTTAATTTAACCAAAAATATTATTTAGTATTATGAGCTTTTACTCTCTACATTCTTCACACTAAATTCATCAAATATGGTGAATTTGAAATAATTAATCTCTATGTCAGCTATGTTAATATTATTTACAATGTGAGTGAAATGTTTAAAAAGTAGTATTTATTTTAGTTTATTTGCTCTAAGGAGACATTGAATGATATAATCAAAGGCTAAAATTATTAGATTTAAAATTTAGAATTCAGGAAATATTTTTGCCAATACCTTTTACTTGAAACTTCACAACAACTTTATGAAATAATTTATATTAATGAAGCAAAAATCCCAGAGTTTACACATTTACAAATAGAAAAAACATGTCATTCTGAATATGTAGAGCTACATAACAAACATTTAGCTTTTAAATACCTGAATATACTAATACATTTAATTGCAGGGAAAGTACTTGTTCTGAAAGGAGATACAATTGCATTTATTTTGAAAAGTAAACCTAAGTATTCATTTGAATAAAAGACAATGTTTAAAACATCATTCATTCAAGAAACAAGATGTACAGTTAGCTGTTTTTCATGCCAATTATGTTCTCTAAACTTACTAGTAATACTAGATTAGTAAACCTAAATCTTTGCTTTGTAGGGAAATAGAAATTTAGTTTCTTAAAAGTCATGACTATTTTTGTTGTTGTTCTTGGTGGTGGTGTTGAGATAAAATTCTCATGTATTTTTCTACCCAGGCTGGCTTAAGTTTTGTCCTCAGATCTCAGCATCCTGAGTAGCTGGGATTATAGGCATGAGCCATTGGCACCCCACAAGATTTTTTACCTTTTTAGAAAAGACGTATTTTAGATAGCCCCTATGTTTTGAAAGAGGACAGATGATTTCCTAATCTTGTAATTTAACATTAAATGAGGGAAAGCTTGTCTACTTCTTCAGTACACTGCCTGATTTTAATTTCCAAGTCTGTTTTTTGAGATATTTGTTGAAAATGACACTATTTCCTTGTGTTTTCAATATACTTGATTCAACACCCCTGGGTCAATACTCTTTGAACATATGGCCTGTAAAACTCTCATCTGAGAAATTTTTCTCACTTCCTTTTACTTAGGAGCTACAATAAAGATGATTTCTAGAACGATCTTTATTTCCCTTAATTAAATGGAAGAGTCCAGAGAAGCCATATTTGAAATTGGTAGAGACCCCAGAGTCTGAATCCTAACTTATTGAACCACAAAGTATTTAACCTGGTCTGTGCAAATACAGGGTCAAAAACATTACACATCAAGTGTACTTCATTCTTTATAAATATTGGGATCTATTCACCAACCAAGTTAGACTACACTAATGATATCATTAATAGGATATCAGGTTTCATTTACCTAATGTCTGGTTTCAGAAATATTTTATCTATGTAGAACATGTTTTTGTGGAAAAGTTAATCAGTCCAACTTTGGTAGCATATGCTTGCTATCCTAATTTTTCAGGAGGCAGAGGTCAGTATTATCATTGTTTAAGACTTGCTATAAGAAAGGACCCAGATTACATCTCAATCCATATTTAATCCTAGCCATGCAGGAGGCCATCAACATAATTGCAAATTGTGGGCTGGGAAAAAATGTGAGACTTTATTTGAAAATAATTAAGGTAAAGCTCAAGTGACAGGATATTTTCAAGGTTAATTTTTAGTTTATACATGATTTTATGTTCATATGTATATATTTGTGAAAGGAATTATTCTTTTACTGCTGAAACCTAACAGAAAATATCATGGAAGGAAAATATTAATTCTGGCATGAAAATTTGGACATTTTAGTTCTATATCATTTCTGTCATTCTTGGCATACATCTTTATTACATGTTTTTATTGTGACCTTTCCAAAGACATTTCTACATCCTACGGTGGTAACAGGAGCGCCACCTTGTGGACGCAACATAACATTTCTTATGGCTTCGGATTGACAACTAAAGGTCAAATCTGCAGCACTGTAGCTGTATAAAAGGTATGGTGCTTTTTGTTGTTGTTGTTTGTTTGTTGTATTGTGTATTCCCTTCTTCTTTGCCAATCTCTATACATTCCCATGGTCTAAACCAGCCCTGGGTAAAAATTCTATATAAATTCTCTCAGGAAAGAATTATTCAATACTTCAAAATCTTTGACACTGTTCCCTTCATTCCCAATGATGTTGGCTGAGTTACTTTTGCGTGCGTGTGTGTGTGTGTGTGTGTGTGTGTGTGTGTGTGTGTGTGTGTGTGTGTGTGTGTGTGTATGTAGGCCCTGGGGTTTGAATTCAGTTTCTAGGCTCTGTCTCTGAGCTTTTCTGCTCAAGGTTAGTGTTTTACCCCATGAGCAACAGCTTTTTTAGGTAGTTTGTTGAAGAGTCTCACAGTCTTTCCTGTCCCTGGATGGCTTCAAACTGCAATCCTCAGTTCTCAGACCCATGTGTAGTTAGAATGCCAAGTTTTGCGTGCAAGGAATAAAACTCCAGTGATTGAAAACCTACTTCAGCATCATTTTCACAAAGATGGGCATACAATCTCCACATGATCCCATTGAAATAAAGATCATCTGCTTTAATAGTTACTAGAGATGAATTAATCCCATTCCTCATGGTGCTGTATTCTACTACATTCTTAGCCAGCAGTCCCTCCGCCACAACTCTAGCACCTCTGTTTAGTCAACTGACTTTTACTTGCTGCAAAAGCCATGAGTATTTATTAACTTAAGTTTGCCCTAGTAATAGATGCATTCTGAACATAGTCTTTAAAAGCTCTTCATCCTCATTAGGAAAAGAAATCCATAATGCTATAGGCGTTAAGTCTATCCAAACGCTTTCCTTGATTGCCCACAAGCTCCAGGAGAGAAAAATCGCTGTTCTCCATCTTATTTATTGGGGAATATTTCTATTAGCTATCATTATAAGCTAAGTGCTGTACTTTACTGCTATAAAATGCCTGTGGCAGTTATTATCAATATGCAGAGCTTTCCAAAATGTGAGGCTGATAGTTTTAACTGCATGCTAAACTCCCACAGGTTCTCACCAATCGTGAACTCTTCAATATACAATTCCTCATTAATAACAAATAAAATCATAATAAAAAGCGGGTTAGCAGTAGCTCCTAGGGACTTATCTCAAAGGATGAACCAGAAGGATACCTAAGGATAGTAGAGGAAGCATTCATAGGGGCTTAGTGAAAGGATAGTTCTTGTTTAAAACACATTTTTATATTTTTAAAATACATCAATTAGTAGACAGTAAGGTAGAATGGAAGAGTATGTTTTGGACCTTCAGAATAAAACTAATCTACTGTCTTCTCTCTTAATTCCCAATTAGGAAAATTACACAAACATTATGAGCCCATTTTTTAAAATTTAATTTAATTTTGTTGCAAAGGTGTTGCAGAGAGGGGTTACAGTTACATAAGTAAGGTAATGAGTACATTTCTTGTCAAACATTGTTACCCCCCTCCCTCATTTTTCTCCTACTTTCCCTCCCATCCCCTACCCCTTGAAGTTGTAAAGTTCATTTCCAACATAGTGTCTTGTGAGTATCATTGTTGCATTGGTTCACCCTTTGTCCTTGGTTCACCATTTTGTTATTTCCCTTCCCTTCCCCAAATCAGATAAATGTATATACCGGATGCACGTGTACCAGAATAAAAAACAGTGGCTACCAGGGATAAACCAAAGGGAAGGGGGTTCCGGGAAATTGGTGGAGGAGAAGCTGGAGTGTAAGTAAGCTCTCGCATAGAAAGCAGTTTTAGAGTTCCAGTGAACAGTCCTAAGCCAGAGAATCACACCAAGTGTGCCATCACAGGACAGAGAGTTAGGCCAGAGAGGGGAAACCCAGGCAAGGAGACACTTCTGAGCTCTTGCCAGCAGCCGCCGCGGTGGCGGCAGCTGTGGCAGCAGCAGGCAAGCCATACCTGAGCCACAGAGAGTCTGGGACGAAGGAGCCAGACACAGCGGACGAGCGGATTCTACTCAACAACAGCAAGAACCGACAAGGAGCAGACATCTTCATACTGCTGTTCGCAGACCAGAGACAACCCAGGAACCAAGACTCGGCGTGAGTAGAAGCCTGACGTCCTCACTCCTTCTCAGGGAGCCGAAGAGGGAAGGCCACCCCTCCCCACCCCCAGCACTGGAGATCTCCATCTTGGATATCTACAAAGGTTGGAGGAGCTGCTAGCTCCAACTCAGGCCTTGGAATAAAACGAGTCATTTAGCAGGTCAAAAGAACTTAACGGCCACGTGACCTGCCAGACTCAGCTCCACACAGGGAAAAGTCACCCAGCTCGGGCGCCAGCCCTAGGAGTGGCTTTCTCCAGTGGGTAATCAGAGCCAGAGGCTGCCCCTCCCACTAGCAGCCTGGAAAATCAATTGAAAATCAGTAAACAGAAACCCTGAGAATGGCTCCAGGCTGGGTTCTGTAAGGTTTTCACAAACTAGCCCCGGAAAAGCTACTGTCTGTTGAAAGGCCTCAACTCTACCGAGAACCTAGCCTCATCACTGCATCCCCCTCTTTTGTGATACTCTAATCAGATCTGCCTCCCAATGAACTAGCCTGGGAGGAGGATCGCCCAATCCTGGGTAAAGCAGAGCATTTTTCTGCCTGTTCGAACAAACTGACTTAAGAAACCAACCAAGCCACAGGACCACAAGCAGACCAGAGACTCCAACAAGAGGCTGGTTATGGACACAAGGGAGATACAGGATTTTTCCCACTCCTCCCAAAAAAATCAAAGAACTTTTTTCTTCTTCTTCTTCTTCTTCTGCTTTTTTTTATTTTTGGTACCTCATATAAATTTTTTTTTTCTTTTCTAAAACTTTTTTTAATCTTTAATTTTTGCCTTTTTTGAAAAAGAAAATTGTTTTCCAGAAACTTTTTTTCCTCTTATAATTTTTGTTTTGGGGATACGGGAGTGTGCGTTTCTCTTTCTTTTTTGTTTTTTTTTTCTTTTTTAATTATCTTTTTGTTTTTTGTTTAGCTCTACTGAACGTCTCATCTTTTTCTTATTCCTTTCTTATCCTTTTCACCTTCTCTTCTCTTTCGTTCTTCTTTATGTGACTTAATTCTTGTCCTGCACATCCTCAGATAAACCCGTAGTTGAATATTAGACCCTATCACCCAGTGTGTACACAATTAATTCAAAAATTTATTACTCAAGTCAAAACCTCTAAGACTTAAATTCCTTAATAACAGTACTACCTCTTCATACCTATATAATATTTTAAGCATTTTTATTTTTAAGTTTTTCACATCTCCTTTATACCCCTCCCCTTCTCTCAATAAATTCATGTTTTTATCTAAATATATTGTTATCGATTCTACATAATTTTATTAATTTTTACCTTTCTATTTTTCTGGTCTCTTTTCTTTTCCCATTCCCTTTCTTCTTTTTTTCTCTCTCTCTACTTTCATCCTACCCAACCAATTTCCTGCTTTGAGATAAGGACATAGTTAACTCTCCCTGAGCCTCCCCACATCAATCTATTCCTATTTTTTACCCACATCCCTCCCTAACCCTAATAATTCCTGGTCTTCCAAATTCTTCTTTGCAGTTCATAGCCCATTAATGTATAGTTGTTTGATGTTGAATAGATGTATCTGTTGAACTAGATTGTATCTGTAGACTGTAGACTATTGACTGTGCAAATTCAGACTTGGGTCGATGATTGCCTTAAGATAGTGTTCTACCACAAAACTGGTGCTATTTTCATCTCAAATGGGCAGAGTAAGCCGGAAAAACACAAGAAAAAATGGCAAATCCGGGTATTTCAATTCCCAATCTTGATAATCAGGGGACAGAACAGATAATGAATAATCCAGAGGAGAATTCCCAAATAGCTCTACAAACACTGCTGGCAAACATGATAAATGAAAAGATTGAAAGCATACAAAGGACTCTGTATGAGCGTGATAGGGAGAGAGAGGAGGCAATCCAAAAGTTTATACAGGAATATCATAAGCGTGAGGAAGCTACTCAAAAACTGATACAGGATATCCATGAGCAGCTTGAGAATACTCAAAGAGAAAGGCAGGAATGGCGTGAGCAGGCTGAGAACACTCAAAGAGAACTACAGGACTCCCATGAACAGGAAGACGTTAACCAAAGAGTAATACAGGAATTGAGAGAGCAGAAAGAGAATAAAAAAAGATCACTAAAGGCATTCATGGAATCCATTAACAAAGAGCTGAAGGAAGTCAGGGAGACCACAAAGGGAATGCTGAATGGAACCCAACAGAAGGAATGGGAGTCCAAGGAAACCATAAAAAATCAACTAAGTGATTTGAGAATAAACACTGAACATCAAATTAAGGAAGTAAAGAAGTTCATACAAGATCTAAAACAAAGCTTCAACAAAGAATTTGAAGCCATCAAAGCTGAACAACTAAAAGGAAAAGAGATAAAAAACAAAGTAGAAAGCCTTGACAGCAGGTTAGACCATGCAGAGGATCGAATCTCAGGGATTGAAGACAGCCTAGATATTATAGAGAAAGAACATACAACCATCAAAGACAAGTCTAAGAAATATGATAGATCTATCCAACACTTGGAAATCACCATCAGAAGGCCAAATCTAAGGATAATGAGTGTAGAGGAACACCTTGAAACAGAAGTTAATGCCCTAGGAAATTTGTTTAACAGGATCCTAGCAAAGAACTTCCCAAACATGCAAAAAGATAGGCCTATTCAGATACAAGAAGTTTTTAGAACTCCAAACATACCAGACCAGAATAGGACATCCCGCCGTTACATTATAATCCACACAGGATCAACTCAGACCAAGGAAAACATCCTTAAAGCCCTCAAGGAGAAAAGGATAATCACCCATAAAGGGAAACAAATTAGAATCACCTCAGATTTCTCAGCAGAGACAATCAAAGCAACAAGAGCCTAGAATCCACCCAAACTGAGAATCCAAGAACCATAGGAAGAGCCCAGTTTTCGCAGCACCCAAGAAGGTGGATAACATGGCGGGAACTCCCAAATACCTCTCAGTCCTTACTCTTAACGTTAACGGACTGAACTCTCCAATTAAGCGACATAGACTATCTAGTTGGATTAAAAAACAAGACCCTTCTATCTGCTGCCTGCAGGAGTCACATATTGCCCGTAAAAACAAACACATTTTCAATGTTAAAGGCTTGAGCAAAATCTAGCATGCAAATGGCCCCCATAAACAGGCAGGAGTTGCAATCTTATATCAGATAAAATAGACTTCAAATTAAGATTCGTGAGAAGAGATAAAGAAGGTCGCTACGTACTAATTAAGGGATCTTTCCTTCAGGAGGATATTACATTTGTAAATATCCACTCGCCAAACAATGGAGCACTCAAATTTATCCAAGAAACATTACTTTTCCTCAAATCATATATAAATCCAAGGACATTAATTGTTGGGCATTTTAACACACCACTCTCCCCACGAGATAGATCAACTCGGCAAAAACTCAACAAAGAAACTGCAGATTTAAACAGCTGCATAGATCAACTAGATTTAACACATATCTACCGAACATTTCACCCAGCAGCATCAGAATACACGATTTTCTCAGCAGCACATGGAACATTTTCTAAAATAGACCACATTTTAGCCACAAAGCAAACTTGTCTAAATCCAGAAACATTGAAGTTATACCTTGCATTCACTCTGACCACAAGGGAATAAAATTAGAACTCAACACCAAAAGCCACAAAAGAAAGTCCAGTATCACATGGAGGCTGAACACACTGCTGAATCACGAGTGGGTCATGGAACAGATTAGAAAGGAAATTCAAATGTTCATGCTATTCAACAAAAATGAACACACAAATTACAAGCTCCTCTGGGACACAGCAAAGGCAGTACTCAGAGGCAAGTTTATAGCACTGATCTCCTACCTCAACAAATTGGAGAAATCTGAACCAACAATTTAATTACACATCTACACCTCCTTGAAAAAGAGCAACAAGATAAACCCCAATCCAGTAGACGGAAAGAAATAATCAAAATTAAAGCAGAATTAAATGAATTAGAATCCAAAAAAACTATAGAAAGAATCAAAAAAACAAAGAGTTGGTTCTTCGAAAAAATTAACAAAATTGACAGACCCTTAGCAAATCTTATCAAAAAAAGGAGAGAACACACCCAAATAAATAAACTCAGAGATGAGAATGGAAACATCACCACGGAAACAACCAAGATTCAGAACATTATAAGGGAATACTTCTCAAAACTTTATGCTAATAAATTTGAGAACTTGACAGAAATGCACCTTTTCCTAGCAAATATTTTCATGCCAAAACTAAACCGAGATGAGTTAAACCACCTTAACAGACCCGTATCAAGCATTGAAATAGAAACAGCAATAAGAGACCTTCCAGCTAAGAAAAGTCCAGGACCAGATGGTTTTACAGCGGAACTCTACAAGGCCTCCAAAGCAGAGCTCACACCAATACTCCTCCAACTCTTCAATGAAATTGAAAGAGAAAGTTCACTACCGAACACATTCTATGAAGCCATCATAACCTTCATCACAAAACCACGCAGGGACTCATCAAAGGAAGAGTACTATAGACCCATTTCTATGATGAACATTGATGCAAAACTTCACAACAAAATTTTGGTCAACTGACTTCAGCAATTCATCCAAAAGATCATAAACCACAATCAAACAGGATTCATTTCAGGGATGCAAAGCTGGTTCAATATACACAAATCAATTAATATTATGCATCACATCAACAGGAGCAAGAATAAGAAACACATGGTTATCTCAATAGATGCAGAAAAAGCATTCGACAAGATCCAACTCCCCTTTATGATGAAGGTTTTGGAAAAATTAGGAATCCATGGAACATTCCTCAATACAATAAAGGCTGTATATGACAAACCTACAGCCAGCATTATACTCAATGGTGAAAAACTAAAGCCATTTCCTCTTAACTCAGGAACAAGACAAGGATGTCCACTCTCTCCACTTCTCTTCAATCTAGTATTAGAATGCCTAGCTACAGCAATAAGACAAGATGCAGAGATAAAGGGGATCCAAATAGGGAAAGAAGAAATAAAACGCTCCCTCTTTGCAGACGACATGATCTTGTATTTAAAGAATCCCATAGACTCCACTCCCAAATTACTCAAGCTGATTCAAAACTTTGGCAAAGTATCAGGGTATAAAATTAACCTCACAAAATCAATTGCTTTTCTGTATGCCAACAGAAAAGTGTGGCTGAATTTAGGAAAGTATCTCCATTTGTACTAGCCCCACAAAAAATAAAATACCTAGGAATTAACTTAACCAAAGAAGAGAAGGACCTCTATGATGAAAACTTTAAAATCTTGAAAAAAGAAATCAACACAGAACTTAAAAAATGGCAAAACTTCCCATGCTCCTGGATGGGAAAGGTTAACATCGTGAAAATGGCAACACTTCCAAAGGCTATCTACAAATTCCACGCAATACCTATCAAAATTCCAACCTCATTCTTCAAGGAAATAAAAGAGGCAATCCAAAAATTCATATGGAACAAAAAAAGACCCCGAATAGCAAAAACGCTCCTCAACGGAAAGAACACTGCTGGAGGAATATCAATACAAAATTTCAAACTCTACTATAAAGCCATAGTAATCAAAACAGCTTGGTATTGGCATAAGAACAGACCTCAGGACCAATGGAATAGAATTGAAAACCCAGAAATGAACCTACATACCTATAGCCATCTAATCTTCGATAAGGGAGCTAAAACAATAGAATGGAAGAAAGATGGCCTCTTCAGTAAATGGTGCTGGCAAAATTGGTTAACTATTTGTAGAAAACTAAAGCTAGATCCTTATATATCAACCTGCACCAGAATCCACTCCAAATGGATCAAAGACCTCAAAGTCAAAGCAGACACTTTCAAAACATTACACGACGGAATAGGAGAAACCCTAGGTCTCCTTGGCTCAGGCCGAAATTTTCTGAATAGAGACCCGGAAACACAACAAATCAAAGAAAGGTTGGACAAATGGGATTGCATAAAGTTGCAGAGCTTCTGCATGGCAAAGGACATAGCTAGCAAGATCAATAGAAAGCCCATGGATTGGGAAAAGATCTTCACTAGCCATACAACGGACAAGGGTGTCATATCTAAAATGTACTTGGCACTCAAAAAATTAAATCACCCAACAACAAATCCTCAAAGAAACAACTGCCCAATAAATAAGTGGGCGAAAGACTTAAAGAGAAACTTCTCTGAAGAAGAAAGAAGGATGGCCAATAGACACATGAGGAAATGTTCAACCTTCCTAGCCATAAAAGAAATGCAAATCAAAACATCATTGAGATACCACCTCACTCCAGTTAGAATGGCTACAATCAAGAACTCTAACAACAGATGCTGGAGGGGATGTGGACAGAAGGGAAGCTTCCTGCATTGTTGGTGGGAATGTAAACTTGTTCAACCACTTTGGAAGCAGTATGGAGGTTCCTGAAAAGACTTCACATAGAGCTCCCCTATGACCCAGCAATTCCACATTTGAGCATTTACCCAAATGTTTACAAACAAGACCACACTAAAGCTACCAGCACAACTATGTTTATTGCAGCATAGCTAAGATATGGAACCAACCAAGATGCCCCTCAGTAGATGAATGGATCAAGAAAATGTGGTATATATACACTATGGAATTCTATACCTGCATCAGAAAGAATGACATTGCCACATTTGTTAGGAAATGGAAAAACTTGGAAAAAATTATATTAAGTGAAGTAAGCCAGTCCCAAAGAAACATAGGTCCCATGGTTTTCCTTATTTGCAATATCTAGTATATGTATGAGTCAAGCGGAAAAGGTCAGAAAATGTGATGTTAGGAAAATGAACCCTTAGATCTGTATCTTAATGTTTTTTTCTTTCATGCATGTGTTTCTAACACATTTATAAGATTATTTCTTTGTTGCTTTGTATGTCCCTCCCCCACAGTATAACCCCTGCTTTCACTATATTTGATGGCAGTATAACTTGTGGAGGAGATGGGGAAAAACAATTCGTTTTAGGATTCAGGTTGACCTGTTGCAACAATGAGAAGTACAAGTTGTCATGTCCAAAACGAGCTTTACAATGTCGGTGGGGAGGGGGTGGGGGAAAGGGAAGGATGTTAATGTGGGGGAGGGGGGAGGTTGGGCAGGGATGTGAAGGGTAAACAAAGTAAAAGGCTGCAATGCTTGGTAAGAAATGTATGCGTTATCCTGCCCATGTAATTGTAACCCCTCTGTACAGTATGTTCACAAATAAAATAAAATAAAATTTAAAAAAAACCAAAGGGAAAAAGAAAAAAAAAAAGAAAAGAAGAAGAAAAACTTGATATAATACATTGATATCAGCAAAGTCAAAAAAAGATCTCTTGTTTCTATATCTTGGAGTTCATTTTGATAGGCATCATTTTATAAGGTTCTATGTCCATAGCTACTGAGCTAGTATGTTCCTGTGCTAGGAATTATCCTAGACATAAACTAATTGTTACAAATGAGGGAAACCATGGAGCCTATGTTTTGGGAGTCTGGCTCACTTCACTTAAAATGATTTTTTCCAAGTCTTTCCATTTCTTTACAAATAGGACAAAGTCATTCTTTCTGATGGAAGTCTAAAATTCCAATGTGCATATATTCCTCATTTTCTTGATCCATTCATCTATTGAAAGGCATCTGGGTTGGTTCCATACCTTAGCTATGGTCAATAATACTGCAATGTTATGGTAGCTTTAGTGTGACCTTGCTTGTGATAATTTGGATAAATTCCTGGAGTGGGATTGCTGAATCATAGGGGATTTATATGTTTAATCTTTTGAGGAACCTCCATGATGCTTTCCAGAGTGTATGAACCACTTTACAATTCCATCAACAGCATAGTAACATTCCCTTTTGGCCACATTCTCACCAGCATCTATTATTATTTGTTTTCTTGATAATGGCCATTCTAACTGGGGTGAGGTGGAAGTCAAGGTGGTTTTGATTTGGGTTTCTTTTATGGCAAGAGATTTTGAACATTTCTTCATATATATGTTTTCTATTCTTATTTTCTCTCCAGAGAAGTCTCTTCCTAATTATTTAGCCCAATCAGTAATGGGGTGGTTGTTTATTTGAAGGTTTTATGTAGGAGATATAATTAATTGAACTCTATGTATATTTTAGATATGTGACTCTTGTCTGTTGTATGGCTAGTGAAGATCTTCTCCCAATCCATGGGCTTTTTATTTATCTTGCTTATTTATTTTGCTTACATAAAGAGGTATCAGTGTTACTTGGAGAATTGGTGCTAGAAATCAAGTGAGACAACAAGTGAGATCTGCAAATTATCTCTCATGCATTTTTTTTGAAAATTATTTCATGGTAGTACAAAATCCAGAGAAGCTGTGACTCTCATGGATTTCTCCTACATAGAAATATCTTTATCAGAGCCTAGTGCCAGTGGCTCACATCCGTAATCTTAGCTACTGAGGAGGCTGAGATCTGAGGATGTCACTTTGGAGCCAGCACAGGAAAGAAAAGTTTATGAGACTCTTATCTCTAATTACCAAAAAGCTAGAAGTGAAGCTATGGCTCAAGTGGTAGAGCACTTGCCTTGAATACAAAAGCTTGAGAACAGTACCCAGGTCCTCAATTCAAGCCCCAGGATCAGCACACACACACACACACACACACACACACACACACACACACACACACAGAGGCACACATGCACACACAAATTTTTGCCATCTATTTTGGAGAAAAGGTCATATATTACCAACTGTATTTCTTTGTTTACTAAACATAATTTTTAGTCTTAAGATTGAGACCACAACATATCAGTTTATTTTTATTGTCCGTTTCATTAACTGCTTGACTGATTAACTTAATATTTAGCTTCAAACAATGACTTCTATAGTGTGTTTTTATGTGAGTTGAAAAGGCAGCTCCTTTTATGGCTTCCAATGGACTTGCTCACGTTTTTGCATTTAACAAAAGACTGAGCTAGGCTATCCTTGGATCGTAGCTTTTCCACATGCTGCTAATGGCAAGATTTCTTTGGACCAAGTAACATCACATTGATGGCCTGAAATCAATCATGATTTCTGTCCACACAGAAAGCACCAAATCCCCTACACCAGGCTTTCTCTTTTCTGTTGAGTTGTAAAGCAATGAACCTCACAGTCCATGTCGGAAATTTGGCTGAACAAAGGTCAGGATGGCTTCAACTCACTGTTTCTCCATTGATTTTAGCTGTGGACTGAAATAACACAGCTTTCTCCCACAGTGACTAATTTCAATTCCATCATAGATTTTCTAATCTTTAGGTTCAGTTTGTCCATGAAATTTGTTCATGCTTAAATAGTTTTTCATTACTTTTTTGTCAGTTGTGGGGATTGAACTCAGGGTCTGGTGCTGTCCCAAAGCCTCTTTGTGCTCAAAGCTAGTACCCTACAACTTCAACCACAGCACTACTTCCAGTTTTTGAGTAGTTAATTGGAAATAAGAGTATCAGTGGGACTTTTTTGCTCAGGTTGGCTTCCAACTGTGATACTCAGATCTCTGTCTCTTGAGTACCTAGGGTTATAGGCATGATCCACCATAGACCATCTGCGTTAATAGAATAATTATCACAAAATTGTAAAACTTGCTAACAAATTTGAAGCAATTAATAATTTAAGGAACTTAAAATGATTTATCAATTAGATTGCATGTTAGGAAGAATTAGATTGGAAACTGCAGAATAAAGAAACCCTAATAATATACTATGATCCTACTGAGTATTTTCCATTTCTCTTTTCCCTTTCTTTCCCCAATAATTCTGTGAGTTGAGCATCAGGAACCCCATTTTATGAAGCAGACTCGAAAGCTCATTGAGTAGAAAGAAATGAGGCCCTGAAGTCCATGTGGCCAGAGCATGGCAGAGAGAAGACGGAGGTCTTTCCATTCATTAAATTCTCCGTGAATTTCTGCACAGGACTTCTCCGAAGCTACCTTAAACAATATTTTCAATGTCTTTACATATAATATCGAATTTTTAATTTTGTTTTCACATGACTAGACACCTAATAATGCAAGTATTTTCATTTGCAATGCAAAACAAAAATCAACATTCCACAGACTGTTTTCCAAGATGTATTGACAATAAAACTATTCAAATGGGAGATTTAAATCTCTCTGGTTCTTCTCTAGATCACTGTGTTCAAGGAAAGAGTATGTGTTACCTTAGACAACTACTTGTCTTTAATATATGAAAACTTTTCTTCCTGGACTATTACCTTCAGGAAGAGAAAAACATCCAAAAACCAAGGGATTCCTAAACAAGCTACTCAGTACAAAGGGGCTCAAAGATTTTATGGTTTTTCAGACAATTTTGTTCCTAGTTTGGATTCTAGATTTGGCCAATTTGGGTTCTGTGCTACCTATTGCTCTTTCTTGAAGTGTTCTTCCCTAAGCATTACACATGGACGCCTTTCCACATCTAGTGATGAGTTGAAAGTCCTATAGTCATGCAAAGTCTCTAAGTCCAAAGAGAACTTAAAAGTGTTATTTACATGGGTACCGATGGCTCACGTCTATAATTCTAACTATTGAAGAGGCTGAGATCTGAGGATCACAGTTTGAAGCCAGCTCAGGAAGGAAAGTCTATGAGACTCTTTAATAAACTATTCACAAAAAGCTGGAAATGCACCGTGTCTCAATTGTAGAGCTCTAGCCTTGAGTACAGAGAAGCTCAGGGACAGAGCCAAGGCCCTGCGTTCAAGCCCAGGACCAGCCCCGCCCCCATAAAAATGTGGAGATAGAAAAATATTCATTAGCATACTGAAATAATTGTCCTGGAAATTCTTAGACTTGACATCGAGATTTAATTGCAGACAACCCCTTCCACTCTTGGACAACTGGAGAAGACTGAACTGAGTACCAGTCTACTTTAACTAAAAGATGTGGAAAATAATCTACCCAGAGACTCACATGAGTTAAAAAAGCAATGTATGGCAAGTAACATCAGAAAGCTACCTATGCTAGTCAAACCAATTATTCATTATAAATGCAAAATTGAAATAACTTAAATTCATCAAAAGTAATAAGCCATGGAAAAAAAGTATCCTGGAAGAGGAAAAAGTGACTGTAAAAAATGTTAGTTCTTGGAAAGAAATATATAAAATAAGAACAGATTGGTTGTTGGTGTTCAAAGAAGCAGCATTAAATTTTCTGTGATGTTGATAATGGAAATTGAAGGCAGGACCTGAAAGTATTGCTTAACTTTTGTCCTCAAGGCTTGTACTCTACCACTTAAACATTCATTCAGCTTCTAGGTTTTTGCTGGTTAATGGGCAATAAGACTCTCACAGATTTTTCTGTCTGGGTTGATTTCAAACTACAATCCACAGATCTCAGCTTCCTGAGTAGCTAGGATTACAGGCATCAGGCACTGACACCATGCTAAGAAGAATCATTATTGACGATTACAACTTAAAACACTTTATAAAATGAAATTGTCTATGGTAAAATAACAGAATTTAAAGACACAGTAGGAAAGCAAAGAGACTGAAGAGCAATTCAGAACTCAGAATGACAGCTATCAGTCAGAATCATGTTAGCAAATGAAAAGACATAGGACATATATCGAAAATTATTATTATCCAGAATTTGGAAAATATTTTCCAACTAGGGGAAACAAAAAAGACATCTTCACATTGAAAAGCCTTGATGACTGAGGAAAAGATACAAAGCCAGATATGCTCTATTCTGCTTCCCATCCAAAATTAAGAGAAGGAATCCTTAAAATATTTAGGAAAAGACATTCTCGTCTACATAGCTTGTCAGTCTTATTTAATACTAAAACTCCCTGAGGAAAGAAGATAATTTTCTCTAGAATTTCGTGCTTTATTAAATTCAAGTGGGAGAAAGAAAAAATTTCTAGTCAGAATTCTATTCAGAAAGTTTTCCCTGCATGTATCTTTTGTGAAAATATTCCTGTGGGTATATACTTGGTAAAACAATTCAGAAACCCCAGAGAAAACTATTAGATACAGAGCCAGCCTAATAAACTACATAAGATGAAAATTTAAAAACAGGAATTATGAGGCTTATTGTTGCACAGCTGGCCTAAAGGTCAACTATTTGAACAAAACTTATAAAAGAAGTTGAATTAGTCTAATGAAATCAAAAGGAAAGATTTATTTCTAGTAATGGAGAAGTGGTTTATACCTGTAATCTCAGCTACAAGGGAGACAGAGATTGAAGAGGTGAATTTTGAAGCTGGGCTAAGGGAGTGTAGTGTGGCCCCCATTTCAATAACCAAGCCAAGTGGGGTAGCATGGATTTCTTCCTGGGAGACCTAAAGTAGGAGAATCCTAATCTGAGGTTGGTCCTGGGAAAAAAATGCAAAATCTACCTACAAAATACCTAAAGCAAAAAAGAGCTAGAGGCTGGGCTCAAAAAACTGGGAGAAGCTAGGTACTGGTGGCTCATGATTAATCTGTGCAATTCAGGAAACTGAGGGCTGAGGATTGAGGTACAAAGCCAATCCAAGCAAGAAAGCCTGTGAGACTCTTATCTCCAATCAAACACCATAAAGCCAGCAGTGGAGCTGAAGTGGCTGAAGTGGTAGAACGCTAGACTTGAGAATAAAGCTCAAGGACAGTGCCTGGGTCCTGAGGTTAGCCCCAGGATAGGCACCAAAAAAAGGGGGAAGGAGGGTAAGGGGATAAAATGCTGGTTTAGCAAACATGAGGCCCTAAATTCAAATACTATTACCATCAAAAATGTAAAACAAAGATATACATATATTTGTTTTCATATAGCCAAAGAATAGTTGTTAAAATATTGAGACAATGATTTTTTAGAGAATTATAAATCATAGTCCAAATATAAAACATCTTAGAATGGATTTCATTATTTTAATGAAAATGTATATATAGAAATTTGTGCAGTGTGTAATTAAATATGTATATAATATGTATACAATATATAATTATATACTAATAGTAATATATTTACACTATAACACACCTAAATATAAGTTTAAATATATATAATTTTTAATTTTGTGAAAATTCATTAGATAAGTTTAAATTGATATGTAAATATTCATTTGTTCCAACCTTGTTCATTATCAGAAACGAGGAAGTGAAGATATAATAGAATTTCTACTCAAAATACACAAATACTGGGGCAAAACCCTGATTCAGACAGAATTGGACTTAAAGGAAAGAATGCACTTGTGTAAGGACATTCAGAATGACTTTTTTTGAATGAGATGTTAGTGGAGTGGGTTAGACCTGAAATCCCAGCTACTGTGGGATCGAGAGGATCATGGTTTAAGGACAACTGAGGCAAAATTTTCATGAGTCCTTCTTTCAATCAACAGCCCGATGTGGTAGCGCACACTTGATATTCCAGCTATGAAGGAGGCTTAGATAGAAAGTTCATAATTCCAGACCAGAAAACATAAAAGACTCTGAGACAGTATCTCAATGGAAGAATCTGGGCATGGGAGTTGTCTCATCTAAGACAAAAAATATAAAGTGGGAAATTTATAGATGTTATAGAGACCTGGTCAAAGATTAAGACCTATCTGAAAATAATCAATGCACAAAAGTGCTGTAGTCATGGATTAATTATAGAATTCTTGCCTAGTAAGTATGAAGGTCAGGGTTTAATCCCAGTCTTGCCAAAATATAATAATCAAAGGAATCATTTTAATTAGTGTAATACAATTTATAATGAGATTTATTGGCATCAAACGCTGATCTAAGTTTAAGAAGAATACCCAAGAAAGGAAAACTACTTGGCCTTCCTGAGAATTGAAGGTAAACACTTTGAAAGTTTTCTGATCAGTGGGAAGTGGACAAATAATCCCTAAAGGGGAAGAACTTGGAGAGTGAAAATGGGATCACCTGGGAAAGAAGAGAGTGGTGGAAGGTGTGACTGAATGGACAGCACAGTTTGAGGATTATGATAAATAGGTCTAACTTATACCTAAGTTTAACAGCAAGCAAAGCATTAAAGAGTTCCAGGCCTGATTTCTCAGAAAAAGGGAACTCTCGCAAGTGCCATGGCAACAAAGCAAAATCGTGCATGAAGCAAGGCAAGAAACACCAACACCCTTGATTGGTACAGTATTCCTTGGGGATCTAGGAAATTAAGCATCTAATTTACAACATGACTCCAGCTTTGGGAGATTGGGCATCTAGTTTGTGAAGCATGTCTAGCTTTGGGAGATTGAGCATCTAGTTTGCAAGGTAATCTCCAGGTTTTGTTGTATAGTAAACCTCCAATAAGGAAGATTAGGTGTAAGGTTTTTCAAGAAACCTAGAGTAGGGAAGGTGTTCAAGAAAACTCCAATAAAGAAGGTTGAGTGCACCAGAAATCTTAGGCCTAGAAACCTGCCAAAAATGGAAATAGAACAGAGAGCAAGGCAACAAAGACGGAGTTAAGAAGGCTCCTTTGGTCATTTCCCTATTAGTCCCTTGGGAAAAAGTGTTAAATACAGCATGCTAATGTAAAGTTGAGTTCTTATCGTTGTCTTTCTTAATATTTTGTTCTTAGTAGATCTTGTGTTTCTTGTTGGCCTCTTGATATTTCCACTCTCTGTGGCAAAGGATTTTTTAGTCTTTATTGCAATAAATTTCTGAGCTGATTGTGTTCTAAGTTCTGTCATTATGCTGCTAGCAATATAGAACCATATGGTCAGCTAGAAAACAAAGATGAACTTTTTCCAATATCCAACCACAAACAGAATTCAACACAATCTCTAGTCTTAAACAGATTACAAAGAATAGAAAACTTTTTAAAACAATTTTGGTAATGAGACACACTCGCATATGAACTGACTTTGTAATACTTCCTAGAAGGTCCTTAATCTTGAGGGCCTGCAAAAATTACTAGGGGAGGGAAAGTGCCCTACTGGGATTCCTCAGGGGAGAGACATACACTTCTCCCAAACTATTTTATAAATATTATAGAAGCTTAAGATGGATCTAATGACCCACATCCTACACCCAAAGTGGGCATTTTGACTCACAAAGGATTCTGAATTTGCTAGGAGTTATTTTTATAGTCTCCACAATTTTAACCAGGTATTTTAAACAGTGGCCTTAGTCTGTGTTTCACCACATTTTTTAGACTAGAGCACTTTTTATATCAACTTATATTAAAGCCACATTATATTACACAGAGAGGTTAACTTTTTCTTCTTAAACCGTCTTTTATTAAGTCTTTAAGCAGACATTGGGGGACAGTAGTCTTACTATGGGACGAACTATATCTCTAGAGACTGAGATGCAAGAACAGTGGATGCATGGAACAGACAGACAAAAGGACCTCACATGTCTTGCGAGATCGAATGAATGTTCTTGTCAGGCCCAGACCATCTGACAAAGAATAGTCCCCAAAAACCAAATTCAGGCAAACCAAACAAGTTAACTCACCAAAGGACAAGTGAAAGGAATTAACTCACCAAAGGTCTGGCAAGGAAAAATAGGGGTGAAGAAAAATCACCAACAGGCACAAAACAAAGAACAAAGTCACAGAAGATAAGAGTTTATACAGCAGACTGGTAACAGTTCCTGAAAAATCCAAAACTCTTTTCTGACATTTCAGCCTTAGAGAGGCTGTTGGAGGTAGGGGGTGGAGGGTGTGATTACAAGCTATCCACTTCCACCTAGTCCAGATAGATGGATTTTCAGAATCAGAAGCAGAATCTTACTCACCTCTGGAGATCGGCTGAATGATTCCAAAAAGATTTAGTGGTGTAGGAGGAATCCAGAGTCTGGCTTTCTGAGCAGTGGAAAGTCCATGGGGCCCTGGGATATCTCAAAAGTTATCTCCTGTGTGCAGTTCCTGTCCACCAGTGGCTTCAAGGAACCTAAGTAGCCCCTTGGCACTGGGATTTGGCTGTGGCTTCTAAGTCTTATATGGTGAGATACAGAGAAGCCACAGTTTGAGGGGTCAAATCAGGAGTCTTTATTAGAAAGCCAGCAACTGCAAGCAGACTCATCCCCTCCCCCACCAAAACTTGCAGTTTTGTAGCTAGCATAAAACTTATAAAGACAAAAACCACATCAGGGCAAATGCTGTATGGTATGGGGATTAATAAAGTGTGTTTACAGAAGAAAAACAGGTCAGTTAGGGAGTAAGGGAGCAGTTAGAGCATGTTCAAGGTGGCTATAATAGTTATCTAGGGGTAATAAACAGGAGTAGAGACTTCCCAGAGCCTAACAATCTGTGATATACCTAAAGGTTTCAGAATGGCCTATGCCCAATCTATAGTTCTTCGAAGTGAAAGTTCCCTATTACCTACTAAGGTGTCAAGATGCAACTGAAGGATTGACTCCTGCCATATTTCCCCAGGTCAAGCAAAACACCAGGTGGGCACTCATGTGCCCATCTGCAAGCAGGCCACTCCAACCTTGGCTTAGCTGAAAGCCCACTTACCCTAGGCAGAGCATTCCATTCTGAGTCTGTCCAAGTCTTGACCCCCAAGAGACCATAGCCTACAATTTGTCCTTGTCTCCAACCCAAGCAGTATCTATTCCAGGCCTGGCCAATGACACTGCCCTGAACACACAAGAGACCATAACCTTTTTTTTTTTGTTTTTTTGTTTTCGGCTTCTTTGTTAAGGCCCATATAACCAAATCCCAAATCCACACAATCACTGGAAGATCTGTGCTTCTTACTGGCAATAAACAGTTTTAGCCTGTTGAGAATCCACTCTAATCCTTTTTCATTCTCCATCATTTTCCTAACAGTAATGAGGACAAGATGGCATTACTTAGGCCCAGTAGCCATATTTCATGATAAGCAATTTTTCTTTTTTTTTGCCAGGAGGAGCCATTTTTCCAAGTGTTTCCTTCTCCAGGATACGTCTTTTTTCTATGATGTCCATTCTCAGCTTTTAGAGCACACCAATTGGGGACAGCAGGCAAGGTCATATGTAGAAAGAAGCTCTTGTTCTTTTGTTACCCCTGGTGTAAAAACTACACCTGATTAAGGAGTACAAGGTTTAAAACAACGGAGATAGTGCTATCTTTCTAAATACCCTGTTTCTAAATCCCTGGCTGCCGCTCACCTTATCTTTCCTAGTCTATCCTCCCTCTGTTAAATTAAGGGTTAAATTGGAGAGATTGCATAATAATTACTTTACACAGACTTGTGAATTGTTTGCCCTGAACCAGACTTTAAAGATATTAAAAGAAAAAAGGGAACAATGTATATGGACTATAAATATGCATTCAATGTGATATATATCTTTGGGAAATGTGGGCTGAGAGATTAATTTAAACAGTGCTTATTCTCCTGATGAAATTATGATAGTTCATGTTTCAGCTTATCAATGAAAGGAGTCTGTTAAAATATTGGTAAATCAACCTTGGATTGTGCAAGAAATCTCCAGTGGGTTTGTGGTAAGTGGAACAGATTTTCACAAGAGATTGAGTGCAGAGAAACAGGGTAATATTTGCCTGAAGCTTCCACCGCATGCCACATGGCTAGCTCTTGCCTTTATCTCTCAGATAGAAGCTCCACTACAGAACATAGGCCAGAGCCATTGGGAGACACAAGTATGTGTGATATTATCAGAACATATGTGTGCCAAGGGATTTTAGGCCTTAAAGGATCATCTCAGGGAAGGAAAACCCAGGATTCAAATTGATGGTCTTCCTTATCTGTACCGGTCTTTTGGTCTCTCTCAATTCCTCTAAAAACATGTGTTCAGTATTTCCTCAGCCTTTTCATCCCTCAAGGCAACAAGGACTGCTGACTCCACATCTTGAGTTTCCAAATACTAATGTAAGCCTAAAGATTGCATCCTGATCAAGAGTTAAAAGAAGATGAAATTCCAGCTGATCTAGTGCTATTCACTGATAAGACACTTCATACCACAGAAAAGGATGGATTTGCTACACTTGGGTCACCAGAGCTCCTGAGGGAAGACAGTAGTCTGTGTCTTCTAGATCTGGAGGTAAGAAATTACTTTTAAAAGCCTGAAATGGGGATTTGACACCTGGTTAAAAAGCTACTTGCTCTCTGTGATGACAGAGAGACAGAGGAATTTAAAACATCATTCTCTTCAAGACAAAGCCCGAGAAAGAGAGTATCTGACCTGCTATGGTTAAGACTGATGTGGAATGTTCAACTGGAAATAGACATTAAAATTTTTATATGGGAATTGGTTCATGAGAAACAGAGAAGCCAGACTTTGAGAGCTCAAATTGAGAATCTTTATTAGAAAGCAGGTGATTGCAGAAGGACTCATGTCTCAAAGACCTGCAGACTATAATGTAGCTTGCACAAAGCTTGTAAAGACAAAATAATCACATGTTTTTGGTAAAGACCCAAGCCCAACAAAAACAAACCAGTTGGGGAGCAATCAGGTTGAGTATTCTATGTAGCAGAGCTCTCTAGGGACCCAGCAGCATGACACCAATATTCCCAGAATGGCCTGTTTTTCCTCTAGGCTTTTCAGAGCTGGGTAAAAAGCCTCCAAGACCCATCCAGACTCCATGATTACGGTGAGGACAAAACAATGTTACTTTGACCTAATATCCCTATTTCATTATAAAACAAGGGTAAATACAGAAGTTTAGGAAAACAACATGTGGCTACCCTGGCTCCATAACTACCAGCAGACTGCAGAATCCAAACACAGAATACTCCCACAACGCCATACCCAGAAGAGACCAGAGGTGAGGCCCCACAACACCCATACCCAGAGAGCTCCCCTGTCACCATGGCTCAGCCCACAACTAACACAGAAGAGCTGCAGGAGCAGCTCCATGTCTGTCCAGGATATGGGAGCCAACCTGAGAGTTCCGCGCAAAGACACAGAGGTCTGCCACAGCACTGCTGGTCACCCTCACAACCAGTTCTCTGCTGGGGTGAAGCCCTCCCGTCCCACAGGAGATCAGAGCTGGTGGTGACCCACAGATCGTGACACGGACCCCTCTCCCTCCAACCCATGAAGGAACATTACACTTGAAAATGTCAAAGAAGTCCGAGCCCTTCCTCACTGCCCACATCCCACATGTTGGATTCCAGCAGGAGGTCATAGGGACTCATACGTGCTGGGCGCCAGGACTCGGTGTCCTCAACAGTCCTGGCTATCAGGGGATAACAATGCTGGTCTGAAACAAACGTCCCCGCACCCACAGAGCCTCTCCCTTCAGGAACCATGAAATGCTTCTGCATGGCAGCTGCAGGAGAAGCATTTCATCGGCTGCAGTCGTTAAGTGAACATGAGTGCCAGTTACAGGAGAAGCAACCCCCTATCGTGAGCACCTGCTGGCGCTTGTAGAGCACTCCCCCATCAGGAGCTCAAACTCATGCGTGCACAGGCCCCTACCAGAAGCCCAGGAATAGCGCTGTAGCTGCTAGCAAATAGTTCCCCTCTAGGGTGCCTGCCTCGCCACAAACCTCATGCCTGTCTCTCAGAGTCTTGAATCTACTGTTTCCATAATTGTGCAGCAGACATTTCCAATGGAACAATTTCTGGTAGATCTCATCCTCAGATACATCAAGCATGCACATGTGCCCACCATCCATAGGAGGCCAAGCATAGACCACTTGTGGGGACAGACCCAACCCAGGGCCAAGGCACAAACAAATCCTGTGCCCATGTGGGTAGCCCAACCCTCCTGAAGCCCCGATTCTAACCTTGCCATTCCCCACTGCATACGGGAACAAGCTCCTCTCAGCCAGCTGGAGACAGCGCATGCACATGTGCTTGTTGGCATGGGCTGGCCTACCCAGTGTCAACTAGCCCGGGGCAAGTGAGGGCTGTCACATCATTCTGGTGTGAGCAGGCCAAGCTCAGGTCACGACCCCCACAATCCCAGGACCCAAATGTGTAAATCACAATGAAAGAAGACATGATTCATGGACTATCAGGACAACAAACCAAATCCCAAATCTAACAACAACCCAGGGAAGGACCCCAGTGAAAGTGAAGAAGAGATGGAAGACAAAAGAACCATTAAAGAAATGATGATGGAATTGGCCAAAGAAATAAAGGGGGAAATGTGAAAGTATCAATAGGAGAAAGAAGACATGAATATTTACCTGGTAGGGGAGATACCATGATCACGAAGGTGGTTTTCCCAGGGTGAGGATTATCCATTGCACTCCAGATCTGCTGAGCCTTGTGTTTTCCCCAAATGTGGGAAACTCAATTGCATAATTTGCAGTAGTGGGGAATGACATTCATGCTCTCCCCTGGTAAAAAATTTAAAAAAAGAAAAAGAAAAAGAAAGAACACATGACAAAGGAATTCCAAGATTTCTTAAGCCAGGCACCAACAGATCTTGCCTGTAATCCTAGCTACTCAAGTGGCTGAGATCTGAGGATCATGGTTCAAAGCCAGCCCGGGCAGGAAGTCCTTGAAATTTTATCTCCAATAAACCACCAGAAAACCGGAAGTGGTGCTGTAGCTCAAGTAGTAGAGCACTCTCCATGAGCTGAACAGCTGAGAGAAAGCACTCAGGCCCAGAGTTCAAGCCTCACGACCCACAAAGGAAATAAAAAAACACAGTAAACCCTTCATTAACAGATGAAATTAATACTTGGAGAACTGATATTAATAGCATAAAGGGCTCCTTTTCCACAATGCAAACACCAGTGGAAGTCATAGTTAACCGAATAAGTGAAATGGAAAATAGCATACCAGGAGTCAAGAATAAATCAGAACTGGAACAGAAAGTCAAAGGCAGACGTTATGTCGAAAAACGAACTTTTTATAACTTTGGTGTGGGATGGGGGGATGGAGAGGAATAGGGATAGAAGGGGAAACAAAGGAGGAGGCAACAATGCTTGATAAGAAATGTACTCACTATCTTGCCCATGTAATTGTAACCCCTCTGTATGGTATTTTCACAATTAAAAAAAAAAAACACTTAGAACATTCCAAAGGGAAATCCAAGATTTGGCCAAAGCAGCCAAGAAATTAAATCTATGCATAATTAGAATCAACGAGGGAGCATAATTTAATAGAGGCATGGAAAACCTATTTGGTATAATAACAGAGTAATTCCCCATCTTAAGAAAGCAAATCTCACCCACAACCAGAAGCATATAGAACTATTAGCAGACAGGATACAAGGAGAAATATTTCTAGACACATCATAGTAAAAATATTAGACTTGAATAGCAAGGAATTGGCTTTAAGTGCTCTAAAATCAAAGAAGGACATATATTACAATGGAAATAAAATGAGAATCACTGCGAACTTCTCTACACAGTCCCTCAATGCAAGGAGAGCCTGGAATGATATTATCTAAATCCTGAAAATCAACAACTGCCAACCCAAACTGTGACCCATTGAAGCAATCATTTATATTTGACAGAGAAACTAAAACTTTCCATGACAAACAAAAATTAAAGGAAGTCATGAACATCAAACTGGCATTACAAACAATTCTAAAGGGAGGAATACAATCTGAAAAACAAACAAACAAAATGAAAGAAACATATCAGACAGAAACCACCACAAGACAAATTTAGTAAGCACGGGAAAAGAAAAGAAACAAAATACAGGTAAATAAGTAAATGGCAAGAAAATGGACACATTTCTATAATAACCCTAAACATTAACAGACTCAATTCCCCAACGAAAGCAAACGAAAAGCAGATTGGATCAAAAGTAAAAGATCTATTCATTTGATTTTGCTAAGAGACCAATCTCACAGCCAAAGATAAAAACCAACTGTGAGCAAAGCGTTGGAAAGAGATCTTCCATTCAAATGTACCCTGCAAGAAAACAGGAGTAGCCATATTACTATCTGATAAGTAGACTTACTAAAATAAATTCAGAGACAAGTAAGGACATTACATACCAATAAAGTGATTGATGCATGAAGAGGAAATCAGAGTGGTCAATATCTATGCACCAAGCAATGGAGTGCTTAAACAGGTTAAACAAATACTCTCAGCCTTACCGAACAAAATAGACTCAAATGCAATAATATTGGGAGATTTTAACACCTTACTCTCCTCAGAGGATACATCAACCAAACAAATATAAACAAAGAAGCCTCTGAACAAAATGACACAATAATAAAAATGGACTTAGCAGACATCTAGTTTTCTACCCAACAACGACCTAATACACCTTCTTCTCAGCAGCCTATGGAACATTCTCAAACATAGATCACACATGCAAAGAACCTCAGCAAATACAAGGAGATTGGCATAAATCCTACCATTATATCCAAACACAGTGGAATCAATCAAATTATTAAGAGCAAATCATACTTTAGAAATTACTCAAAAACATGGAGATTGAACAGCACACTACTGACTAACACCCAGGTCACAGAAAAAATTCAGGAAGAAATTATAATATTCTTACAACTCAATGAAAATGTAAACACATCACAATGGAACCTCTGGGATAGAACAAAGGCAATGTTGTATAGAAAGGTCATAGCACTAATTGTACATATGAAAAAAATGGAAACATTAAAGTAAATAACCTCCTGATGCAATTGTAACTGCTAGAAAAACAAGAAAAACTCAAATCTAAAGTCACTAACTGGAGATACATAGCAAAAATTAGGGCAGAAATCAACAAAACAGAAACTAAAAAAAAAACTATCCATAAAAATCAATGAAACAAGGGCTGGGAAGGTGGCTCAGTGGTAGAGCACTTGCCTTGCATGCTTGAGGCCCTGTGTTTGATTCCTCAGCACCACATAAGCAGAAAAAAAGCCAGAAGTGGCACTGTGGCTCGTGGTAGAGTGCTAGCCTTGAGGTGAAGATTTGAGGGACAGCACCCAGGCCTGGAGTTCAGGCCCCATGACCAGACCCAAAAGAAAAAAATCAATGAAACAAAAAGCTGGGAATATTTTGGAAAACAAATTAATAAAATTGACAGACTAATTGTGAGATTAATGATAAAAAGAAGAGAGGAAATTTATATAAACAAGATCAGAGACACCACAGGTAATATTATGACAAACACCCAAGAAATCCAAATAATTATAAAGGACTACACTCAAAATCTACACTCACTAAAGAAGGAAAACCAAGCAGAATTTCTAGAAACATACTAACTTTCTAAACTGAACCAACTAAACAACTAAACAAACAAATAGCATACAAGGAGATTGATGAAGTAATCAGAAGTCTTCCAACAAGGAAAAGCCGAGGCCCAATGGACTAACCACTGCATTCTGTGAGACTTTTAAAGGTGAACTAATATCAATACTCCCCAAGCTTTTCCGGGAAATAGATGTAGAGGGAGTAATCCCAAACTAATTCTATGAAGGCAATATCATACTCATCCCAAAATAAGGTAAGGCTCTGAAAAAAAAAAAAAAAAAGAGACAACAATTGACTAATTTCTCTGATGAGCACTAATGCAGATCTCCTCAATAAAATATTAGCCAAAAAAATCTACAAACTGCTAAAAAAAAATCTTACATTATGACCAAGTACCCTTTATCTCAAAGATGAAGGCTGATTTTGTTAGTATTATCCCCACATTTTTTCCTCAGCACCACCCATACCTAAGCACCGCCCTGCCCTGGAGTTCTGGCCAAACAGCTGGCCACTCCCTCTCTCTTTCCAGATTCACCTGAGCATGCACCTACCTCACTTCCTGCCCCCAGACACTCCAGCTACCTGGAGTGGAACTGATGCCTTGTGCTTCCTCTCCTTGGAAATATGCCCCCTCTAATAACCTTATAATAATCTTTCTCCTGTGTCTGCTTGCCTCCAGCCTCCACATCCTCCCCTGGGATGGATTTGAAGGATTCCTTTCAGATTTAACATAGCTAAATCAATATATGTAATTCATCACATCAACAGAGCCATGGTCAAGAATCACATGATCATCTCAATATCTCAAAGGAACAGATTAGAAGATGCAGCCATAAAACCACATATTTATAGTCATATTCAACAAAGGAGCCAAAGGCAAACAGTTAAAAAATAGCCTCTTATTGGTGTTGGGAAAACTTGACAGTCATATGCAGAAAACTAAAAGTTTATCCCTAATTGTCACCACACACTAACATCATTTCAAAGTGGATTACGTCAGACCCAAAACTCTAAAGTACTGTAAAATGACATGAAAATTCATACGTACAGACAAGCAGGAACTTCCTGAATAGAGTCCCAGGGGCACAATGGATAGGAGAGTGACTCAACAAGTGGGACTACATTGAAAAAATGATTCTGACCAGCTAAGGACATAGCTAATAATCTAGAAAGACAGCCAACCAATTGGGAAAACATCATAACAGCAATATATCAAAGGCCTACTACCCAACAAATACATTTTGCTCAAGAAATAACCCCTCCCAAACCTAATAAACAAATCACTAAATGGACAATGGAGTTAAGGAGAGACGTCTCAGAAGGGGTGAGTGTGGCCAAAAAAATAAAAACAAAAAACAAACAAAAAAAAACACATGACGAAATATTCATCATCCCTGGCCAAAAAGGAAATACAAATCAAAAGAACCCTGAGATATCATCTTACCCCAGTTAGACTGGCGAATACTTTGAACTCTGACCACAACAAATGCTGGCAGGGAGATAGAGAAGGAACCCTACTTCACTGTTGATGGGAATGTAAATTAATACAACCACTGTGGAAAGCAGTCAGTAGGTTCCCCAAAATCTCAACACAGACCTTCTGTATGACCCAGCCACACTATTCCTAGGCATCTACCCTAAGCATGAACCCCAATATGATAAATACTCCTGTACATCCATGTTCATTGCCACACTATTCAAAAAAGCCAGGATACGGAAAAAAGGCAGATGCCCCAAAATAGATGAATGGATGCAAAAAAAATGTGGTAGCTCTATGCAATGGAATTTTATACAGCCTCATTCATCAGGAATGGCGTTGAACTAGAACAAATCATATTAAGTGAAGAAAGCCAAGATCAGAGAGAGAAATGCCACATATTCTCCGTGATATATGAAAGTTAGACTTAAAACAGAATGGGGGGCTGGGAAGGTGTCTTAGTGGTAGAGCGCTTGCTTTGCATGTATGGGGCCCTGGGTTCGATTCCTCAGCACCACATAAGCAAAAAGAAAAAAGCCGGAATTGGAGCTGTGGCTCAAATGGTAGAGTGCTATCCTTGAGCTGAAGAGCTGAGGGACAGTGCCCAGGCCCAGAGTTCAGGCCCCACAACCGTACCCCCCCAAAAAACAAATAAAAGCAGAATGGGATATGACAAATGATACAGGATTCTAGACACTCAAATATAGGGAGCCTAAAAGAGGATAGTCTTAGGAGAAAATCACGATGTTGTAAGTTTCTTAATATATTTATACGTGTGTGTGTGTGTGTGTGTGTGTGTGTGTGTGACCATAGCATTACTGTTCAACTTTCCATTAAAGTTCATCTAGTGTGTTGAGTTTCTTTTCTGTTTTTTCTTTATTCTGACTCCCTCATAACTCAGTTTCCTAAAAATAACCGTTGAAAATGGGTCTGGTCAAACAAATGCCTGGTTGCAATGCATAAAATATTCTAATTACCCTTTAAATACAGGTATGGAAAGAACTCATATTGTCCCCCTTCTCTCCATGATGGACCACAGATCCAGTCAGTACAGTGTGCCTGAAACTCTGCTTCCAAGGCAAAATGTCTTAGGGTAACAAGTCCTGAAGCACAGTTTCACTGTTGTCTCCCATGATCAATTAAAGCTACATCAATTGGTTAAGTTCCTGTCCCATAATGTTTACTTCACCCCTTGCCTTGCTAGGCAGGGTAGGAGAAGTCGAGTCCCTGGGAAATATATCTGGGTACAGTGAAAGCCAGGCATTTGAGGAGATGTGAAAGTTCCACCTCTCAGAATTGCTACAGCTGATATCCGGTAGTATTGTGGGGCACATTTTCTTCAGGCTTTTCTGAACAAATGGAGCTGAACCTGTGTTAGGAAAAAGGAAATACGGACAGGCCCAACTTGGTCTTCAACATAGGAAGGGCAGGCAAACCGTCCAGCAGGATAGAATATTGTGCAAGGTGGTGGAGTAGGGGTCAGGTTTATCTTGGTCTTAACAAGCAAACAGAAAATACGAAGCATAATATGGTCTCTTGGGGGCCCAGAGGGGCCAAAGGCGTTTGCTCTTGGTCAGGCTCAGAATAGAATGCTCTGTGTGCGGCAGGGAACTTTTCTGATAAGACCAGGTTGGAATGACTCACAGTCAAGCACGAGAGCACTCACCTGGTGTTTTGCTTGACCTGGGAGAATAAGGCGTCTTCAATCCTTTCACCCTAGTATTTCAAAAAGTAGGAACTCTTCAACTGGAACTCCAGGTTTACATAGATGTCTTCAGGATTCAAGGAGGAGTTCCTGGTGACATTAAGGCCAAGGACATTTGAATTCATTGAGCAAGATGGCATGGGAAAATTGGACCGCTCCTGATATATTCTAGCAGGAAAAAGGGGGAAGAGCATGTGTTCTAAAAAGCTTGTAATTTCACCTCGAAAAATACTACGTTGTATAGGACCACAAATTAAAAGTTCAGAAGTGGCTTTCTTGCTATGCAAGAGTGCAGATATCAGTTCTAAAATCTCTCATTCTTGGGATTGGAAAATGTTTTTAATTGGGTGTTGTGAATTAAATCACATGGAGACTAGTATTAAAATAGTTAAAATAAAAAAATAGTAAAAAAAAAAAAAAAGAGAGAGAGAAGAGAACTGTCAGAGAACCTTGCTAAAAATTTCCTGCTTTGGTCTGGTGGTTTGGCTCCTGTTGAGTAAAAGAGGAACTGCTTTGGTCTTAAATTGGTTTCTTTACATGATGGGATTAAGACACACCCTAGACTCTTCCGGAAATAGCAGAGGGTGTGGGTATATTTTGAGATTTCTTGTGTACCCTTCACCATATTTCAAAGTCACCTTATGTAAATATATTTTACCCTATTTAAACTAGCCAATATCGAGCAAATTGTGAACCTGAGCTTGGCCAATCTGAGCAGAGGGGCAGGGCCTGCGGCAGTCAGGATAAATAGGGGAGCAGCCTGCCTGTTCTATGTGTTTGCTTGACGATTTTTGGCTGATGGTACACCTAGAAATATTTTCTGCCTTGCTGAGACAATTCTTTATTCTCTTTCTTTCTTTTCTTTCCTTTTCTTTTTTCTTTCTTTCTCCTGTCCTTTATTTCTTTCTTTTTCTTCATTTCTTTTTCTTTTTCTTTTCTTACCATTATTTTATTTTATTATAGAGATGATGCACAGAAGGGTTATAGTAACAAACAAAAGGCACCAAGTATATTTCTTTTCCTAAGGTGTTAACCGCTCCCTTTCTCCTGCTTTCTGTTCTCGTGACTGCCCCCACCCATGTTGTAAAGCTCATTTCCAACACAGTGTCTAGTGAGTATCACTGTTGCATTGCTTCCCCCTTGGTTTATCTATGATTCCACTTCCCTTTTCCAAATCAGATAAACTTTGATACTCCAATGGTTGTTCGGAGCATAGTTATAACAAGGAAAAACCCAACTTGTACCAGAAATTCACTGAAAGCAACAGTAAAAGGGTGGGGCCTTGTTTTTAATCTCAATTCCAATTGATATGCAAATGAGTTGCTCACCCTTCTCTACACACCCTTCTCTAAGCCCGCCCACCCCAAGTATAAAAAGAATGGAACTAGGGAATCAAGCTATTCCGCACATCCCACCGCCTTGCCACGGACAGCACTTGGAGAGGGCTTGCCAGTG
The DNA here is from genome assembly GCF_019054845.1 of Dipodomys spectabilis. Taxonomy (NCBI): domain Eukaryota; kingdom Metazoa; phylum Chordata; class Mammalia; order Rodentia; family Heteromyidae; genus Dipodomys; species Dipodomys spectabilis. The sequence goes on from NW_024870800.1 coordinate 1,573,673, forward strand.
GTGAGGACCAGAGCAGGAGAATCAGCTCTCTCCATCCTCATTGTTTGGAAAGATGGAGTGGGACATTGCCCAAGCCTTCCAGGAAGAGTTGAGATGCCCCATCTGCATGGAAACCTTTATGGACCCAGTCACCATCCACTGTGGGCACAGTTTGTGTTGACCATGTCTGCGCCTCGTCTGGGAAGAAGCTGAGACTCCAGCCAGGTGCCCTGGGTACAGGCAACCCTCTCAGCAAAAAGAGCTCAAAACCAACATTGCTTTACAGAGTCTGGTGTCCATCAGCCGACAAATCGGTCTCGGACAATTCCTGAGCTCCGAGGAGCATACATGCTGCACACACAAGGAGACCAAGCAGATGTTTTGTGAAGTGGACAAGAGCCTGCTGCGTCCTCACTGCTCCCCGTCTCCGGAACATGAGGCTCACAGACACCAACCTGTCGACTGTATTACTGCAGAAAAACGGAAGATTATTTTAAAGGAAATGGACACTATATGGGAGAAGATACAAGAAAACCAGAGCAATATATACGAGAAGAGGAACATCATCAACCAGTGGGTTTGGTACATGAATCTACACAGGGAGATGACCAAAGATTTTTATTCAGCACTGCATCTGGGTCTCCGGGAGGAGGAAATAAGACTTTCGGAGATACTCAAAGAGAAAGGAAGAGTCATCTTTCTGCAACTCAGGACAATGGAAACCCAAATGCCTCAGAAAAGCAGTAACCTCAGAAACATATATCAGGAGCTGATGAAAACCTACCAAAAGCCAGACCTGGAACTCCTGCGGCATTTAGAAGACACCCTGGAAAGATGCGAGAGTGCCTTGCTCTTCATGCCCCAGCTGAAGAAGCCAGGGCTCAGCCCTCCTCCCATTCCTAGATTGATGGATAACCTCAACCATTATCGAGTGGAGATCACCTATTGTCATTTGATTCAGAATCATGAAGAATCCAACTATGTTGCTCTTTCAGGAATCCAAGAGTTCAGCTCTGGGAAACATTACTGGGAGCTCAGTGTCCAAGGCTTCTCCACCTGGGCTGTGGGCGTCTTCAGAAATTCAGCAATAGGGAGCAACCTTATTCTGAATGAATCTGAGGACATTTTTCTTCTTTTCTCTGGCAAGGGGAACATTCATTATAGTATCTTTACCACCGCTCCATTGCTTCCTCACTTTATAGAGAGACCAGTGGGCCACATTGGTGTGTTTCTTGATCTCGAAAATGGAAGTGTGAGTTTTGTGAATGCTACTAAGAATTCCTTTATCTGGAGATACCCAACTAACTCCTTCCAGTATCCTGTCAAGCCTTGTTTTTTCTCCTGGTAACCCATAATCATAAGTAAAGAGCTTTTATTTCCTTTTTTTTCTTTCTTTCTTTTTTTTTCTTGGTTGTGGAGATTGAATTCTGGGCCTGGGCACTATCCCTGAGCTCTTCCGCTCAAAGTGAGTGCTCTACCGCTTGAGGCACAGAGCCATTTCTGGTTTTCTAGTGGTTTATTGGAGATCAGGGTCTCTCGGACTTTCCTACCAGGGCTGGCTTTGAACTGTGAGTCTCAGATCTCAGCATTCTGAGTAGCTAGGATGACAGACATGAGCCACCTGTGACCAGCTAGTAAAGAGACTTCCTATGCGTTGGGAACTCTCTATACCAGAGAACCCTTCTCAACTGAAGCAAATAACTTATGCTGTTCTTATTTGTCTTTGTAATGTAATTACATTTTGTTATTAAATATAGAGTTAAAATAAAATGCAAGATGTAAAAATGTTAGTGCATGCATGTTTAATTTCGATTCTGACATATGATAAACACTATAATAAACAGTGGATGGCACAATGAAACTTGGCTTATAAGCAGCTTATTTCTTAATTGTTTCATCTTCATCTCTAACACCAGTAGCTAGGAGTTTCCATATTCCCTCTGCATTTCCACAAATGTTATTACTTCTCTGAAGAACAAAAGCAGAGTTGGCCTGACATCTTTCTGCAGACCATAGAGAAAATCTGGGCCATAAGACACTAGGCATTACCTATGTCTTCATGGTGTCTCAAGAAAGAAGAAGTTCTAATGTTTCCCAAGCAAAGAGATTAGGTAAGGAAGAGCCATCATATTGCTTTAAAGATAGCATCCATTTAAGCTACTGTGCCCACTAAACTCAGATTAATGGCATGAGGCAGATATTCAGGAGGGAATGAAAAAGATAACTGGCTTATTGATATTTGCAAGATTATAAATCGAACACAGTACTAGAAATGAATCATACTAAATTTAGCTTGCTTACCTACAAAGCAACTCTTCACATCCAATCGTGTGTCACTGTGCTCACTTTAACAAAGGCAAAAAACCCCTCATTGCCAGGAATATTTAATTTCCTCCTTCAAGCCTATTAGGGTTCACTTTTTTTTATAGGCAAACCAGATTCCTGTAGTGAGATCAGTTTTTAAAGTTTTCCTTTTGGTTATGCATAGAGGATGTTTGGAGGGGTTGTGAGGGAAAGAAATGGAGAGAGTGGGCTTAATTGGGATACATTACATGTGTGTATGAGAGTATCGTTTCCCTTTCCTATCCCTTCCCATACTCCCCCCACCTCCACCCACCCTATCCCCCCCAAAGTTGTAAATTCATTTTTCAACATAACGACTTGTACATCTCATTGTTGCAATGAGTCTACCTGTATACTTATTTAAATGATTTGTTTTTTCCCTTCCCAAAATATTCATTTTTTAGAGTGGAGTAACTCCATAATATTTCCTTTGGCTAGTTTGTCTTCCTCATTGGTTATCTTAAAATTATAGAATTATTTACTTTTACATCTTAGAGAAAATTGAATTTAGCTTCTTATATATTAGATTCAGAATGAAGGTGACTTAAGGAAAAATGTTTTGTATTACTATAGGCCGCAAACAGTGTTAGGAAATTTGCTCACATTGTCAAATATGTTCATCACAAAATTATTTAGAAGATTTTTGTCATCATTGATTTGTTTCACTTTGGCAGAAGTGGGTTATAAACTCAGGGTCTTCCACTTGCTAAGCAAGCATTCCATCACTTGAGCTACCCTGCCTGACCACCCTTGCTGTTTCTTTTTTTCTCTGTTTTTGTTTGTAAAGCTAGTGCTCAAATCCAGGGCCTCAGACATGCTAAGCAAGCACCATACCATTGAGATGTACCCCAGGCCCAAGCAAAGCAATCTTATCACATCCATACAGAAAGAAATCTGGTATTTTAGTACACCGTGATGTCAGAATGAAGCAAGATCACAATAATATTAACAGGAGGATAAGTCACTCAATGGTGATGTATCCATCTATCGATCTATCTATCTATCTATCTTCCTGACCCTGGGGTTGAACTCAGGGGCTGGGTGCTGTCACAGCGCATCTTTGTGCTCAAAGCTAGCACGTGAGGCACAGTTCCATTTCTGGCTTTTACTGAGTGGTTTATTGGAGAATAGAGTCTCACAGACTTTTCTACCCCACTGTCTTTGAAATGAGATCCTCAGATATCAGCCTCATGAATAGCTGCAGGTGTGAGTCACCAGTGCCCTGCTTGGTGATTATATCTTTGTCAAGATGAGAATATGGATCAATTTAACCCCCAAAATTTATAAAACTGTTTTTATACAAACATTGGAGATATTTTCATTTTTCTATCAGATCATTTTGATTAAAATCATCCTACACTAACCTGTAATTAAAAATTGTGTACATATTATTCTTGAGTCTCTTACTTAAATCTATAACTTTAGAAGGAATGACTCCAATCACTTGATCTTCTATGCTTTTCTGTTCATGCTTTTCTGTAGACAAGTACATGTTAAGACCAATTTTGTTCTCCAATTTACATATTATTCTTATAACCTTGAAAAATCATTAGATAGCTCACTTTGTGCAAATTACAAGCTTTTCTGAAATCTTTGCCACTCATACATCCATAAAGTAGAAGCTATATTGAAAACTAATGCAAGCTAAATGGTTTAGGCACTAACAAAGTTTCAGTCAACCAAGAAATCAGACAAGAATACAGCAACATAGTAAGTCTGAAATTTATTTTAAATAAATATGGTAGATATTCTTTTCCTACATGTATGAAAATGAAACAATGAAGCTTATTGAGGTTTGTTTGTAAAGCTGGGAGAATGGATGAAGGAAAAAAATGGAAAGGAGAAAGCTAAACAAGGTACACTCTATGCACATATGGACATGTCAAAATGAATGCCCATGCATAATGAGCCAATAGATTACATACAATATAATTAATAATGTACTATGGGCTAATAGATGCTCAAAATGTGAAAATTTTTTATTGTATTTTAGGTTGAAAATAATATAAGGTACAAGTGGAATTATCACTTAATTCTACATGATAACAGCCCAATTTTCCATTTACATATCATAATTTATTTTTCAGCTTGAGAGTAAATAAAACAATTAAATTAGTTAACCATGGGATCAGGCGACAAATTAACCAGGGATTAAATACTGGCTTTACCAGATAGCAACTGGGAGATTTCAGATTCTCTGAGGCTACAATCTTCCATGAGGATCTACTTTGCAGCTTGCCAAGCTGTTGAAAATGTTAAATTACATAATAATTACTTAGTACGAACACAATGAACACATTCTGTATTCATGAAGTAGATGTTAGTTTTAGTGGTACTAGAGTGAAATTTACTTAAGAGACCTATAAGAAATTGGTACAAACGAAAGCATTGTTTACAGTTTTATCAAAGATGAGTCAATAAAGAGAAATCTGGCAACATGAATGTTCAACTTTCATGCTGCTTTCTGTTTCAGTCTACATTTTTATTGTGGTGTTCTCATTCTTCTCACAAAATTTCTGGTGTTTTTGACTAAGAGTGTTACCATTATACGTAATCGTTTCTACAAATATTAAATGTTGCCTCTTAGGCCATCATATTGTTGATGTTAATGTGGCCTTAATCACCTTCTTAAAACAGCTGCCTGAATCCTTCCGCCTTATATCTGAGTGATTGGACCATTAGTGGTAAAGAAGAGAGATGAGTGTTGATGCCAGTTTGGCTCTTGGTAGATCGTAGATTTTTTTGTTCCATGGGAAATCTAGAACAGAACTACCTGAAGTAAATAACAAAATATTTGCAAATTCTAGGGTATATTTAGGGGCTTATTAACTCGTTTTTAAAAATAGTTATTATGTGCGTGGTTTTATTCTTAGAATTTCAGTTACTTAAGAATGGAAGTCTTAAGTGAACTCAGCAAATAATTTGAGGAAAAAAACTTTTAATGATAGAAATTAAATTGGATAATCCTAAATGAGACTAAAATGGATGGTTCCATATTCAGAAAAAAAGTTCAATAAAGGGACTCCCAGAAGAAGTGCTAGTTAAGTTGGGAAATGAAGGGAGATAAGCCAACCTATGTTGGAGAGAAAATCCAAATTGAGGATAACAGCAAAGGCAAAAAAAAAAAAAAAAATCTCTGTCTTCGCAAAAGCCTTGCTCTGGAGGTATGTGGCAAAAAAGGGCTTGCCATTAAAGGAACAAGAAGAGTAAACAAGGAAGAAAAATAGAACATAATGCTCGTCAGAAAGCCACTGGATAATGTTAAAGTAGATAAAATTGTATTATCTAAATATTTGAGTCTTTTAAATAACATTAGCCATCCTGTGGGGACATGACAGCTAGTGGTCAGAGTGCTGATAGGCGGCAAAAAGGTGGTTTTCATTTTCCTAGGGGTTCATACACTTTTGTATAAAAGTATGTTCACTTTTGCCAACAAAACCACACAGTAAATTCAAAACTAAGTAGATCAATGAATAGCTTCTCAATGTTTCTTCTAAATGCTCCTCCAGCTAGGGTGGAAGTAATAAGGAAGTTAAGTTGTTCTCCTGCATACCTAAAAGGCAGTAAAAGGAATGCACTTTCAGTGCAATAGTAATGGCAAAGCAATGTAAGTCCTGAGCCACATCATAGATGGGGGTACAGACTTCTGAATGTATTGATGTGTGAAGACTTGTTCATTGTGTGACATTATGTAGTCACTTCTGGATAGAATTTTAGTAAAATCCTTCTCTCCTCCCCCATCACATATCCTATGCTTGCTGCTCTTGGGGAGTTTTTAAAATCTGTTTTTGTTTTCTGCATGTGAAATTTCACTATTTTAGGAAATCTAAATTCTTCCCCTGAATTACAGTCCCTTCTGCGGTTTTCAACTTTAATTGCTGACACACAATGTAGATATTTTTTTAACACATAGCCTGGTCACTGGTACACCAGGTGTGTGTGACACCAAAATTATTGACTTAACCTCAGCAGATTCCTTCAGTGCTGTATTCATGAGGTGCTGAAGAAAACAATGGCTGTAATTTTTGTTTTAAAGAAAAATGTATACATTCCTTCTTACTTTGAATGAACACTTCTTTTTTCGGTTCGGTAGTGGGGGCTGAACTCCAGGTCTGGGCGCTGTCCCTCAGCTCTTCAGCTCAAGGCTATCACTCTACCATTTGAGCCACAGCGCCACTTCCGGGTTTTTTCTTTTTGCTTATGTAGTGCTGATGAATCGAACCCAAGGCCTCAGGCATGCAAGTCAAGCAACCTACCACTGAGCCCCCTTCCCAGCCCTGAATGAACACTTTTGAAAGGACTTGGAAGAATTATTTTCAATCAGCACTTCATTCATTCACTCATCATCACACAATTAATTTTGAGGTGATGGGAGGAAACCATTGTTATTGGTTTTAGTCATGAAGGACGTGGGTGATAGGCAGCAGGACATTCTTGGTTCTGGAAGGATGTCCCATCCAAGGTGTCCTGAAGAGAAGTAACTCTAGATTTCTAGAGTAATCTAGGGTGACCACTTACAAGAAATGGACACTTGAACCAGAGGGTAGGAAACATATTTTAGTCTGAAGAAAATATCTGGAAGATTGCGAAGAAGTTGATATCAGCAGATTCTAAATGAGAAGGTGGAGAAGATTCAAAGAGCAACAAGGAAGCACACATCGAATTCAACATAATTTTATGTTAAATTCTTGGATGAGACATTAAATCATGGATATTTCTGAAGTCAAACTCCTATTATAACTCACATTTTAGCCTGATTATGTCGCAAACGTGGTTCATTAAAAGAGATTTTCCCCTTATTTTAAAATTGACAGCATATTTTTGTTTACTATATAAGGGAGGCAAATTTGATTCAGAAAGCAAATCCATATTAATTGTGTCCACACAGAATCCTTCACCTATGTAGTATTCGATTGGTTCAAAGCTCTTTTATCTGTGTTGGTTGATGCTTGAGTCCTGGAAGGGTGCTATCTTGTGAACCTGCACTATTTGGATTCTATCAGTGAAAACACTTTAATTCCATTTGTCTGGGCTGACTTGACAGGATGAAGTCATCAATTAGACCCTCAGGTCTGTCCTGTAGAATGACACTCTTCCCAGTGGAGTGGTTCCTTAACACTTCAACTACAGATGAAATCCTGTCACCAGAGCTTGTGTTCCCGCTAGACTTCTCTGCCTCGTTGCTTATTTTAAATGGAGTAGAATGGAATCACAAGCACTCTTTATGTCCCTTGTTTTCCTCTTGCCTAATACATGGCAAGAAAATTCCCCTATCTCTGTGCGACAGGGTGAAGAGAAGAAATCTACTACTGCAGGATTCTCCAGCTTCTTTGTATGTTGGTGAATTGCTATCCAATTTCACAAAGGAAGTTCATAACACGATTATGTCTTATATCACCACTGCCAGTCACACCTTTTCTATGTTTTCATAGACATAAGAAAACCATCTTCATTATGAGAAGTCAAAAGAGCATTGGGGAGCAGGGCAGCTCACTGGATACACTTGAAAGATGATTGTTAAGGTAACATCTGGTCCTAGTTTTCATGCTAAATGTATTTTTACATTCACTGGAGGAGACACCACTGGCAGCAGTCAGTGTAATTTATCTAAATCTTTAATTCTCTGTTTTATTCAGGAACAGAAATATATTTGCTTTCTAAAGAGCACCGAGAATAATGTTAAGGGATTCTATATTTCTTTGGGCCTGGCTAATTTCACTTACTATGCTTTTTTTCTAAGTCTTTTTTTTCCAGTGTCATTTTTCTGATGGAAGCATAGAATTCCATTGTATATATATATATATATATATATATATACCACATTTTCTTCATCCATTCATCTACTGAGGGGCATCTGTGTTGGTTCCATATCTTAGCTATGGTTAATAATGTTGTGATAAATATAGTTGTGATGGTAGATTTAGTATGGCCTTGTTTGTGATCATTGGAGTAAATGCCCAAGAGTGGGATTGCTGATCATAAGGGAGCTCTATGTGTAGTCTTTTGAGGAAACTCCATACTACTTTCCAACTTGGTTGAACAACTTTACACTCCCACCAACAATGCAGTAGGGCTCCCTTTTGGCCACATCCCCTCCAGCATCTGTTGTTAGGAGATTTTTGATTATAGTCATTTTAACTGGGATGAGGTGGAATCTCAATTTTGTTTGGATTTGCATTTCTTCTATGGCCAGAGAAATTTAGCATTTTTTCATGTGTCTATTGGCTATTCTTATTTCTTCTTCAGATAAGTCTCTCTTTAAGTATTTGCCCACTTATTACTGTGGTGGTTGTTTCTTTGAGGATTTGTTTTGAGGGGATTTAAATTTTTGAGTTCCAAGTATATTTTAGATATTAGACCCTTGTCTGTTGTATGGAAAGTGAAGATCTTCTCCTAGTCCATTGGCTTTCTATTGATCTTGCTAACTATGTCCTTTGCCATACAAAAACTCTGCAATTTAATACAATCTCACTTGTTCAATTTTTCATTGACTTGTTGTGTTTCTGGGTCTTTACTAAGAAAATTCTTTGGCTTGTGCCAAGGAGGCCTAGAGTTTCTCCTATTCCTTTCTGTAATGTTTTCAGGGTGTCTGCTTCAGGTGTTTCTTAATGGCATCTATGTTCAACTATTTTTCTTAAGATTCTTCAACAAAGAAGCCTTAAAGAATGTCTAAAGTCTCTTGACTAAAGCCCTTCCCCTCACAATGACTTGAATATAGATTATTAATCTCAAATTATTGAGGAAAAATTGCTCATTGTTTTGCTTATTTATTAAAACAAGTGATGTATACTAAGACTTTACTTCAGTCTAGGTCCTGGACCTCTTGGACAATAAGGATGTTTTCTTGGTGCTAAACAGAATTAATAAAAAAAAATCTAGTGATTACCTACAAAATATGGGCCAACTATGACATTTCTAGAAAGTACACAGAATGGTACAGAATTTTCACGTTGACACCACAAGGATCTGTGTGCGTTGTTTTTAATTTCCTAGTTAATTTTCTTGATTAATTTGTCTTTCATTAATACTTATCCACTTAAAATTCTTACTCTTTAAAATTCAGTGTTTCAGTTTTTATTACACCTGACATAGATTCAATATATTGAACACTATTTTTAAGAAGAAAGAAGAAAGCGACCATTTTCCTAGAAAATTCATGTATATTTATTGTCTATGCATGTACTTTATAGTTTTTTTTACAAATGCTTTATCATGTTTTATGATTCTTATACTGCTTTTCTAATGTAAGATCCTAACATTTCCCAATATTATGCTTTCATGCACTTGATTGAATTACCTTTTGCAAATTTAATTTTGCAAACCCAACCCCATTCTTGTTAATATGTTGATTAGTGATGGTAGGAATAGTTTTGCATATGTAATGTGCATTTGAATGTCTCCTTGTAAGAAATTATGTTCAAATGTATTATCTGTAATTTTTAATCAAATTATTTCATTCTTTTTGCTATTGGGTTGTAGGAGTTGTTTATGTGTTTTGAACATGAATATATATTATGTGTTAAATAATTATACATATTTTTTTCATTGCGTAAGTCGTATTTTTCATGTTGATTGCTGGCTTAGGTGTGCAGAAGTTACATTAGTTCGACTTAGTCCCACCTGACTATTTTGCTTTTGTCTCTGCTTTAAGTGTCATACAAAAGAAATCACTGTCAGCATTGATGATAATGAGCTTTTCCTCCATGTGGCTTTTTTCTAAGAGTTTACAGGTTTTGTGTTTGGTTAGTTTTTATTTTGAGTTGACTTGTGTTTATGATAGGTGATAGGATCAAATTTTATTTTTTTATCAAATGGATATCCAACCTTCCCAGCAAAAATTGTTGAAGAGATACAGATTTCCTTGTTCTTGGCACTCTGGTTGAAGACCAGGTTTATAAATTAACACCTATCTTCAATGCAATCATTTATTAATCCAGCAGATGACATAATTGTATCAGTGGACGTGGACTTGGCCTGTTTCCTGAGAAGTGGGATAATGTTCCTTTGAAGTCTTCTTCCTAGACTAGTCTCTTGCATTTGTCAAATTTTATCATCCAAGATTGCCTTCTTTCCAAACCTCAACAGTGTCACCAATCAGCTTTGCCTTTGTTGCTCATTTTATCCAGTTGGCCCAGGGGATAACCCCAGAGCAAGGATTCTTTTGCTTCAAATATTGTGCTTGATGGGACTGGGGGGAAAGGCATCAAGAAAATGTTGAAGATGGATCATATAGATCTATCTTCTGTTTCAGAAAAAAAGGTTCTGTCAACATTAGTGCCCATAGTATAGCCAAGGACATACACATCTAGTCTGATTAAGGCTTTGGGACCAGGTTAAGAATGCTGTTAATTTCAAGTTACTTTTTAATCAACTTTTTCCCAAGGAAATAAAATGTCGGAAATGTTAAAAGTAGACAGAGTTAATACAATTAATATGAAACAGACATTCCCAATAGAACATTTTATGGAATATAATTTCATCTGTCAATTCAAAAACAGCATCTTTTTAAATAAACATATGCTTCGAAACTGGACATTATTAAATTTACCTGAGCACAAAATCGAAAATTTGGAGAGTCACTTGTAGTTCATATCATAATCCCTTCTTAGATGCTACAACTGAGAGGATTGCTATTTGAGACCCTAATGACACATCTTTCAGTTCTCCATCTCCAAAACAACCAACAAAATCTATGCTGGAGGTACAGATCAGGGGATGAAGTATCAGTCAAATAAGCAAACCAAATGAATATATAGCGCTAAGTTCAAACCCCAGTAATAGCAAAAAGAAAACATAAAACTCAAAACTAGGGGAAGAAAGTTTTAAAAATCCGAAGAATGTTTTCATAAAAATGCACTCTCTTTAAATACTTTGTCATTCTATCTTCTCAAAGATCAAGTTACAGACAGAAGTTTAAAAAGCACAGGAATGGCTCCAAACTTCTCTACTTCCTCCTATATAGCAAGTAAGTAATAATTAAAGCAAGAAAAGGTTAAGTTACATACAGATATTTTTAGACACAAGTCAAACAAAGTTGAGAAAGGAGAATGAAGTTTAAGTTACATAAGATAAAAAGTTCCAGAAACCAGTGGTCTAATATTTTGCTTCTAATGTACAATATGATACTGCACATTGAAAAAAAATGCTGAGAATAGATTTTATGTTGTGTTCTTATCACAATTAAAGAGAGAACATTAAATACTGTACTTTAAAAATCATTATTTTAAAGTCATTTTCTATGGTAAATAAAAAATGAAGGAAATATTATAAAAAGTTTTAACTTGTCACATTTAAGTAGTTTAATAAGGACATTAATAATCAGGAATACATGAAAGCCTTTTGTAGTATTTATTCCTCAAAAATATTTTCATTAGAATTTGAAAGGCACAGCTGTTTTGTATAAATGATATCTGAGTTAAAATGAACCTCAACAATAATTAATGTTTAAGGTATTTGATTAGCTTTTGGGTTACACGTAGAACCATGTGTGTGTGTGTGTGTGTGTGTGTGTGTGTGTGTATGTGTGTGTGTATGTGTGTAAAAATATTAAACAGTATAATGCAAAGTTTTCATTATTGTGTGACAGGTTATACATGTTTAAGTTCCTATTATTTGCAAGTATCATGATTCTTCTTTGTTGTCATTGCTGATGTTGTTGTTCATAGGGTTTGAACGCTGGACCTGGGTGTTGTCCCTGAGCACTTAGCTCAAGGCAAGGACTCTACCACTTGAGTCACAGCACCACTTCTGATTTTCTGGTGATTAATTGGAGATAAGAGTCTCATGGATGTTCCTGCCAAGGCTGGCATTGAACAGTGATCTTCAGATCTCAGCCTCCTGAGTAGCTAGGATTACATACGTGAGCCACTGGCACCTGGCTATGATTCTGACTTTTTAAAAATATTTTTATCTTTAAATAGTTAAACAAAAGAGTTGCCATAATTGAGACACAAGAGGTTTTCATCTTTGTTGCGGTTGATTTTAATGTACTTACAATGTATTATGTGATTTTTTTGTTTCTTTTGTATGTTCTTTCCCCATGATATAACTCGTATTTGATTCCAGTGCCCTGTTTCTTGTAAATACATCTTTCTAATTTGGGAAGGGGAAGGGAAATAACAATGCTGAAACAAGGAGACAGGTTGACCTATTGCAACAATGGGATGTACAAGACACTATGTTGAAAACAAACTTTACAACTTTGGTATTGGGGGAGAGAGGAGTTGGGGAGGTGGGGCGAGAAGGGATAGCAGGGGAAAACAAAGGAGAGGACAACAATGATCAATATGAAGTGTACTCATTACCTTATTCATGTAACTGTAATCCCTCTCTATAGTAACTTTACAATAAAAAAGTAAAAAAAAAAAAAAAGGAATACACCCATTACCTTACTCATGTAACTGTAACTCCTCTGTACATCCCTTTTACAATTAAAATTTTAAAAACCTTAAAAATATAAACTTAAACAAGCACATGAAAAATTACAAAAGATAAAAAATGTTGTATTTTCTCTTCCTCTCCCTGAATTAGAGAAGCATATATACAAGATGCAGGACACTGACATCAAATAGAGTGAAAATAGGAAGTATAACATGGGGAAGAAACATACAAAGCAAGAACAAAAAATCACATGGTACATTACAATATATTAGAAAGTAAAAAAGATATTTGTGTTCCTAATGGTTAAATAAGGATACAGGTTGATCTCTTGTAACAATGAGATGTACAAAACACTATGATGAAAACGAATTTTACGACTTCAGCCTGGAGGGGGTCAGTATAAGTTGTGCAGGTGGGATGAAAGGGATGATAGGGGGAAAACAAAGGAGGAGGCAACAATGATCAATAAGAAATGTACTTACTTTGCTTATGTAACTGTAATCCTTCTGTACAGCATTTTTACAATAAAAATTGTACCCAAAAAAGAAAAGAAAAAATTGTTGCAAGGACATTACCATACAAAACAGTAACTTTTTTCTTTGTCTATGATAGACGATAGTACAAATGATAATTTTGTTTTCATAAATCAGAAATACATATAAAAATTCTACATGTATGCTAGATTCATGAGAGTTCTCAAAAAATACAGTTCCTTTGAAAGGCTAATTTAAATTTCAACAAAATAAATGCCAGGAAATGATACTCAAGTGGGTGGGGAGGGGAAGTGAGAAGAAGAGGTTCTACTAATGAAGAGGAGAAGAGGGGGAGAAGACACTCAAGTTTCCACTATATATCCTCATAAATTAAGAAGAGTAAGGGAAGGAGTGAGTAGTGAAGGGATGAGTGAGAATGTTCAAAGCTGTGACACTGATCAAAAATTTATTGCATCCATAAACTGCTTTGTTAAATGGAACTCCTTTGTACAACTATTAAAGATAATTAAAAAGCAATACAAACAACAACAAAAGAAACTTGTTAATGGAACCATACCTTAAAATGCAGTCCATTAAATTTTAATTTCCCTCTTGCCTCCTTCCTGTCAGAACATTTGTTAAATTACTAAAATGATGCACAAGATTAAAAAGCAAGCAAAAATTTGTGCAGGCGAGCCTTGAAATGTGATCTTATGGATTTCAGCTTCTTACAGGGCTAGATAAGCTACTGGTGCCCAGCCCATTTCCCTTTTGTGAACATGGCTGATCCCTATTTTTGCCACCTACCTTGATAGAACCATGTGGTTTGGACTATATATTCACCATGAAGTGAGCTGAATATCCTTCTTTGTTTCATCATTTATCCAGCCACAAGTATTTTATTACCACAATTCAAACAGGACTGTGACTGTAATGGAAAAGTGTACATGACAAAGCAGCCAGAAATATATGTCATGAACTTTAAAAAGTATTATTTGGGCAGCTCAGAAATCAAATAAAATGGAAATTTACCCAGAGAACAAAATAGGTCTTTCAAATAGTGAGAAACTCATGAGGTTTTAGCAACAAGAGGCAATAACAAGATTGTAGAAAAGGTTAAATAAAAAGTATAAAAATTGATAACAGGAAATAAATAAAATCCTGTAGCTGCATACTTTATACATAAGAAAATATTCCTTAAAAAGTGTGAAGACATTCAAGAAATTCCAGTGGAAATGAAGTACCCGATTTCAGTTGCCCCCTCACAGACCACCAGAGATCACAATCAATGCAAACAGCAAAGATGTTTATTAAAAGCTTGAGCTTGGTCCTCCACGCACTCTGTAACCGGTGACTCTAAGAGGCCCCTAGCACAAAAGTAGCACAGCTTTTATGGTATCAAACAAACAAGTCTAGGGGGTTTCCACACAAGCAAGTTCACAAGTTCAGGAGATTTCCACACAAGCAAGTTCACAAGTTCAGTGGGTTGATCCCACTTAACTTTTTATGATGGAACAATTAGGCAACTGTTCTGTTCCTTAAGGGTGGGCAGGGTTGATGGTAACCTGCTTTTTTTTTGAGAACTGTTCCTCATTCAGGGTTATTCTGAGGGCAGCAAAGCTACAAGTTGGTGGGGTTAATCTTAAAATGGAGTCACTTTAGCTCTTCATTCCCTCCTCTTCTAGAGCATCGGGGACCAATCTTGGTCCCCTAATTGGTACAGTCTTTTATATTTACAGTTTGGTATTGGGATCTCAGAACCAAAAATGGACTGTCCTGATCTCTTTTTACAAGATCCAATTATGAGTAACAAAATTAACTACGAAAGGCCCGTACATTTTTTTTAATCCAGAGGATACCAATTTTTCCCAGTTGTTTCTAAAGCTTTCTTTATTACCCTCCTCTTTTTTACAATTCCTTGAGCTTGTTTGTGGCTAGAGTTTAACACTGACCATTTTTTCCTGTTGCTTGTGGAACTAAGTTATCTCAGAACAGCCACAAGGCACCACTGGGATGCAGAAGCTTGCTAGGTTTTGAGGCTAAGAGCAGGGCTGGGTCTCATTCCTTTTACTACCAGCATTGATAACACACTCAGATTATTACCAAACCAGAGCCAAACAAGGCTGTGACTATAGAGTGGATTTCCAGTCACTATGCACTGAAGTGCCTGAGGCAAGCAAGACAGTCATATCTTTGCCCCCAATATCCACTGTGGGAATAGAGAGGGTTTTTGGATTTCACCAAAATGAAGGTCCCACAAGATCTGAGTTTTCAACTGGCATGCAGTCTCAGGTGATGGAACCAGGCAAGAGGTCAGTCTTCTTTTACCATGGTTGGGGTGGTCTATGTGACAATGTAGATTTCCTCCAGGTGACTGTCAGGCTGTCTTTAAACTTTACCCATTAGGGTGTGCAGCAGCAGCAGCAGCAGAATCTCTCAGTGGGTCCAAGGGAGTGTCTCACCTCATGCTGGGCTGCAAATTCCTACACAGACTGCTTAAGGATACATTGCATAGGCTTGGCAGGCTTTGGACCCTTGGATTTTAAGACTGTTTAGACAATAGCCCAGGACAATTTACCAAAATTACTTTTTTTTTTTTTTTTTTACTAACGGGATATTTTTGTAAACAGACACAAAAGGCTTAGTCTTGTAACTATCTCTGACAGATGCAGTCTCCACACTTGCAAACCTGTTTTTATGATTTTTTTAAAAAAATAATTATTTTATCTATTTTACCTTGTTTTCCAAAAATGACTCTGGACTCTTGGTTTTAAAAGGGGTCTTCTGTCCCACAGCTCCAGTATCCTTTTTTAAAAAATTACTAAAACTTTTAAATACCCTCACATAATGTCATTTAAGAATCCCAAAACGAAATAAATTCACATATAATCACTCCAAAATGCTTCAAAAGAAGATGAAGTAAATTTTCTTCTACTTTTAAATTTATTCTGAAACCCTTGTGCTGGCTTGCCACACCTGTAATCCTATCTACTTGGGATATCTACTCAGGAGCCTGAGATCTGTGGATAATTGTTGGAAGCCAATCAGGGCAAAGTAAATGTAAATCTGAGTGTGTTATCAATGCTGGTAGTAAAAGGGATGAGACCTAGCCCTGCTCTTAGCCTCAAAACATAGCAAGCTTCTGCATCCCAGTGGTGCCTTGTGGCTGTTCTGAGATAACTTAGTTCCACAAGCAGCACATTTATTCAAAATACCTTCATATCAGTGTTCTGCATTAATTTCTTTGTTAACGATATTATATGGGTAAAATAGAGAAAATAAACTCTTCCATCTAAGAACATTTTTATACTTTTTATTGTAAAAATGAGCAAATAATGAATACATTTCCTAACAAGCATTGTTACCTACTCCTTTGTTTTCCCCCACCATCCCTTCCCTCCAAACTCCACAATACACTACCCTCCCCCTTCCCCTGCCTAAATTGCTAAGTTCATTTTTTAACAGAGTGTCTTGTACATCTCATTGTTACAATGGGTCAACCTGTAACCCTATTTAAGCATTTTGTATTTCCCTTCCTCTCACCAAATTAGAGAAACGTATACACAGGATGTAGGTGTACCAACTTCAAATACAGTGAAAACAGGGGTTATAGCGTGAGGGGGAGGAACATAAAGAGAAACAGTAAAATCACATCTCACATTTTAAGTATGATAGAAACAAGAGCAAGAAAGAAAATAAAAACACTTGTGTCGCTATCTTAGGGTTCATTTCCCTTAATAGCATCTTATCTGGTCATATGCACATAGCTTTTGATCTTTTCTGCTTATCCCAGACATATATTAGGTATTGAAAATAAGGGAAACCATGGGACCTATGTTTCTTTGGACTTGACTTACTTCACTTAATTTTTTTTCCAAGTCGTTCCAATTCCTAACAAATTGGGCGATGTCCTTCTTTCTGATGGAGGCATAGAATTCCATTGTGTATATATACCACATTTTCATGATCCATTCATTTACGGAGGGCCATCGGGGTGAGCTCCATATCTTAGCTATGGTAAATAATGCTGCAGTAAACATAGTTGTGCTGGTAGTTTTAGTAGGGTCTTGTTTGTAAATCCCCAAAAGTGGGATTGCTGGGTCATAGAGGAGCTTTATATGGAGTCTTTTGAGGAGCCTCCATACTGCTTTCCAAAATGGTAGAACAAGTTTACACTCCCACCAAGAATGCCATAGGGTCCCCTTGTGGCCACATCCTCTCCAGCGTCTGATGTTGTAAAAATATGAAAAGCTTCACGAATTTGCATGTCGACCTTGTGCAGAGGCCATGCTAATCTTCTCTGTATTGTTCCATTTTTTTATGTGCTGCTGAATTGAGCACAGTACATTTTTATATGTAAATTGGAACTGATTTTCTTAAACTAGACAATTCAAAAGAAATAAATTCAAAAGAATTCTTGTGAAATTTTAGAACCATGTATTTCTTACATAAGCACACATTTAAGAATAGTCAAGATTCACATGTCAAAAACAAAATAATTCCAGATATTTGTTGTTCAAGAGATGTGTAGGAGGAGGAATTCAATTATTCTATACAAGGCACCTGTCACAATGAACACTGCAGCAAGTGTTAAGGTTTGTTAAAAAGTTTTAATGTTTTAGAGTATTTAATTTTGGGAATTTGCTTATATATGCCAAAATTAGGACTGTTTGGCAGGTCATAAAACTTTTCTATAAAGTATTTAAGATTTATAGTAGCAGACATATGCAACTAAGTATGTCCATTTCAGTTTATAGAAATATTACTAATGAGGGCTGGGAAAGTGGTCTCAGTGGTACAGCGCTTGCCTTGCATGCATGAGGCCCTGGGTTCGATTCCTCAGCACCACATAAGCAAAAAGAAAAAAGCCAGAAGTGGCGCTGTGGCTCAAGTGGTAGAACGCTAGCCTTGAGCTGAAGAGCTGAGGGACAGCGCCCAGGCCCAGAGTTCAGGCCCCACGACTGGACCAAACAAAAAGAAAAACAAACAAACAAACAAAAAAAGAAATATTACTAATGAGAAGTTGCAAAGTATTTGTGTAAAGAAGCAGAGTGAAGAGTTAAGACTTTGTTAATTACACAGTTTCTGTTAAATTTAGGGCTTCCTTACTTTATATGTTAGTGAGGAACAAATGGTGATATAAGCCATATACAAATGCTGAGATGAGTCATATAAAATAATCCTAGTGGATAACTTTAAAGACTACTTATAGCCTATAAAACTCTTGTTAAACATCATAATCTTATCCAGTTTTAAATGTACAGGAATATGAGAAAATAGTAAAATCTGCTATGTAGTACACTTCAAATACTGAAAACACTGGTAACTGTATGGTTTTTTAATTTTATTAATCATTACTATTTAAATATTGTTTTTCTTACTTGTAGCATTGTTTCCCTTTTAATATAATACAACTCTTTGTAAGTCGTCATTAGGGGGTACTTTGAGAAGGTTACTGGGATGGCCAAATCATTTTTTATAGGTGCATGTGAATTTACAAAAAAGAAAATGAAGAATAAAATATTTATTTAAAAAAATATCAAGTACAGTCTGAATCAGGAGGGATATTAAATATCCACACATAAAATCTTAGCCCTAAGCTGAAGCAGCGTCATTACAGAGTTGAGGCCACAAAAGTGAGAAACGGTGTTTTGTTTTGGTTTGTTTTTTATTTTGATTTTGTTGGTCATGGGGCTTGAACACTGGGGCCTGAGTGCTGTCCCTGAGCTCAAGGCGAGCGCTACCACTTGAGCCACAGCACCACTTCTGTCTTTTTCTACTTACATGGTGCTGAGGAATCAAACCCAGGGCCTCATGCATGCAAGGCAAGCACTGTACCACTGAGCCACCTTCACAGCACCTGAGAGACTGTGTTTTAAAAAAATCATCTAAACAACATTTGCTTTCTGCTTTGGGTTATATACTGAAATATATGGATATCTTTTATATTTTTTTGAGTTGTTATACTTCTAAATTTATTCTACTTTCAGCCACTTTATCCTTTTCAAAGTTTTGAAATATTTCTTAGAGTTTGCTTCTGTGAAGGTTGTTTTTGCATTTATAATATCTTCTGCATCATTTTTATTTTTTTATCAAAATCATTTTATATTTTATATTGATGGGTTATCATACATGAAATACTTTCAAATATACATGTAGAATCTAAAGATAGCAGTATGAATATTCTCATACATCTCTTGTTTATCTGTTATGTACTTTCAGTATTATGATATTTCTCTCTCTCTTTCACACTCTCTCATTCCTCTCTTTCTCTTTCATTCTCCATGTCTGCTACTTAGAATCTCTGCTGTCTACTATTATCCTTCAGGATCTACTGAATTTGTGGGAACATGATAGGG
Organism: Dipodomys spectabilis; assembly: GCF_019054845.1. Lineage (NCBI taxonomy): Eukaryota > Metazoa > Chordata > Mammalia > Rodentia > Heteromyidae > Dipodomys > Dipodomys spectabilis. The sequence continues at coordinate 1,593,207 of NW_024870800.1, forward strand.
ACCAACAGTTTCCCTTGCATTCTTTAAGAATTATAAGAGTGATGTGATGTTATTCTTTGCCATTCTAAATGGCAAAACAACAGATCTGGAATTCCTGTTCATTTTTAATACCATTAAAAATTTTATCTCATAAGAATCATTGGGATGGATAAGATATTTTAACTTGTGACCTAAAAGTTCTTTTTCTTTGACAAACAACCTTTTTCTTTGAAGAACAAAATATTTATTTTAAAAAAACATCAAGTACAGTCTGAATCAGGAGGGATATTAAATGTCCACACCTAAAATCTTAGCCCTAGGCTGAAGCAGCGTTATTAGAGAGTTGAGACTGCAAAAGTAACTACATGTAATGAAAACAAAGCTATCCTATGGAAAGTAGACCAAAGTTGTTCACAGGGATGAAAAACAAGGTAATGGGGGAAGTGAGTACAAAGGATGCCCATCATAGAGCACAGATCCTCAGAGCAGTTTATCATGTACACTTTGTGAGAATGACAATGTGCTGGGAACTATAGATTAAATCACTGAACACTTTATATATATATATATATATATATATATATATTATATATATTCTTGTACATATATTTATATATGCATATATGTCTGCATTTGCCCTTATATATGTACACATGTATGTTACTATACACAGAAATACACACATATGTAAACATATGTATACATGCACACATAAAGAAAGATTCATAGTTACAGGCAACACAAGTTTCACTATTTGTCGAATATGCCTTAGATGGAATGCTTGGAACAAATTATGTTGAAGATACATTTGTCTCTAAGAGTTCCTTTACCACTCCTCTTATCTCTTAAAACTGGTAGGTTCTGGTAGATTCGAATTGCAAAATGCAGTACAAGGGATATCAAGTCACTCAGAAATCTCAGTATGTAAAAATCATATGGTGTCTCCCTGCTCCCCACGGAATGCTTGCTCTTAAAGACACTCTCAACAACCAAACTAGCAGGAGGTAATATTTTATTCTTTACCAAGTAAAGAATAAAATATTAAGACTTTAAGGCATCCTTCCTTGAACTCTTTTCCAACAGCCAGCATCAATTCCTCAGCAGATGAGTGAGTCCTCAGAAGACTGGAGCTCAGGTCAACTTTTCACCAACCTGTGTGAAAACTCCTATGAGAGAAATGCTGACTGAGGTCTTGCTGATTTCCTGGCCAAGGAAATAAGAAATGAAGAAAATATTTTTAATGTAGTTAAGTTTGAGAATAAGTTGTAACCTGTCAATAAATGTGTAGAACACAACTATACCAACGGACAATAAATGATGTGCATTTCATTTATATGCTCTTGGACTTAGCGAGTGATTTTAGGTGTGTCTACACAAGTAGAATCAGTATAAATCAAGCTAGCATTTCTTCATTTAAGATACAAGGAAAGGATACAATTTGACTCCTTGTAACAATGAGATGTACAAGACACTTTATCAGAGAGGGAGTGGAGGGATGAGTTGGGGTGTTCTGAAGAGAAGGGATAGTAAGGGGAAAACAAAGGAGGGGGTAAAAACGCTCAATTAGAAATTTACTTATTCCAGGCGCCGGTGGCTCAAGCCTGTAATCCTAGCTACTCAGGAGGCTGAGATCTGAGGGTCGCAGTTCAAAGCCAGCCCGGGCAAGAACGTCCGTGAAACTCTTATCTCCAATAAACCACCAGAAAACCGGAAGTGGTGCTGTAGCTCAAGTAGTAGAGCACTAGCCTTGAGCTGAAGAGCTGAGGGACAGCACTGAGGCCCAGAGTCCAAGCCCCACGACTGACAATAAAGAAAAAAAAAAGAAGTGTACTCATTACTTTACTTATGTAACTGTAACCCATCTGTATATTAAAAAGATACAAGGAAAACTTCTGTACTTATAAGAAGTTGTATTTGTCACTCAATATCAGTAAGGTATTGCTTTTAGGACCACAGACATATTAAAACTTTGGATACTCAAATTCTCCACGTGAACACAGTATATTACTAACATTAGAATCTGCCCACAACCTAGTGCAGTGTAATTGCTATGAAAATTTTTACTATATTCTATGTTTGTAATAAAAATAAAAGCATATGCACTGTCAACAAATACAACTTTTTCACATAGTTTTTGTCTGCGTTTTGTGAATGGGATTGGGAGAGCAATATTGAAAAGCACACATTTCATCACCAAGACCGGTCTGCAAAATGTAACAAAGAACTAATTCAGCATCATTGAATAGTTTGGAACTCCAACGAGAAGTACTTGAATTGATACATCATCAGAAAGTGTAACAACCCAAGGACTTTTTAGAAATGCAGCTTCTAGATTCCTCATGGAGAGCTTTCATAACACTTTGTGAAACACAAGTCAGCACCTCACTGAAGTGTAAATGGTTTTCCCTCACCTTTGTGTCATTCTCAGTCATTATCTAATCAACATATAGCTAAACTTGAATACTCCTCTAATAACAAACTGTTGATGGAGTGTTTATATGCAGAAAACCTGGGACGGCTAACTTTTTCCAATTAGAACAGTCTGTATTCTATGATACAGCAGAGAAAAAACTAGGTAAGTATCCATTTACAGCCTTTTGAATAATTCTGATTCTGCACACATCAGTTATCTATCCATACCTGTGCCTGAGTGAGAGGATTTAAAAAGACTTTAGTGATTTAAAATTTAAATTTAAATGTGGAAAGAAATTAGTTCCAATGCATTACATTAAGAAATTTAAAAACAACTGAGAAACCTAAAGGTCTATAACATTGTTATTGAAAGTGAAGGGATGTTGGAATTTGGTTCTCTATATTTTAAGCAATTTGTAAAAAGAATTGGCAAAATAAAAATTTCATTTTCAGCAGGCTTGACAGTTTGTATATTGAAAAGTGGACAAGCCTCAACAATATGTCAATGATATCCTCTTATTTATCTCTAAATGTTTATGCTTCTGGTCTCTTAATATTAAAACCAAAAATTTTTTACTCTTTAGCTAGTTGTGCAAATGGGCTTTGCTTCATCATGTCAGTGTGGAATAGAGGGTATGTACATTTCAACGTACAATACATCTGGGTCATTGACAATCTTTCCAATTTTCTTCCTTCCGTTACCCCAACCCCACCTATCCCTTCAAGTTTCCTACTTATATTCTCACATATGTACATTGAGTGATATGAGTATATGAGTCCACCATTTCCTTCTCCACTCTTCTGCCCTACTCCCTTTAAGCCCAGCTCCTTATTTAAGACTTATTTCAACTTCATGGTATTTTGTTAAATATCTCTGCCTTTGGCATTGGGCTTTGTGCTTGCCACATCCTCACTTCCATGTTTGAACTACATAAATGAGGATATTTCTCTATATTTCTATTCTATGAATGGCTGAGACAGGTCTCCTTTACTATTCACCTTCTGTCCTAAATTTAGAATTGGACCTTCAGTACCATCCAATAGAGCTTTTTTCTTCTCTACACACTGAAGATGGAAGGAAAATAATTTCCATGCTCTCAACACTATGCTATCCATCATTAATTTCCATCACTTATCACTTCAACAGTCTAAATTTAAAGTCATGCTTTTGCATTATATCCACATAGTTTAAGTGAATATTGAGCGTAATTTACCTAGCATTGGAAGTTTAGGGATGATTTTCAATTTTTGATGATAGAAGCAGGAGCCAGTTTAAATTATGGAGATTCCACTATGTAGTGAGCCCTGTAGTCTTCTAAATTTTCAATAAATTTACAATTACTTTTTATTAATAATTGAAAAGGTTTTATTTCAATATTTGGAATGCTGTCGCAATTATTTGAACTCTTTTACATTTAGAATGAACTTTCCCCCCCCCCCAATTTCCCCCACTACTTCAGGTTAAGTCTCCTTTGGCTTTAGTGTTTGAGAGGATGAGGGTAAATTGATTAGCGTAAACAGAAAGATGATCGTTACTCAGATATCTCCTTCCTCTTCTGTTTCTGCTATTCTTGTTGAGAGGAAGACTGGAGCAAGGAACAAGAGTAATGCTTGGGTAAGGGAGCATTCCTGGCATATCAATTATTGTTTCTGAGAATCACTTAAACTGTGTACTCTTGCCTTCTCTCTAACAGAAACCTAACTGTGGCTTCCTTCGTGCAGGAGTAAGCACACTAACAGGTTATTACATGTAAATTGGTATTTTATACCAATTTATACATGTAAATTGGTATTTTATTACATGTAAATTGGTATTTTATATATTATATATTTTATATAAAGGCACTGATTGTTCAACAATACCTTAGTGAGGAGTAGAAAATTCTACTCAGCTCCCCCCTCTTTTCCTCTTCATCCTTCCCCTCCTCTCCCCTCATTTACCCTCCCTTCCCTTCTTCTTTCTTTGAGCGTCTCTCCTCCATATTCATCCCTATCTTCTCTCTTTTTCTCTTCCAGTAGCAAGTGATTTGGTTTATCTGACAACACGTAAGTAATTGAAAAAATATGTTTTCTCCTCTTTTTGTGACTATTTATTCTTAAGAAATGAGTTCTAGCAGAGCACCAGTCACTTACAGCTAAGTACTAGGTAGGTTCAAATTTGACAATTGCAATTCGACGCTATCCCAAGTAGATAAACCTAAGAGATTCTTCACTTGTGGTAAAAGGAAGAAGTGAAGGTGTGGTTTAGGTGGTATAGAGCAAACATTCAGAATTAACACCCAGATTGTTAGGTTTGTAAAGAGAGTTTGAGTAAGAACCACACCATGCACGTGGTATTCAGGTAAGGGGTAGGTTTATTCATCATTTCAGCTGGCACCAAGCCATGTTGTCCCTCCATACAGCTGGGAAAGGCCTGGGCAAGACCTGGGAAAGAAAGCATCTACGCGTGGGCTAGGTCTTATCTAGGGTATGGGTGGAAAAGATATGACGACATCAAATTCAGATGTGACCTCTTCCAGGTGTGCCAGTTGCCTAGGTAATGCAGGTACTAGGTAGAGACTTTGCTGCAAGGAGGGTAGAGTCTGCTTGCCATCCAGGAGCAGACCTTACATTCCAGCCTTTTAGTAATCATGAAATAGGGTATGGATTCTCTCTGGCTACTTCCTGCTAACAAGGGGTGGGAAATTAGGAGTAAAAGGCTAGAATTTTGTTCCCTCCCAGAGAAAGCAGTGAGCTGCAGCTGTCCCTTGGTGGGCGTGAGTCCATAGATGAAGTCTGGAGGAGACAAGTCTCTTGGATGAAGTCTGGAGAAAGTCTCATGAGGCATTGAGGGTCTGGAAAAAATATTAGAGAGCAAATAAATGGCAAGAGGAAGGATTTGGGGCTGAAAAATGTTGGTAGAAATGTCCCTATCTGGTGACTAGGTAGAGGAGAATTCAGGTAACAAAGGTAAGAATGTAAATTCTTTTCCAGGTAAGAATGTAAATTGTTTTCCAGTTAAAAGGTAGACAATATGGACATTAGATGGGCAGGCTTCTTAATATATTGACCTCCCGGCTCTGGTTAATTTTGAAAGGGCAGGCACAATGTGGCTGATATTACATCATCTCCTCTTACTTCTCTCCATGGTCCCTTGTTCCCCAGACTGGCTGAGTCTAGGTGCTCATTGCTAGGATACTTGTATTATTTAGTATTCATAGAGATTTAAACTCAAGGTCTAGGCACTGTCCCTGAGCACTTCTGCTCAAGGCTGGTGCTCTACCACTTTGAGTTACAGTGCCACTTCCAGTGTTTGACTGCTTAGAGTTAAGAGTCTTCAGCCATGCTTCCAGCCTGACTCTTTGCAGTTTAGTTGGGAGTGAAGTCTTAGGGATTTTTCAACCCAGGCTGACTTTGAATTGCAATCTTTGTCACAAAAACCCTTTATTATTTCCAATTAAACAACAAGGAGATCAAATAGAATAATTAGAATTTCCTGATCGTTATCAAGAATTGACCAAGAAATATTCTGTAATGACAAAACTCATTAGATGTGAGAATTTTAGCATTGATATGCCCAATATTTTAGAATCACGTGCTCAGCATTAGAATATACTACATAAAACAAAAAAGGCAAAACTCAAAACCTAAAATTTTTTACAATAATGTTTACACATCTTTGCTAACAAAGCACATCAGATGGTTGGGCCTCAGTTACCAGGGTCTGTGAAAAGAGCAACTTGTTAGCAAGGTGCATTAGAACAGATGATGGAGTAGTAGTAAACTTGGTGGAAGGGTTTGGGTCAGATAGGGCCAAACCCTTAACCCACCATGTGGGTTAAGGTCAATATGGCAAACTCAAGATGTCGAATTTCTGAAAAATGCAAGAAAGCCTGAACAAATAGATCAAGCCTAATTTGGCTAGCCATTGGTAGGAAACCTAGAGGTAGTCCCTGGGACCCAGGCTGCTTCACACACATTAGGGCACAATCAAAAAAGTGCTTGAAAAGAAATGGAGAATCTCAGGGATTGAAGACAGCCTAGATATTATAGAGAAAGAACATACAACCATCCAAGACAAGTCCAAGAAATATGATAGATCTATCCAACACCTGGAAGACACCATCAGAAGGCCTAATCTAAGGATAATGGGTGTAGAGGAACACCTAGAAACAGAAGTTAATGGTCTAGGAAATCTGTTTAACAGGATACTAGCAGAGAACTTCCCAAACATGCAAAAAGATAGGCCTGTCCAGATACAAGAAGCCTTTAGAACCCCAAATAGACCAGACCAGAATAGGACATCCCACCGTCACATTATAATCCACACAGGATCAACTCAGAACAAGGAAAAGATCCTTAAAGCTGTCAGGGAGAAAAGGGTAATCACTTATAAAGGGAAACCAATTAGAATCACCTCAGATTTCTCAGCAGAGACAATCAAAGCAAGAAGAGCCTGGAATGATGTATGCCATGCCCTAAAAACAAACAACTATCAACCAAGAATACTGTACCCAGCTAAACTCTCCTTCATAACTGAAGGCCAAATAAAAACCTTCCATAGCAAAGAAAAATTGAAACAATACATCTCCACCAAACCAGCCCTACAAAAGATTCTTAAAGATGTCCTACACATAGAAAACCAACAAGACCGCAATAAAGGCCAAGAAACTGCACCCAAACTGAGAATCCAAGAACCATAGGAAGAACCCAGTTTTCGCAGCCCCCAAGAAGGTAGATAACATGGCAGGAACTCCCAAATACCTCTCAGTCCTATCTCTTAATGTTAACGGACTGAACTCTCCAATTAAGCGACATAGACTGTCTAGTTGGATTAAAAAACAAGACCCTTCTATCTGCTGCCTGCAGGAGTCACATCTTGCCCATAAAAACAAACACATTTTCAATGTTAAAGGCTGGAACAAAATCTACCAAGCAAACGGACCGCATAAACAGGCGGGAGTTGCAATCCTAATATCAGATAAAATAGACTTCAAATTAAAATTCATGAAAACAGATAAAGAAGGTCGCTACATACTAATTAAAGGATCTCTCCTTCAGGAGGATATTACAATTCTAAATATCTATTCGCCAAACAATGGAGCACCCAAATTTATCAAAGAAACACTACTTTCCCTCAAATCCCATATAGATCCAAAGACATTAATCGTTGGGGATTTTAACACACCACTCTCCCCACTAGATAGATCAACTCGGCAAAAACTCAACAGAGAAACCGCAGATCTAAACAGCTGCATAGATCAACTAGACTTAACAGACATCTACCGAACATTTCACCCAGCAGCATCAGAATACACGTTTTTCTCAGCAGCACATGGAACGTTTTCTAAAATAGACCACATTTTAGGCCACAAAGCAAACTTGTCTAAATTCAGAAACATTGAAGTTATACCTTGCATTCTCTCTGACCACAAGGGAATAAAGTTAGAACTCAACACCAAAAGCCACCAAAGAAAGTCCGGTATCACATGGAGGCTGAACAACACACTGCTGAATCATGAGTGGGTCATGGAAGAGATTAGAAAGGAAATTCAAATGTTCATGCTATTCAACAAAAATGAACACACAAAATACCAGCTCCTCTGGGACACAGCAAAGGCAGTACTCAGAGGCAAGTTTATAGCTCTGAGCTCCTACATCAACAAATTGGAGAGATCTGAAACTAACAATTTAATGACACATCTAAACCTTCTTGAAAAAGAGCAGCAAGATAAACCCCAATCCAGTAGACGGAAAGAAATAATCAAAATTAAATCAGAATTAAATGAATTAGAATCCAAAAAAACTATAGAAAGAATCAACAAAACAAAGAGTTGGTTCTTCGAAAAACTTAACAAAATTGACAGACCCTTAGCAAATCTTATCAGAAAAAGAAGAGAACACACCCAAATTAATAAACTCAGAGATGAGAATGGAAACATCACCACAGAAACAACCAAGATTCAGAACATTATAAGGGAATACTTCTCAAAACTTTATGCTAATAAGTTTGAGAACTTGACAGAAATGGACCTCTTCCTAGCAAATATTGACATGCCAAAACTAAACCAAGATGAGGTAAACTATCTTAACAGGCCCATATCAAGCATTGAAATAGAAACAGCAATAAGAGACCTCCCAGCTAAGAAAAGTCCAGGACCAGATGGTTTTACAGCGGAATTTTACAAGGCCTTCAAAGCAGAGCTCACACCAATTCTCCTCCAACTCTTCAATGAAATTGAAAGAGAAAGCTCACTACCGAACACATTCTATGAAGCCATCATAACCCTCATCCCAAAACCAGGTAGGGACTCATCAAAGAAAGAGAACTATAGACCCATTTCTTTGATGAACATTGATGCGAAACTTCTCAACAAAATTTTGGCCAATCGACTTCAACAATTCATCCAAAAAATCATACACCACGATCAAACAGGATTCATTTCAGGGATGCAAAGCTGGTTCAATATACGCAAATCAATTAATATTATTCATCACATCAACAGGAGCAAGAATAAGAACCACATGGTTATCTCAATAGACGCAGAAAAAGCATTCGACAAGATCCAACACCCCTTTATGATGAAGGTTTTGGAAAAATTAGGAATCCATGGAACATTCCTCAATACAATAAAGGCTGTATATGACAAACCTACAGCCAGCATTATACTCAATGGTGAAAAACTAAAGCCATTTCCTCTTAACTCAGGAACAAGACAAGGATGCCCACTCTCTCCACTTCTCTTCAATCTAGTATTAGAATGCCTAGCTACAGCAATAAGACAAGATGCAGACATAAAGGGGATCCAAATAGGGAAAGAAGAAATAAAACTCTCCCTCTTTGCAGATGACATGATCTTGTATTTAAAGAATCCCATAGACTCCACTCCCAAATTACTCAAGCTGATTCAAAACTTTGGCAAAGTAGCAGGTTATAAAATTAACCCCCAAAAATCAATGGCTTTTCTGTATGCCAACAATGAGAAAAGTGTGGCTGAAATTAGGAAAGCAACTCCATTTGTAATAGCCTCACAAAAAATAAAATACCTAGGAATTAACTAAAGAAGTGAAGGACCTCTATGATGAAAACTTTAAAATCTTGAAAAAGGAAATCAACACAGAACTTAAAAAATGGCAAAACCTCCCATGCTCCTGGATTGGAAAGATTAACATCGTGAAAATGGCAATACTGCCCAAGGCTATCTACAAATTCAACGCATTACCTATGAAAATTCCACCCTCATTCTTCAAGGAAATAGAAGAGGCAATCCAAAAATTCATATGGAACAATAAAAGACCCCGAATAGCAAAAACGCTCCTCAACGGAAAGAATACTGCTGGAGGAATATCAATACCAAATTTCAAACTCTACTATAAAGCCATAGTAATCAAAACAGCTTGGTATTGGCATAAGAACAGACCTCAGGACCAATGGAATAGAATTGAAAACCCAGAAATGAACCTACAGACCTATAGCCATCTAATCTTCGATAAGGGAGCTAAAACAATAGAATGGAAGACAGACAGCCTCTTCAGTAAATGGTGCTGGCAAAACTGGTTAACTACATGTAGAAAACTAAAGCTAGATCCTTATATATCACCCTGCACCAGAATCAATTCCAAATGGATCAAAGACCTTGAACTCAAAGCAGACACTCTGAAAACATTACAGGATGGAATAGGAGAAACCCTGGGTCTCCTTGGCTCAGGCCGAAATTTTCTGAATAGAGACCCGGAAACACAACAAATCAAAGAAAGGCTGGACAAATGGGATTGTATAAGGTTGCAGAGCTTCTGCAGGGCAAATGACATAGCTAGCAAGATCAATAGAAAGCCCACGGACTGGGAGAAGATCTTTACTAGCCATACAACGGACAAGGGTCTCATATCTAAAATATACTTGGAACTCAAAAAATTAAACCACCCAACAGCAAATCCTCAAAGAAACAACTGCCCAATAAGTAAGTGGGCGAAAGACTTAAAGAGAAGCTTCTCTGAAGAAGAAAGAAGGATGGCCAATAGACACATGAAGAAATGTTCAACATCCCTAGCCATAAAAGAAATGCAAATCAAAACAACATTGAGATATCACCTCACTCCAGTTAGAACAGCAAAAATCAAGAACTCTAACAACAACAGATGCTGGAGGGGATGTGGACAGAAAGGAACCTTACTTCATTGTTGGTGGGAATGTAAACTTGTTCAACCACTTTGGAAAGCAGTATGGAGGTTCCTCAAAAGACTCCACATAGAGCTCCCCAACGACCCAGCAATCCCACTTTTGGGCATTTACCCAAATGATCACAAACAAGGCCACACTAAAGCTACCAGCACAACTATGTTTATTGCAGCATTATTTACCATAGCTAAGACATGGAACCAACCCAGATGCCCCTCAGTAGATGAATGGATCAAGAAGATGTGGTATATATACACAATGGAATTCTATGCCTCCATCAGAAAGAATGACATTTCCCCATTTGTTAGGAAATGGAAAGGCTTGGAAAAAATTATATTAAGTGAAGTAAGCCAGGCCCAAAGAAACATAGGTCCCATGGTTTCCCTTATTTGCAATATCTAGTATAGGTATGAGTCAAGCGGAAAAAGTCAGATAATGTGATGTTAGGAAAACAAAACCTCAAATATGTATTTTAATGTTTTTGTTTCTTTCATGCATGTGTTTCTAATGCATTTATAAGATTATTTCTTTGTTGCTTTGTATGTCCCTCCCCCACAGTGTAACCCCTGCTTTCACTATATTTGATGTCAGTATAACATGTGGAGGAGACGGGGACAAACAAGTCGTTTAAGGATTCAGGTGGACCTGTTGCAACAATGAGAAGTACAAAATGTCATGTCAAAACCAGCTTTACAATGTTGGTGGGGGGGGGAGGAGGGGGGGTATGATTGGGTGGGAGGGAGGGGGGAGGCTGGGAAGGGAGGTGAAGGGTAAACAAAGGAGGAGGATGCAATGCTCGGTAAGAAATGTATGCATTATTCTGCCCATGTAATTGTAACCCCTCTGTACAGTATGTTCTCAAATAAAATAAAATAAAATTTAAAAAAAAAAAAAGAAATGGAAAGATAGAGAAAGTTGGACATGATTAGCAGAGAGAAAAGAGAACCTGAAAGTGAATAGACTTCTGACCATTTACTATTGCAAAGGCAAAAATTGTCTAAAGCTGAGAAGAGCATAAAAAATTAGGTGCTCTGTCTTTCCAGGGAGCGCAGGAGGCATTTCAGAGTGGTTTCAAAGCACTGGAGTGACACACAGCTCTCCATTAAAGGCGTAGGAGAGAAAAAAAATCAGTGAGTGAAGGTGGGCTTATCAGATGGAAGTGGCGCCCCAACTTACCACTTAGCCCTCTAGGAGGAGTGGCCAAGCAATCAAAGTCAAGTGTCCTTGGCTCCAGAGGTGACCAGCCTTTCAGTTAAAGGCTTAGCAAGTTCTCCAGTGTGGTACCATATCTGGAGAGAGACTGAGCAACAGAGAAGCCTTAGAGAGTAGTTCACTCACCAATGTGTAGAAGCATGGTGGATACAGAGGCCAGCAGTAGAATTGATGCACTCTGACTACAGCAGACAGACCGGTTCCCAAAAGGTCATCAGAACTGTGGTATTCCTCTGAGCAAAAAAAAGGAAAAACAAACAAAACAAAGAAAAAAAATGAGAGGAATCCCACTGCCTATCCTGACTTTAAGCCCTTCCCGGGTTCAACCGGCACCATTTATGTTAGGTTTTTAAAAAAAAGTTGCCGAGTAAAAGCCACACCATGCACGTGGTATTGAGGTAAGGGGTAGGTTTATTCATCTTTCTGGCTGGCACCAGGCCATGTTGGCCCTCCAAGCATCTGGGAAAGGCCTGGGAAAGACCTGGGAAAGAGATCATCTGGTCCTGGGCTAGGCCTTATCTAGGGTATGGGTGGAGAAATGTGTGGCCACATCAAATTCAGTTGTGACCTCAGCAGATGCAGATGTGACCTCTTCTAGGTATGCCAGTTGCCTAAGAAACACAGGTACTGGGCAGAGACTTTGCTGCGAGGAGGGTAGAGTCTGCTTGCCATCCAGGAGTAGATCTTACACAGATAGAGCTCAAGGCCAGGAGTTCAAACCCCAGTACCAGCGCAATATAAAAAAAATGAGGGCTGGGAAGGTAGCTCAGTGGTAGAGCGCGTACCTTGCATGCATGAGGCCCTGGGTTTGATTCCTCAGCACCACATAAGCAAAAAGAAAAAAGTCGGATGTGGCTTTGTGTCTCAAGTGGTAAAGTGCTAGCCTTGAGCTGAAGAGCTGAGGGACAGTGTCCAGGCCCAGAGGTCAGGCACGAGGACCAGACCCCCCCCCCCCCCCCAAAAAATGAGTCCTTTGTCTTTGAAAAGGGATATTTCCCAAAAATTCATACCCAGGACTATTTTCAAGGCCAAAGACTCTTTGAAAGGCTTTTTCACATCTTAACCTTATTCTTATGCTTGATTCACATTATGAAAATAGGAGTCACTCTTCACATTAAAAAGTATGCACATTGTTGAACAGTTCTTACTATTTTTAATTTAAAGGAAGCATGGGAGAGGAATTCACCTCACTTGGGTGAGTTAGATTTCACTCACTGACAGACTTTTATAAGTAAATCAGATCTGTTTACATGTAAAGAAGTCTATACAGATGGTTTTCTAGGAGAGAGAACAAGCTAGCTGCTGTCCATGTTTGAATCAGAGTTAAGTTTATTCCTATGATATGGCAAAAAGAAGCTCATCTCATAGAACTCTATGTGAACAGCAATTTCAAAAGGTTTAAAAACCCATGTCTATGTTGTGAACAGCCAAATTTTCACAAAAAAAGAGTTTCCTGAGCCAAAATAATATGTTAGAGCAAAAGGAACTATGCTAAATATAGTTAATGGGTGAGTGATAGGTGTAAAAGAGTTCTGTAATCACAACTAAACTTTAAATTTTTCATCATGTCCCTAACAATAATCTCCAAGATAGGCCTTGCTAAATCTGTCATAGAGTGCTGAGTTTATGCACTCGTCAGTTTTGTTTAGGTTCCAATATATTCTATGGCAGCTTTGTTTGCAAACTGCTCACACCACATGCGGTGTCTGGAAAAACATGTTGTCTTGCTAGGCACCTAAGGGATTTTTGTGCCACTGTGAATCGTTTTACTTCTTGTAATTATGCCTGTGAATGCAAAGTCCTTTTATGATAAGAATAATAATTTCTGTACCCTTTGTTCCACTAACAGATCTCAGATATTATATTTAGCCAGGCACCGGTGGTTCATGCCTGAAATCCGAGCTACTCAAGAGGCTGAGATCTGAGGTTCACAGTTCAATACCAGCCTGAGCAGGAAATTCCATTCTTATCTCCAATAAACCACCAGAAAACTGGAAGTGGCGCTATGTCTCAAGCGGAAGAGCGCTGGTCTTGAGCTGATTAGCACAGGGACAGCACCCAAGCCCAGAGTCCAAGCCCCACTACTGACCAAAAAAAAAAAAATTATATATATATATATATACACACACACACACACACATATATATGATGCAATGAATTACATTTAAATATAAATGAATAGTTATGATATACATAAATATACTAAATGTATAATATATTTACATATATAAGATCATATTATATCTGATGTTTATAAATATATTTGTAATTAATATCCAAAGAGTACATCTGAATATTTTGTGGAAAATGTGGAGTTTCTAAAGACTTACTACTGACCCATCATATTTTCAATTATTTTTTCCACTTATTACAATGTCTGGAGTACTAAGATTGAATGATTATGAAACAGAGTAGCTGTTTCATTCCTTATGATTTTGGATTAGAAACATCTACTTACTTGTTATAAAACCTACCAAAATGTGATCTTGAAATCACACTCCACGAACTGGACATATACAACAATTTACCAACTTAACGGTCTAAAACCTTTATTTGAATCCTATATCTCACATAAATTCAGCATAAAGCAATATGTCATAATGTGAAAAATAAATTCTAGATTTCTCACATGCAGACTGTAGACCCAGAAAATAAAATGAATGACCATGGTATAAAAGATGGAACTGATTAAATTTGTATAAAATAAGAGAGGAGATGAAGAGAAATAATTTGGAGTACATATGTTCAAATACTTTATAACTTAGTATGATGGCATAATAAAAGTATAAAAATAGGATAATGAAATTAATAAAATGAATAAAATTTAGCAAACTAAATTATATGGACATATGTATATAACAATAAAATACTTTGTGAAATTAATATTAGCTAATAAAAAGACAAAAATTCATTCTAGTTGTTATAGGTTCATATGTTAATTTCCCCTTTTTGTTCAGTTTTTCCCAGATAAAGTAAAAGGAGAAATAGGTTTTGCTCATTTAGAAAGACAAAATTTAAGGAGTCATCCAAATTCAGTTATCAAGATATACACCATTTAACAAAGTGCTTTAAAAATGCAAGCTGAAGGAAATAAATTATTGAAACATCTTTTAAGATAAGTACAGAATCTGTATGACTGATTTTTCTACTTTTTTTAGGGAGGGTCCGGTCGTGGGGCCTGAACTCTGGGCCTGGGCTCTGTCCCTCAGCTCTTCAGCTCAATGCTAGCGCTCTACCATTTGAGCCACAGCACCATTTCTGGTTTTTTTCTTTTTGCTTATATGGTGCTGAGGAATTGAATCCAGGGCCTCAGGCATGCAAGGCAAGCACGCTACCACTGTGGCAACTTCCCAGCCCCATGACTGATTTTTCTTATATGCCAGTTTGCAATACGGCTTGCATGATGGTTTTCTGACTATATGTTTAGTTAGGTCTTGATATTAAGTTGAAGAAATTATGTTCTTTCACATATTCATTTGTCAGATCAAAGAGGAAATGAATTCCATGCCAGAGACAACATCCATAATAATGTTACAGTTGTATCCTGCTACTTTGCCAAAGTTTCATATCAGGTCGAGTAACATGGGCCTTTTTTGCATGGTGACCATCCTGGGTCAGAATGACGCAGCTGCAAGTACACCTGACCTTCTATTGCTGAAGGCTGGTGGCTAATAGGGAAACCATAGGTCAACCTGTCAACATCGGGTTGAAATCCCAATCCTGACACCTCCCAATGGCAGAAGATCACAAAAGACTCGTTCCTATGCATAGGAATACCAATTGAAATAGTAGTACTTGCATTGGTCTAGTCTAAAATTGGTTGCAATAATCCTAGGATGCTGATTCATATTAATAGTTTATTAAGCATAAAAAGAATAACTTTCATATTTTTAGTAGGTTAGTGGAGATAAGAGTCTCATGGACTTTCCTGCCTGGGCTGGCTTCAAGCTGCCATGCTGAGATCTCAGCTTCTTGAGTAGATAGGATTGCTAGGATGGACCACTGGCACCTGCTAAGGATGTTAGTGTGTGTGTGTGTGTGTGTGTGTGTGTGTGTGTGTGTGTGTGTGTGTGTGTGTGTGTGTGTGTTTATTGGGACTTGAACTGAGAGCCTAGGTGCTATCCTTTAGCTTGTTTGCACAAGGTTGGTGCTGTACCACTTGAACTACAGTAGCTCCACTTCACATCTTTTTGGTGATTCATTGGAGATTAGAGTCTGCCCAAGCTAGCTTTGAAACTTAATTGATCCTCAGGTCTCAGCCTTTAGTAGCTAGGACGACAGGCCTGAGCCACCGGCGCCCAGCTGATAATGGCCTTTCTCCACAGTGGACTGGGAACTCCTGAAACCTTTTCTTTATTTTTTCTCTCTGAGTACGGGGGCTTGAACTCAGGTTCTGGGCTCTGGTCTCTTAACTTTCCCTCAAGGCTGGCACTCTACCACTTGAGACACAT
The DNA here is from genome assembly GCF_019054845.1 of Dipodomys spectabilis. Classification (NCBI taxonomy): domain Eukaryota; kingdom Metazoa; phylum Chordata; class Mammalia; order Rodentia; family Heteromyidae; genus Dipodomys; species Dipodomys spectabilis. The sequence continues at coordinate 1,609,419 of NW_024870800.1, forward strand.
CTCCATTTCTGGCTTTTGGTCGTTCATTGGCAAAAGAGTCTAAGTAACTTTCCTCCACCCTGGGCTGGCTTTGACCCATGCTCTCTGATCTCAGTCTCCTGAGTATCTAGGATTTACAGGGGTTGTGCCACTGGTGGCATTGGGTAGAAGCTTTTCTTAAGCAAGAATTCTTCACTGCATTTTCCCTGATTCCTCCATGCAAAGGAGGCCGGGTCAGCAGCTGTGAAAAACAGGCTTCCAGCCACAGGAAATGGCTGGGGTCCATGATGAAAAGACAAACTAATCTCCTGCACCCCATTCTAGGTCCCTACCCTCAGCCCTACCTGTGACTCAAGTACAAACCATGACCCAGCCTTGAATGTTGCCCCAGACTTGTCTGAAGGCACAGAACCTTAATTCCACCCACACCACCTTCACTATACCCCACCTCAGGACCTTTGCACATGCTGTGTTCCTTCTGCCTGAGGCTCTCTGTCTTGTAGCCACATCTTAGAACTCCTGTGGAATTTTGACACTGGTTATATCACCTCCTGGAGCAAGTGTTTCCTTCCCTTCTCCCTCTTTTTTTATATTGAGTTGCTAGAGATAAAACTTGTGCATGCTGACTGGTAAATATTCTATATTGGTGTGTGTGTGTGTGTGTGTGCATGTGTGGGCCAGTCCTGGCATTTGAATTCATGGCGTGTATGTTAACCTATCCCTATACTTTTGTGCTCAAGGCTAGCACTCTACTACTTGAACCACAGCTCTACTTCTGTTGTTTTGCATGTTTAATTGGAGAAAAGTGTCTCATATAGACTTTCCTGTTTGCAATTGTGATCCTCAGATCTCAGCCTCCTAAGTAGCTAAGATTACAGGGGTGAACCACCTGCATCTTCCCGCTACCCTACCTCTTATCTATAACCTCAGTCCTCTGATTCCCAGAACAATATATCTCACCAGGTTGACTTGTTTTTTGCCAGTCTTGGGGCTTGAACTCAGGGTCTGGGCATGTTCCTGAGCTTCTTTTGCTAAAGGGTAGCATTCTATCACTTAAGCTACAGTGCCACATTTGGCAATTTCTGTTTCTGTTGTACTGAGGAATTGAAACAAGGGCTTCATGCATGCGTGCTATGTAAGCATTCTACCAATAAGCCACATTCACAGTTCAAGGCTCACTTCTAATGGAGGTTATGAGGGTGAGGTTTATTGGCTTACCCCTTTTGGCATAGAAATTACTGAAAATTTCATATCTTTGCCAAGATTTGGGACCACCCTGTGATTCGGCAATGAGGAATAATAAATGAGTGATAGCCACCAGGCCCCAGAGGTCTAGGCTCACATCCTACAGAGGTATAGAGACTATGGAGCCAGAGCCTTCCACAACTCCTACAGCCTAGGAAATGTAGTATCCCTGGAGGCAGTGGCTGGTTGCTAGGTGTCCTGATGGGACACCTCAGCCAGGACATAAGGCTTCAGTTCTTAAATGGCAGAGAAGGAGCCTTTGGTCAAGCTGCTGGCTCAGACTTAGTACTCTCTGAGGGCTTGTGCCAGGCTACCCAGGTTGGGGGGCTGGGCATGGGCAACCTGCTGAATGCCTATCATCCATACACAGATACATGGATTTATTGCCTCCTTTTTATTTGTTGGCAGGTCTGGGGTTGTACTATGAGCTTAGGCCATGAGCTCCTTTTGTTCAAAGGTAGTGCTCTGCCCTTGAGCCACAGACCCATATGTGTATTTTTTTTCCTGTGATCTCTTAGAAAGAAGAGTGTAGCAGACTTTCCCACCCTGGATGAATTCAAATTGCCATGCTCTACATCAGGAGGCTGAGGCCTCCTGAGGAGCTAGGATATAGGCAGGGGCCACTGGCACCTTGATTTCTTCTTGTTCTTTTTTTTAAATTGTAACAAACTGAAATCTTCACAGTGTCATTCCAATGATTTGTATTCAAATTAAACTACCCAGGCCTGGAGTTCCAATTCTAGGACTGACACCCACAAATGGAGGGAGATCCTGACAAACTCATTTCTATTTGTGTGAATCCTAATGGAATGTTATAAAAGTAATGATTAAATGTGCAGTTGATTCATGATTCTATTTTAGAATACCACACAAAAATTATTGGATTTATGTCTTCCATTCTAGCACCATGTTTTGATTAAGGATATTAATTACTATTTAATTAATGCTTTTATAAGTATTTAACCAGCATACTTCATTAAATGGAGACATAATTTAATAACTAATAATTGGTAATATATGAGTATATATATATGTATATGTATATATGATTTACTATCCTCACAGTCCCTCTCTTGATCACAGGTCCTCAGAACTTCCTGCTCAGCTGCCTGAGGCTGGTCTGCTCAGACTGTGACCCCACTTATAGATTGGTTATTGTAACACCATGGTATGATTGGTCATTCTAGCACCATGGTATGATTAAGGATATTGATTACTATTTAATTAATGCTTTTATAAATATTCAACCAGGATACTACATACTACATTAAATGGAGGCATAATTTAATAACTAATCATTGGTTTTATATATATATATATATATAATTTAATATCCTCACAGTCCCTCACTTCATCACAGGTCTTCAGAATTTCCTGCTCAGTTTGCCGGAGGCTGGTCGGCTCAGACTGTGACCACATTTACGGATTGGTCATTGTAGGCCATGAGTTGAAATACTGGGATGGCCAAAAATTTATTTGAGGTGTAAGAAGCCAATTTTGACAGATTTTTTTCCTTCTTCGCTAAAGTCCTTGGTATCAGCATGATGTATAATCCATATGCTAATATATACTATGTGATATGATGTAATAAAAGAAATGTTATATGTGTAGTAATACTAAATGAGAGTAATAAACGTCATATGCAGTAAACCCATGTATGTAAATAGATCTCGTATATGTATGTTATTTTTTCCAGTGCTGGGGCTTCAATTCAGGCCCTAGGACCTGGTCTGAATTTCTTGTCTTCAAGGACGATGACCTTTTCCTTTCATCCCCAGTGCCACAGAGTTACACCGACCGGAATTCAAATCCTAGGTCTGCCACAAAAATGGTGCAAATTCTAAGCCAGAGGCTTATTATTATTATTATTATTACCCAAGCACAGGACTTACACTCAGTTCTTGGCATCTATGCCACAGCCGACCCTTGAATCTTCGCATCTGAATTCCAATCTCCGAGGTGGCAAAAATATTAAAAAAATGAAAAGGAGAAGCATAAAAATAAGAAATTCAAGGAGGTAGTTTTAATTTTTTTTTCCTTTATATTGTGACCATCCTGGGTGTAAATGAAAAGGCCCAGAAAGTGTACATGACCTTCCATTGCTGATGTTTGGAGGACTATTAGGGAAGCCATATCCAAAATCAGCCACTTAGGCCTGGAGGTGGAATCCCGGGACTGCCACTTATGAATGGAAAGAAATTCTAAGAAACCCATTCCCATATACCTCCCTACGAATGGAATGTTATAATAGTAACAATTAAATTAGTAGTTAGTGTAGGATTATATTATAAAATTATACACAACAATTATACTACATTGACTAATTTTCAATTAATATCTTATTATGTATTCAAACATGATAATTAAAATGAAGGAATAATTTAATTGCCAATAATCGGTAGTAATATTCTATATGCAATTTCATAGTATACAGACATTTCTCTCTTGTTTTATACATATACATCTATTTATCTATCTATCACTCTACACATTTATCTGTTCATTCACTTGTCACTCCTGGGGCTCAATGGTAGAGTGCTCGCCTAGTACATACAAAGCCCTGGGTTCGATTCCTCATTAACATGTACACAGAAAAATCCAGAAGTTGTGCTGTTGCTCAAGCAGTTGAGCACTAACTTTGAGCATAAAAGCTTAGGGACTGTGTCTAGAACTTACTCAAGGCCCGAGACTGGCACCAAAAAAACTAAAAAGGTAGAATGTTCTGAATGCAACTATATAAGGACAGGGCTGCAAATACCTCATCACAGAGCAAGCTGGGTGTTTGGTGCGGACAGCTGCCATCTAACCTGACTTAGCCAGAGGTAAACCATTGCAACCCTGCTCCACAGAACCAGATGCTGCTGGCTCGCTTACCCTTGACATCTAAGATACTCGGGGGCTGAGATCTGACACTGGTGGGCTTACAACCCAGCCCAGGCAGGAAGTCTACGAAACTCTGAGTTGTGGCTCACAGTGGTAGATCTCTAGCCTTGAGGAAAAGATCTTACAACAGTACCCCTAACCTTTCAGTACATTCGCTATGGCTGACTCCCCACCCCCCAAAAAAACACCCCTCTAAATCATTAGATGTGAATTTTGTGCAGTTTGTGATGTTTTTCTGAAAGAATGGTGATACTGATAAAAGCACCCTAATTCTAATGACAGTGTGTGGGATACAGCTTTGTGATGAGTCCTTCATGAGGTGTTGTGTGCTGAGTCCTTCACGGGGTTCATTCTTTCATCTGGTCCTTGTAACAGCTCCACATGTAAGATGATGGTGCAGATGAGAAAGTTGAGGTTCAGATATGCCCCCATGTCAGGGCCAAAATGATGTATATACTGAACTCTAGTGAGTTGTCTCCTGCAAACAATTGTTTTGATTTATTTTTCTTGAATTCAGGGTCTCAGCACTGACCCTTTCCTGTTGGGCTCATGGCTAGCGCCCTACCACGTGGAGCCAAGGACCCTGTTGAAACAGAGTGCTATGATCTAGGCATCTGTAGCTGAGGTCTGTCTCCCTGCCTACTCATGAAGCTAAGATCTGAGAATCTGGGTTCCAAACTATCCCAGATACAAAAGGTCCCATGACACTATTATCTCCTCTTTACCACTTAGAATCTTGAAGTGGAAGCTAGGCACCAGTGACTCATGCCTGTCATCCTTGCTACTCGGCCTGAAAGCTGAGGATCAAGATCCAAAGCCAGCCTGGGCAGGAGATTCCTTGAGATGCTTATGTCCAATAAACCACCAGAAAGCCTGATGTGGCGCTGTAGCTCAAGTGGTAGTGCGCTAAAGTTGAGCTGAAGAGCTCCGAGACAGCACCTAGGCCCAGACTTCAACTCCTCCAACTTACAAGAAAAGAAAGAAGGAAACCTGAAGTCAAGTGCTGGGAATGTATCTTATGGGTAGAGTGCTTTGCATGTAGGAAACCCTGGGTTTGATTTCTTAGTACCACATCCCTAGAAAAAAAGCCTGAAGTGGCTCTGTGGCTCAAGTGGTATAGTGCTATCCTTGTACAGAAGAAACTCAGGTACTATGTTCAGGTCCTGAGTTCAAGATCGAGGACTGGTGTATGCACACACACACACACACACACACACACACACACACACACAGAACAGAATTGAAGATGGGACACAAAATGGTAAAGCACTGGACTTCAGCTCTGAGCTCATGATCATCACACTGGCCTTGTGTTCAACCCCAAAACCTAGCCACCCAGGGCCCAACTAGGAGAGGTCAAAGGTTTCAAAATCTGTTGAGCTTCACCAGCCCTAGATAACAGGAAGCATTGTGATTTTGCACAAGTGTTTAGATTTAGCAAACTTCCAGAAACCTAGGGAGGCATTGTTGCCAATTAGGAATCTTTTCATTAGGTTCAGCTCCTAGTTGTCTGCCAGAAGGACTCTTGAATTAATTGTAGCAGTTTGTTTCAACATTGGAACATAGTGTAACAAAGACAGGATGAGTGCCAGTAACTTGGCCCGCCACGAGAGGTGGCACAAATGAAGGCTTCCTGTCAAAACAGAGCACTGGGGAGAGAGATAGCTTGGGGTACAAAAAGGCCTTTTTCTCCTGGCCTTCAGAGCCCATCCACACTCATCCTCACTAATTGTCCTGGATGAATTGTTTGTTACACAGCTGTACAGGAGTGGAGCTTTTTGTCTGCTTGTTCCAAAAATGAGGCATTCTTCCTCCAGCAGCCTGGGGTGTGGAGAAACCCTCAGGCTACACTGGGAACAGTGAGGGGTGCCCCGGAATATTCAGTGTCTTGAAAGCACTCTCTGTACTATGATATTATTCTTTTTTTATTGGGAAAATACTGTACAGAGGGGTTACAATTACATGGGCAAGATATTGAGTACATTTCTTATCAAGCATTGTAGCTTCCTCCTTTGTTTCCCCTTCCCATCCTTTCCCATCCTCCCCTCGTCCCCCCCACCCAATCCTTCCCGCCCCCACCTACCCAATCCTCCCAGGCCCTCCCCCACACACCAAAGTTGTAAAGTTCGTTTTCAATATAATGACTTGTACATCTCATTGTTGCAGTGGGTCCACCTGTATCCCTATTTAAACGATTTGTTTTTCCCTTTCCCCTTCACAAATTATACTGACCTCAAATACAGTGAAAGCAGGGGTTATACTGGGGGAGGGACATACAAAGCAACGAAGAAATAATCTTATAAATGTGTTAGAAACAAACGCATGAAAGGAAAAGAAACATTTGAATACAGATCTTAGGGTTCATTATTCTATTCAAAACAAATTTCCTAGCTGGGTTCCTTTCTTCATACCGACTCTGGATCTTCACTGATAGAAAAACATGCATACATACACAGACACATGGAATTACTGGCTCATTTGTTTGTGGCAGGTCCTGAGACTTGACCTTTGAGTTTAAACATTGTCCCTGAGCTCCTTTTGCTGAAAGAAGTACTTTATTGTGTCTTAAACCATGATTACCCTAGGCTGGGGTGCAGCTTTTACACCCACAGATGATCCAGGGATTGATTCTAGGACCCAAGTTCAACTCCTAGCACTGGCAAAATTACATCAAACCAAGAAAAATGGAGGAAGAAAAAACCAGGAAGTTTTACACACCGTTTTACCTTTGTTTCCTTGGCACTGTGACCACCCTGGGTCTTAATGACTCAGCTTGAAAATTGTACGTGACCTTGCATGGCCGAAGGCTTGTGGGCCATCAGTGAAGCCTGAACCCAACCCCGACACCTACGTCCTGAGTTTGACGATCCTGAGAGCACCACCTACACACGGTTGAAGATCCTAGAGAACTTGTTCCTATCTATTGGAACACTAGGAGAATGTTTGACATGTACTAATTGAACTACTAATTAACTAGTTTTTCTAGTATATGATTGTCCACTATAAATATAGGTCATTATTTAATTTAATTAGTTCCTTATTAAGTGTTCTACCTTGATTAATTAATGGAGGCATAATTTTAAACCAAATAATTGGTAGTAATAGAATATATAAAAATAAGGTATAGACAGACATCACTTTATATAGAGTTATACAGGAGAATCAACATAAATGTCTATCTGTGTCTCTGTATATATTTATTTATAGCTGAATATACATATGTAAATACACACACGCACTGCAATGTACACATTTATCTGTTTATATATTGGCCACTCTTAGGGCTTGATCTCAGTTCTCAAAATTTGCCCGCCAACTTCACTGGGATCAGCCTGGTGTGCTAACATTGACCTATCCATGAAGTGAGCCTTCTAGGCCCATAGTTCAATTCACAGAACTGCCAAAAACTTAATCCTGGTGGAAGAAGCCAATTGTCCCACTTGTATTCCTTATCAGTGAAACTCCCGGGTCTCAGGAATGATGATAATACGAGGGCAAATCTATCCTATGTAATATGTGTGTAATCATGCTCACTAAAATACATAAGAACTAAATAAAACACAAAATAAAATGAATAACTACACTAACTGCAATATGCAGTAAACATGTGTATGTAAATATGAATCATCTATTTAAAATGTATACGAATGCTATTTTTGCGAGTTTAAGTAGTTGAATTCAAGTGCTGGGAACAGGCCTGACTTTCTTCCCCTTTCCCGACAGTTCTGCAGATTTACCCAGACGCTGAATTCAAATTCCAGGCCTGGCAGAAAAAAATGGCATGAATTCCAAGCCAAGGAGCCTCATAATGTTTTTAAATATTTTTAACATATATATATATAGAGAGAGAGAGACATATATATGTCTATATATATAGACATATATACACATATATTAGTCTATATATATATATTTGTCTATATATATATAAATATATTTGTCAAGCACAAGGCTTGAACTCAGGTCGTGGTAACTCTGCCTGAGCTTGGATCACTCTATGCTGGGATGCACCACAGCCACTGGACCCACAGCTGAACCTGGGTTCCTTGGCCACAAAACTGACAGGGGAAAAAAACCAACACAGATAAAATTCTGGCAACTTGCAGATTGCTGCCTGCTTTACATTTGTTTTCTTTGCAAGGTGACCATCCTGGGTCTGAATGGCACGGCTGAGAAGTGTTTGTAACCTGGCATTGCTGAAGGCTGTTGGGCTACCAGGACAACATGGCAACATAGGCCCTATGTTCGAAGCCGGATCCTGACCCCTACCAATGGAGAGGCCTACCAATGGAAGGAGATCCTAAGAGTCTCATTAATATTCATAGAAATACGGATGGAAGGTTCTGAAGGTCAAGGTTGAATTAGTTGTTCCTGAATGATACTATTATAAAATTAGAGAGTGATTTTAGGAGGCCAATGGATTCTTGTGAATATTTTTGGACACATTAAAAAATACTATTAATTACATGGACACAATAGTTTGGGGAAAGTGGTGGATTTAATTAATAATTCATTCAGATGAAAACAATAATATTAATTACATGGGGACATAATAAATACACAAGAATTGGTAGGAATGTAGTCTATATAAATGAATAATATATAAACATCTTTGGCACTCTATAAAGATCTATATTTATTTGTGTACTACCATCTCCATGTCAATCTGTTCTTATTTTGTCAACACCTGGAGTTCAATCTCAGGTGTTGGGAACTGCTTGTCAGCTCCATATGCCCCAGGCTGGCGTGCTGACACTCACCCATTCATGAATTGGGCCTTGTAGGCTGTGAGTTCAGATGCCAGTAGTCACAAAACATGAATTGTGGCGTAAGAAGCCCATGGTGACACATGTTTTCCTTTTCTGTGAACATCCTGGGTGTCAAGTGTGAAGTTTCATACATTAGGCAAATCTATATCCCATGTAATAAGTGTAATAAATATTCCATGTGTAATAACAGTCAATAAAATAAATGGTAAATAAAAAAATGAAATGAATAAATACACTAAGTGCAATATGGGGTCAAGATACAGGGCTTGATGTCAGGACCTGGGAACTGCCTGGCAGCTGAATTGGCTAGAGGCTGCTGTGATGACAGTCACCCATTCATGAATTGAGCCACCTAGACCCTGAGTTTAGATCCCAGCACTGCCAAAAATGTAATCTTGGAGTGAGAAGCCAAGCATGATACATGCTTTCTTATTCTTTGAAAGTGCTCAGTGACAGGTAGGATGTATAATTCGGATGCAAATCTATATGCTATGTAATAGGATATCATAAATTTAATAAATATCATAGGTGCAATACTTGTCACTAAAATAAATGATAAACAGACTGAATTAGTAGTGAACCATTCTAGGATAAAATTAGCTGTAATAAGTATAGAACATGAATTAAGTTTAATTAATATTTTATTAAGCATTAACATAATAAAAATTGCATGGTGACATAATTAAATACCTAATAAGTGGTAGTAGCACATGATGCATAATTTAATAATAGATAGACATCTGTCTCATGCTATAAAATATGCAATTATACATATGGATGTATGTACATATATGATAAACAATAACAGGATATTGAGTAATTATTAATTAATAATTTTTTAATTGTTCAACTGGGACACATCATTAAATGGAGACATAATCTAATACCTAATATTTGGTAGTAATATTATCTATAATTTAATAATATACAGACTTCGCTCTTTTTGTGTATATAATATTTATATATAGCAATTTCTATCTATTTATACCTCGTTCACTCCTAGGGCTCAGAGGTTGAGTGCTCACCTTGTAAGCACCAAGCCGTGGGTTCGATTCCTCAGTGCCACATTAACAGAAAACCCGGATTTTCTGCTGTTTTTCAATCAATTGAATGCTAGCCTGGAGCACAAATGCTTAGGGACAGTGTCTAAGGCCTTACTCAAGCCCCAGAACTACTACCACAAAAAGACAGAATGTTTTAACTGCAACTATAGAAAGACTGGACTTCAAATACTTCATCACAGAGCAAGCTAGGAGTCTGGTGCTGACAGCTGCCACCTAACCTGACTTAGCCAGATGTAAACTGCTACAACCCAGCTCTAAGTAACTAGATGCTACTTGATTAATCCCGTCATCCTAGCTGCTCAGGGGCTTTAAAACTCAGCCCTGGCAGGAAGTCTCTGAAACTCTTCGAAAGGTTGCTCCAAGTGGTAGAGCTCAAGCCTTGAGCAAATGTTATTAGAACAGTATCCTCATGCTTTGAATTGAAGCCCCATGCCTACCACACCCCCCAAAAATCACCCCAATAAACCATTAGATGTGAACATGTGGGGTTTGAAAAATGTTCCTCAAAGAGTGATGATACTGATGAAAGCACCCTACTTCTAATGACAGCTTGTGGAATAGATCTATGTGCTGAGTACTTCATAGGGTGCTCTGTGCTGAGTCCTTCACTGGGTGCTATGTGCTAAGTCCTTCACAGGGTGCAGTGGGCTGAGTCCTGAATTGAGTTCTGTGTGCTGAGTCTTTCTCAGACAAGAATGTTGAGGCTCATATATGTACCCATGGCAGGGAGAAAATTATGAATTACTGAAGACTAGTGAGTTGTCTCCTGCAGACAAATGTTTGAGATCTGAGGATCATGGTTCAAAATTAGCCTGGGCAGGAAAATTCTTGAGACACTTAGCTCCAATGGACCACCAGAAAAGCTAAAGTGACGCTTTGGCTCAAATGGTAGAGTACCAGACATGAGCTGAAGATCTCAATGACAGAACCCAGGCCCAGACTTCCACTCCTGCAACAATAAAAAAAGACAGAAACAAAGTAACAAACCTGAAGTAGATGGCTGGGAATGTGCCTTAGGGGTAGAGTGCTTTCCATATATGAAACCTTGGGTTTGATTTCTCAGGACCACATCACTAAAAAAAAAAGCCTGAAGTGGCTCTGTGGCTCAAGTGGGAGAGGGCTATCTTTCTACAAGAGGAACTAGGTACAGTGCTCAGGTCCTGAGTTTAACCTCCAGGAATGGTGTATGTGCCCACAAGCATACCTGCTCTCTCTCTCTCTCTCTTTCTCTCTCACGCACGCACACACACACACACACACACACACACACACACACACACACACACACACACAGAGCCTAGAAGTGATGTTGTTAAACAAAATGATAAAGCACTGGGCTTCTGCACTGAGCTCATGGTCATCACCCCAGCCGTGTGTTCCAACCCAAATCTTAGCCACCCAGAACCCAACTAGGAGAGGTCAAAGGTTTCAAAACTTGATGAGCTTCACCAGCCCTAGATGACAGGAAGCGTTGAGATACTAGATATGTGGTTGGATTTCCAATCTTCTGGAAACCTAGTAGAGGCATCATTGTCCTCAATGAAACATTTTATGAGGTTCAGTGCCCTAGTTGTCTTCCAGAAGGACTCCTGAATTATATTGAGCACTATATCTGAACACCGGAATATAGTCTCACAAAGGCAGGATAAGTGCCCAGAACTCTGTCAAACCAGAGTACTGGGGAGAGAGATAGCTTGGGGTAGAAACAGACCTTTTTCTCCTGAATTTTAGACCCTGCGCACACTCAACCTCACTAATTGACCCAGGTGGAGTGTTTGTTACACAGCTGTACAGGAATGAGGCCTGTTTTCTGCCTGTCCAGACAATGAGAGAGACTTCTTCTAGCAAGCCTGGGATACAGAGAAACCCTCAGGCTACACTGGAAATAGTGAGGGGAACCCCAGAACATGTATTACCATGAAAGAAATCTCTGTGTTAGGAAATCATTTTATTGAATACAAATTTCCTAGGTTGGTGCCATTCATCATAGCTACTCTGTAGCTTCACCTATGGGAATACATCCATACATACACAAATACATGGAGGTACAGGCTCTTTTTGAGGAGGCAGGTCCTGGAGCCTAACCATTGCCCCTGAGCTCCTTTTGCTCAAGGTTAGAGCATTAACCTTGAATCATAGACCCGCTTCTGGGTTTTTCTGTGATCTCTTAGAAATAACTGTCATGGACTTTCCTATGCTGGCTGTATTCAAATTCAGATTCTCTATACCTCAGCCTCCTGACGACCTGGGATTACAGTGAGAAGCAACTCGAACCTTCTTTCTTTTCTTCTTCATTTTTTTAATCTGGACAATCTGATTTCTTAACATGGTATTTCCAATGTTTTGAATTTATAAGTTAGCTATCCAATGTTCATTATTGCTGCTTTTTCTGAGAGGGATTTTCTTTCCTCATCTTCTCCTCTAGTCACAGGTTTTTAGCCAAAAGTGAGAAATGAGTGTCACAGGATTTAGCAGCAAATGTCCACAGGACATTCCAGTTCTGACACTTAGCATTGAGCTGCAATGAATTTACTTTCTCAGGTTGAGAAGACCAAAAGCTGGAGCTATCCTTATACTGTCTGCATTGCTCCTTTTGCCTATAAAATAATCTAATACTTATGAGTGTTGTGTGTCTACACTCTTAAGTATTTAAAACACTAGAAGCATCTTCATGTTTCTGTTTTTCTCTAGTACCTCTGGAGATTTAGATAAAGGGCTTGTGTGGAGTGACATCTCGGTGAATCCCTGAGGAAAGCTTGAAGCCTCTTCGAGAGATCACCATTCAAAGACAGCCCTATCAGGAAAGTCTCTGAGACTCTTATCTCCAATAAACCACCAGAAAACCAGAAGTGGAGCAGTGGCCCAGAGGGTAAGAGCTCCAGCTTTGAGACAGAAAGCTGAGCAAGAGACACAACCCAGACCAGGCAGGAAAGCCTGGGGAAGTGATGTCCAATTAACGACTGCATGGCTGGAAGTGGAGCTGTGGCAGTGGTAAGGCCTCATCCTTGGACAAAACAGCTGAGGAACGCATTGAGTCCTGAGTTTAAGTCCTTGGATGGCCACAAAAATATTTTCAAAAAGAGAAGACAAGTTTATGTATCAGTGCCCTACCTACTTATGAGTGTATGTTACCTCCCTGAGTGCAAACAGACCGTATGCAATGCTTCTCCTTTTTATTTTACTGGTTTATGTTTCAGAATTGCTCGTTGCACATACTGCATCATTCTCTTCATTTCAGGCCCATGGCTTTTCTCTTTCAGAGTTCCAGGCCTGTGTCCTTATATGATGCACACTGAAGCTCTCAGAAGTCTTTATTTACATTTTATTATGAGGCCAAGGCAAGAAGAGTCTCAAATCAGGCAGGAGAAGTGAAGGTCAGGTTTCATAGAAGTAACCAGTATTCAGAAAATTAAACTTGGGGATGTAAAATGGTAGCATAATTATGTAAAAACTACAATTAAGGAAAAGATGAGGGGGCTGGGAATGTGGATTACTGAGACAGTGCTTGCCTAGCATGCAAGAAGGCCTGGGTACAATTCCTTGGTAGCACATATACAGAAAAAGCCAGAATTGGTGCTATGGCTAGACCTGGCAAAGAGATACCTTGGTAGGTAGGTAGGTAGGTAGGTAGACAGACAGACAGACAGACAGACAGATAGAGATAGAGATAGATAGATAGATAGATAGACAGATAGATAGATAGATAGATAGATAGATAGATAGATAGATAGATAGATAGATAGATAGATAGATAGATAGATAGATAGATAGATAGATAGATAGATAGATAGATAAGATAGATAGATAGATAGATAGATAGATAGATAGATAGATAGATAGATAGATAGATAGATAGATAGATAGATAGATAGATAGATAGATAGATAGATAGATAGATAGATGATAGATGAATCTGGTCTTGGATGCCAGAAGGAAAGAAGGGAACAATTCCCAGACTTGTGGCCTTCTATAGTGTGCCAGGCCACCAGCATCGACATCCCACAACCACAGAGCAAGAAGACTGTCTCTTTCCCACTTCTCAGGCAGCCAAGGGCCCCAGGGCCAAGAGGGCAGAGCCAGGTTCCAACTAAGGTGTTTAACGCCCCTGCCTCTAGTTGGTGTGGGTATTAGCATTAATGATATGGAGAATGAAGGGAGGAGAAAGGCCTGCCAGAGGAAGAAAGGCCTTCAAATCTAACAGATGGAGAGCCTAAAACCCACTCCGGAAGACCAGAGAGCAGGATTTTTCTACTCTTTTCCTCCCCTCTCCCTCACTAAACTGACTCTCTATTGTTAACTTAAAGATAGCCTGAGGCTGCCTTTACCTGAGGGAGGAAGTTTAATTTGTCATTGTTTGAAGAGGCTGAGAAAAGCCTTACCCTGGTGTAACTCTAACAAATGTTTCAAGTTTCCCCACATTACTGGCTGTGCCTGGAATGAATAAAGTGGTTTTGCAGCTCACTTCCCTGTTGAGTGTTACATTCTGTTTCCTAATCCTCCAGGTCTGGTCTCTGCACCTAGCCTGGCTTTTGAAACTGTTTTCTGTCCTTCAATTACAGTGTTACACTGGAGTCCTTCCTGCAAATAGTGCGAGGGCTTGGATCCTGAGAACTTCATTTGAACCCAGAATGGGTCACATTTGAGTGCAAGTAACTTTTCATCACCAAGGGAAACACAAGAAGCTCTTGATATCTGACGTTTCAGAAGTGGAAGTCAGAGTGCCATAGACTTTCCTGCCTTAGCTGGCTTCACCTTGTGATCCTGAGACCTCAGCCTCCTAAGTTAGGGTGATGAGCGTGAGCTACTGGTGCTCTGCTAGGTTCAGAACTGTAATGATATTGACAATACAAATCAACTGCTTATCACATAGGGCTTGGGAAGCATATTAACCCTTTCAACACTGGACCTTTCAGAACCCTGTAGGACACTAGGTTATAATTCTAGAGTCTGAGAGGATGGGCATATGGATCTACTACATTTAAACCTGGAGCTCTGACTCCAATTCTGGTGTACATCAGCATTCATTTTCCAGAGAATGTTATCCTAATTAGAAAATAGGAAAAGTACTTTGATTAACCCTCATTTTTTTTTCCAGTTGTGTGTCTCAAACTCAAGCCTGGGCACTGTCCCTGAGCCCTTCAGCTCAAGGTGAACCCTCTAGCACTAGAGCCACATCACCAGGTGGGGTCTTTTGGTGGTTCACTGGAGATAAGAGTCTAACACGCTTTCCTTGCCTAGGCTGTCTTTGAACTGTGTTCTTGACATCTCAGCCTCCTCAGAAGCTAGGGTTAAAGGTGTGAGCCACTGGCATTTGGCCTATAGTTTTGTCAGTCCTGGGGCTTGATATTAGGGCCTGGGTACTATCTCTGTGCTTCTTTTTCTCAAGGCTAGCGCTCTACCACTTGATTCACTCCACAGCTTCTGGCTTTTTCTGAGTATGTGGCACTGAGTATTTAAACCCTGGCATTCATGCTTGCTGATGGAGCTCTTTACCACTAAGCCACATTTCTAGCCCCACTCTTACAATTTTATCCCTCAACTTGTCTATCCTCAAGAAAAGGCTTCTGAATATAAGTCATCTAAAGAAATCTCTATAGGAAGATGTCCAAAGATCTATAAGGCAAAGCTCATACTGGGGACAGACACTAAACATGTGATGACTGTGACAAATGCGTCCATTTAATTATGTATCATGTTTCAACACTTAATAAAGTATTAATGTAAAATGAGTCAATGTCCTAAATTATTGTGTATAATTTTATAATAGATGTAAAACATGTACTAAATATTATGTGTTTAATAATACTAAATACAATAAACAAATAAATGAATCAAAAAATAAAATAAATACAAAATCAATAATAAAAATAATAATATGTAATAAACATACATATGTAAGTATATATCTTATATTACACAGGTATAGAAATATTTTTTCCGGGGCTGGGAAGGTGGCTTAGTGGTAGAGCGCATGCCTTGAATGCCAGAGGCCCTGGGTTCAATTCCTCAGCACCACCTAAGCAATAAGAGAAAAGCCAGAAGTGGCGCTGTGGCTCAAGTGGTAGAGCGCTAGCCTTGAGCTGAAGAGCTGAGGGACAGCGCCCAGGCCCAGAATTCAGGCCACACGACCGGACCCCAAAAAGAAAAAAAAAAAGAAAGAATTTTTCCATTGCAGGGCTTTCATTCAGGCCCTGGGAACTCTAGCCGGAATTTCTTTTCCTCAAGGACAGTGAGCTTTGCCTTCACCCATGGTACAAAATAGTTACCTGGACAGTGAGCTCAAATCTCAACAATGGCAGAAATACAGGCCCAGTTCCAAGACAGTGGCTTAATTTTTTTTAATGGAAGCAGTTTTGTTTTTTCAGTTCCATACTTGCATTAAAAAAAGCAGTGTAGAATTTTTACAGCTATTTATACATCCTTCCCTTAGCCCCAAAATGCTTCTCTGAGAACTACATTGTTTCTTTATTTTGAACGTTTTTTATTGTAAAAATGTTGTACAGAGGGGTCACAGTAACATGAGCAAGGTAATGAGTACATTTCCTATTGAGAATTGTTGCCTCATCCTTTGTTTTCCCCCTACCATCCCTTCCCTCCCATCTCCACAACTACTCCCCCTGCTCAGCTCAGTGACATTTTTTTCTTTTGGCTTTGCACGGGTTTGAACTCAAGTAGTTGCAACTCTGCACCTTCCCTCACCTTGCTACAGATTTACCTAGACCCTGAGTTTAAAAACCAGGCTAGGAAAGAGAACTGGCAGAAATCCCAAACCAGCCAGCTTTATTTTCTTTATATTTAGTTAAATAATTTATTCCTTCTTCTTCCTCTTCTTCTTCTTCTTCTTCCTCTTCTTCTTCTTCCTCTTCCTCTTCCTCTTCTTCTTCCTCATCTTCTTCTCCTTCTTCTTCTTCTTCTCCTTCCTCTTCTTCTTCTCCTTCTTCTCCTTCTTCTTCTTCTTCCTCTTCTTCTTCTTCCTCTTCCTCTTCCTCTTCCTCTTCTTCTTCCTCATCTTCTTCTCCTTCTTCTTCTTCTTCTCCTTCCTCTTCTTCTTCTCCTTCTTCTCCTTCTTCTCCTTCTTCTTCTTCTTCTTCTTCTTCTTCTTCTTCTTCTTCTTCCTCTTCTTCTTCTTCTTCTTCTTCTTCTTCTTCCTCTTCTTCCTCTTCTTCCTCTTCTTCCTCTTCCTCCTCTTCCTCCTCTTCCTCTTCTTCCTCTTCTTCCTCTTCTTCTTCTTCTTCCTCTTCCTCTTCCTCTTCTTCCTCTTCTTCTTCTTCTTCCTCCTCTTCCTCCTCTTCTTCCTCTTCTTCCTCTTCTTCTTCTTCTTCTTCTTCTTCTTCTTCTTCTTCTTCTTCTTCTTCTTCTTCTTCTTCTTCTTCTTCTTCTTCTTCTTCTTCTTCTTCTTCTTCTTCTTCTGCTTCTTCCTCTTCCTCTTCCTCTTCCTCTTCCTCTTCCTCTTCCTCTTCCTCTTCTTCTTCTTCTTCTTCTTCTTCTTCTTCTTCTTCTTCTTCTTCTTCTTCTTCTTCTTCTTCTTCTTTGGCCAACGATGGGGCTTGAACTCAGGTCGTGGAAACTCTTGAACTCAGGTCGTGGAAACTCTGCCTCAGCTTGGATCTCCCTAGGCTGGGGTGCAGTCTCCGGACACATAGCCGATCCTGAGATCTAGGCCAAGAGGGCTGTCAGGAAGAAAAAAAAAGCTGAAAAACACAAAAAGTGGCCAGCTGCAGAGGGCTGGGGTTTTATGATTTTTTTCTTTGCACGGTGACCATCCTGTGTCTGAATGACACGGCTGTGATCTGGACCTGACCTGTCATTGCTGTTGGCTGGTGGGCTCTCAGGGAAGCCATAGGCCAACCTGTCAACATAGACCCAAGTTTCAAATCCCAGTCCTGACAGCAATGGCAGGAGGTAAGAAGAGATTCGTTTCTATGTACAGGAATACCGATTTAAACAGTTCATGCATCGGTCTATTCTAAAAATGGATGCAAAAATCCTAGAAAGCTGATTGATCTTAATTAATAGTTTATTAAGCATGAAAAGAATAATATTCCTTCAATGGTGGTATAATAAATACCTAAGAATTGGTAGGAACGTAGTAAGTGTCATTAAATCATAGATAGACAGCTCTGGCACTCTTTACCAGTATATATTTATTTGTATACAACCATCTGCTTATCTATGTATCGTTGTTTAGGCCAAACCCGGGTGTCGATCTCAGGGCCTGGGAACTAACTGACAGCATCATTGGCTAGAGGCTGCCATGCTCAAACTCACCAATTCATGTATTGGGCCTGCTAGGCCCTGAGATCAGATCCTAGCACTGCCAGGCATGATGGAGAACAGATCTAAAATCTAGATGTTATGTGATAGGATGTAAGCAATTTAATATATTGTATAGGTATCATCAGAGTCCATAAAATAAATGGTAAATAAATGAATAAAACAAGAAATAATATGAATAGCCACACCAAACACAATATGGACTGAACATCTGTACAGAAGTATAAATCCTTTCTTTAAAATGTATATGAGTATCTTTTCCAGGGCTTGAATTCAGCCCACATAAGAGGAGGGAATGACGGGAGATTCTGAGATACTCATTTCTGGACCTACGAAGAGTCATGGAATGCTATCGATCTCATCCTTGAATGTGTAGTTTGTGCATAGGCAACTCGATATTCATGGGCATAGGTTGTCATCCAGTTCACCAGCGTTATTTCTGTCATCCTATACTTAAGAAAATACACAATACATCAATGAATAAGACACAAAATTAAGAGAGTGACTACACCTAACACAAGATGCCGCCCACCCATGTTTGGAAATATAGATCCTCTGTTTAATTTGGAATTTATGACTAAATTTGCCCCCACCAGGGCTTGATCTCAGCTCCCGGGAATGGCCTAGATCCATAGTGTCTCACAGGCTGTTGTGCTCACCATGACCCATTCACCAATTGGGCCTGCTAGGACTTGAGTTCAAATTCCAGCACTGCCAAAGATTCATTCTGATGTGAGAAGCCAATCGATCCACCTGTTTTCCTGTCCTGTAAATGTCCTGGGTCTCAACGAGGATGGAGAATAATATATAGGCACTCTATAGCCATGGCAATAAGTTGTCACCCATGTCAGCACAGGTATATCTGTCACCATACTCAATAAAATACACAATCATCCATGAATAATAAACAAAATAAAAAATAACTACACTGAACGCAAGATGCATACCACACCTGTAGGTAAAGAGAAATCCTATGTTTAAAAAAGGTGGGCTTGCTATTTTGTCCAGTGCTGGGGCTTCAAATCAGGCCCTGGACCAGGCCTGACATTCTAGTCTTCAAGGATGTTGAGCTTCCCCTTCCCCCACAGTGCAACAGAGCTACCCAGACCTGAGTCAAATCCCAGCACTGACAAAAGATTCATCGTCAGAATCCAGTTGTTGCACATATTTTCTTCTCCTGTGAAAGTCCTGGGTCTCAACTGGGATGGAGAATGTATAGGCAACCCTATTACCATGGGAACTGGTTGACATCCATGTCAGCAGTTATACCTGTCATCATACTTAGTAACATACACAATACCTCCATGAATTAGAGACAAAATAAGGAGAAGAAATATACAAAACAAAAGATGCTGTCCACACATGTGTGTCAATATAGATCCTATGTTTAAATTATGAATTTATGACTATAGTTGACCAATCTGGGGATCAATGTCAGATCCTGGGAATGGCCGAGCTCCTTAGTTGCTCACAGGTTGGTGTGTTCACCTTGACTTATTCACCAATTGGTCCTGCTAGGCCCTGAGTTCAGATCACAGCACTACCAACAAGTGGATCATGGACTAAGAAGCCAATTGCAAAACTTGTTTTCCTCTTCTCTGAGAATCCTGAGTGTCAGGCATGATAGAGAGCATTTCTACAAATCTAGATGCTCTGTGATAGGATGTCATCAATGTAATAAACGGAATGTGTTTCATCATAGTAAAATCAAGGGTTAATAGATGAATAAAACAAAAAATACAAGGAACAACCACACCAAACACGTATGGACTGAACATCTATAGGTAATTATAAATCCTATCTTTACAATGTACATAAATAGTATGTTTTCCAGGGCTGAGGCTTGAATTCAGGCCTAGTGAACAGGCCTGACTTTTTTATTTTCAAGTATGGTGATATTCCCCTTCATTCACATTGCTGCAAATTTACCCAGATCCTGAGCTCAAATCCAAAGCCTGGAAGAATAAACGGCACGAATTGTAAGCCAGGGAGCTAATTTTATTTTTATTTTTATTTTATTTTATTTTTCTCAGCGCAGGGCTAGAACTCAAGTCGTGGCAACTCTTTCTCAGCTTCGATCACCCTATGCTGGGGTGCAACCAGTGGACCCACAACTCCTCCTGGGATCCTAGACCCCCAGGCCTTGCAGGAAAAAAATGCACAGAAAAAAATTGACCTTTTTACATTTCCTTCCTTTGCACGGTGACCCTCCTGGGTCTGCATGACCCTGTTGCAAAGGGTTCTTCACCTTGCATTTCTGAAGGCTGGCTGACTTTAGGGGAAGCCATAGGCCCATGTGGCAGCATAGGCCCTCATTTCAAATCCCCATCCTGACACCAACCAACAGCAAGAGATATTAAGAAACTGGTTCCCATCCATAGAAATAACAATGAAATGTTGTAAATGTCACGGTTGAATGAGTTGATCGTGCATGATGTTCCTATAAAATTAGACAGCATCATTTCAGGGGCTGACTAATTTTAGTTAATATTTATGAATCATTAAAAGAATATTGTTACTTACAGGAATGCAATAATTTCAGAACACTGATTGATTTCATCAATAATTTAAGGATGAAAACAATGACATTAATTACATGGATGCATAATAAATAACCAGGAATTTGTAGGAATGTAGTCTATATAACTGAATAATGTATAGACATCTCTGGCACTCTATAAAGATATATATTCATTAGCATACTTCCATCTGTGTGTCAATCTGTTCTTATTTTGTTAACTCCTGGACCTCAATCTAGCTCCTGGGAACAGCCTGTCAGCTCAGTTTGCCCCAGGATGGTGTGCTGACACTCACCCATTCATAAGTTTGGCCTTTTAGGCCATGAGTTCAGATGCCAGCACTTCCACACAATGAATTGTGGAGAAAGAAGCTGAGCGTGACATATGTTTTCCTTTTCTGTGAATATCCTGTGTGTCAGGTATGAATTAGAATACATATGCAGACCTATATCCTATGTAATCAATGTAATCAATTTTCATTGTGCCATAATAGT
This sequence comes from Dipodomys spectabilis, assembly GCF_019054845.1. Lineage (NCBI taxonomy): Eukaryota > Metazoa > Chordata > Mammalia > Rodentia > Heteromyidae > Dipodomys > Dipodomys spectabilis. Next base: position 1,630,646 of record NW_024870800.1, read on the forward strand.
CAATAAGACAAAAAAAATAAGTACACTTAACGCAATATGGAGTCAACATATTATATAAATATAAATCACATATGTAAATTGTACATGAATAGGATGTTTTCTTCTGGTAGGGATCGGTTTCGGGCCTAAGGAACAGAATTGAATTTCTTGAATTCATGGAGGCAATCTTCCCCTTCCCACACAGTGCAACAGAGTTAGCCAGACTATGAGTTCAAATCACAGTCCTAGCAGAAAAAATAGCACCTTTATAGTATGTGCGGCCCAATTCTTAGGTATTTCATTATGCCTCCATTTTATTAAAGTGACTGTTTAAATGCTTAATAAAGTATTAACTAAATTTGATCAGTGTCCTATAATATAATAGCATATAATTTGATCCTGGAACCATTCAAGAACTGCTCATTCAATCATGACATTGATCACATTCCATTGGTAATCATATGGATAGGAACAAGTTCTTAGGATCTCCTGACATTTGGAGGTGGCAGGACCAGGATTCTAAATTAGGGCTCCAGCTCCCACTACTTCAACCTGAGGATAGGGAACTCACTGGTCTGTCCAAGAACATCAGCAAGACCAATGATTAGGCAGGCACTAATGGCTCTCAGCTGTCCTCCTTGATACTTACAAGGCTGTGATAGGAGGATCATGGTCAAAGTCACCCTAGGCAGGAAAATCCTTGAGACCACTGTCCAACTTCAAAGCCAACAAAGCCAAAAGCCCTCTGGCTCCAGTGTGGAGGGCCAGCCTTTAGCAAAAGCAGTTCACAGACTGTGCCGAGATCCTGAGTTCAAGGTCCTGGACTGGCAACGAACAGGCATACACAACAATCTGTGAAGCCATCCAGCTAAAGCAGGTCACCCTGTTGTCCCCAATTGAATTGGACAGAGTTCCCTGTGAAAAGGGATGGGGGAGCCACTCTCATCTTGATTCTGCCCATGCTGCTTGCATCACAGGACTCCAGCCACAGTCCCATGCCTTCATGTTACTTTCTGACCAATGGGATACAAGAATGGTGGCCATGCCCACATTCCCTGCTGTCCTGTAGCACCAGGATTCCCTGTGTTGGCTGACACCACTGGCAGCAGTTGAGGAAGGTAGAGGTGGCTGAATGGTGAGCAAGAAAATTGAGGAGACTTTGGAGTATAGTAGGGAATTAACGTGCCTGCCCTCTCTTCCCCACAATGCTAGGTTTTAAACCTCAGGCAATGGCCCACTGCCAGTCAGCCTAAGGCCCCCATCTGGTCCAGGCCCCTGGTCTTCTTCTCTGGGCCCAAGTGTCCACAATGATGCTGCCATTGGTGCTCACCCCACCTGGAGCAGCTGCCAACAGCTTTTCCCAGCATCACAGTTGAATGGCCGCCCCAACACCATCCCCACCCCTGGTCAGACACCCCTCTAGGGGCACCATGACCCCCTGTTTGTTTTTTCCTCTCCCCAGCTCTGAGGAGCTTTCTGTCTTGGGCATTTCTGAAAAAGAGACTCAATATATGCTCAGGCTGGCCTGGGTCCTGGTCCTCCTATCTGTGACAGGTATGTTCCACCAGGCCTGGTCCTCTGTAGTTGGGATGGTAATATATAACTCCTTGCTTAGTCATTGGTTTAGATGAATTATCTCAAACTCTTAGTCCACAGCAGCCGATTTTTGACCACAAGAGAAGCTCTGGGTAGAGCCTCAACCATCGAACCTCAGTTTCCTCACAGGACAGTTGTGAGCAAATAAAGGGATTTATACAGAGGCACATCTGGAGCATGATCAGGCACAGAGGGAGCAGCCTTCAGATAAGGTTCTTGGCAATTCTGTGAGCATATGACAGGAAGATATCCGGAAAGGGCTCAGGGGGGGCCTGTTATTAATCATGCAACAGGTGTGGGATTATGAAACAAAACATGGCTCTCTTTCATTCTTACCCTATACCCATGAGGAAGGGGATCCTTCACTGCGTTGAATTTTGCAGCTGGGGAAAGGGAGGCACAGAGAAGCCAGGTAACCTACATATAACCCCAAGTTCACAGGAACCTCAGCCTGACTTCTCTGCCATGCTCCCTAGGACAGTGGGTGCTATTCAGCCCACTTTTTCTGGTCGGAAGTCCACTTCTTGTCAATCGTGGGGCTTGAAATCTAGGCCTGGGCACTGTTCCCGAGCTCCTCAGCTCAAGGCTAGTGCTCTACCACTTGAGCCCACAGTGCCACTTCCGGTTTTCTGGTGGTTCTTTGGAGATAAGAGTCTCACAGTCCTTCCTGTCCAGGCTGGCTATGAACTAAGATCCTCATATCTCAGCCTCCTTTGTAGTTAGGATTAGAGTTCTGAGCCACTGGCACCGGACTTAGGTGTAATTCTAACTATTGTTCTCTCTCTCACATACACTGCCACTGGTTGAATGGGTGCTGGAGGAGGTGGTCCAGTGTCCCCATGTGGTTGGAACCCAAGGTGGACCTCTCATTCTGGATGTGGGCTGTGGGTCAGGAGCTGACTCACTGAGCCTGTTGAACTACATCCCTGAGGTAAGACCCTCTGTGCCCTGGCTAGTCCCTGATGGTTATTCATTGTCCATCCAGCCTTACTGGGCTTATTGTATTGTATGGTTTTCTACATAATTTTCTAGCACTTTGCCAAAATTATGATACATAGTTATGGAATGAAAATGTAATGTCATCTTAAGAAAGTCATTTAAGGCTCTGGGAATGTGGCTTCATGGTATGGTGATTGCCTAGCGTGCATGAAACCCTGGGTTCAATTCCTCAGTACCACATAAACAGAAAAACACTGGAAGTGGTGCTGTGCCTCAAGTGGTAGAGTACTAGCCTTGAGGAAAAAAAAAGAGAAGCTCAGGAATAATTCCCTAGTCCTGAGTTTAAGCCTCTGGACTGGCAAAAACAAAACAAAACAAAACCAAACCAAAAAAATTAGTTAGTAATTTCAAATTCAATAAACCATACTTGGAATATATAATTGCTCCTTCCATACGGACACCTGACAATAGTCCCTAATTTGTGTACTTTACTTATGTTATCATACTGAAGTGAAAAAAATAGTTTTGCTCATTAGGTCACAGCAATTAATGCCAGGAATGTGCTTAGATTTCAGGTGAAGATTAATTCTGGAAATTCAAAGATTCTAGGATTTTGTGTGGTCACTGCTAATCACAAAGAGAAGGGTAGTATAAGAGAGATTTAGAAATCTTTTTGGTCACTCATGGCACCAAAACAGCAGAGGCTAATTAACAGTTGTGACAGAAGAGAAGGAATAACTCCAGATGGAAGGAATAAATGATAGTAACTAAGGTATACCAGAAACTGTTCTAGGGAACCATTTTTGGTTATTGAAGAACTAGTTATCAACTAGGCTTATTGCTCATTGCCTTTAGCATTCTAAATCTCTTAGGCTGGTTCTTAATCTCTGTGTGATAAATGTATCTCTTTCAATGCTGTTCTTTCATACCTGATTTCCTTTGCTTTCTAAAAATCTGTCTTTCTATAGTTCTCTATGAACATTTCCTGATACTAAATACACATATACAGATGGCAGAAGATGCTAATGTAAGGGTCCCATAGCCCATGAGTCATTAATGTAACAACATGGAAAAGGAGGACATATTTAATGCTACCTCAATTTTTCTGAAAAGTTGCAATGTCATCATGTGGTTCAAATTTCTATTCTTTTTCAACATGGTGTCATTCAGTGTACATAAATGCAAATATGAGCTGGGTGCTTGTGGTTCATGCCTGTAATCCTAGTTACTTAGGAGGTTGATACCAGAAGATTGTGGTTAAAAGCCAGCCTGTCAGGAAAATCCATGAGACTCTTATCATCCATTAACCACCAGAAACACGGAAGTGGTGCTGTAGTTAAAGGGATAGAGCACTCAAATTGACCTGAAGAGATGAGGGACAGCACCCAGGATCAGAGTTCAAGCTCCACGACCAATAAAATAAGTGAAATATGACTTTACGTTTCCCCAAAAGGAACGAAGAGTTCAATAATCTTCTGAAGCAGAAAAATAATTCCAAAGTGATTCAGTGCACCTACTTTTGCTGAGTTATTGAAGTTATGGATTCTTTGCTGGACATATTCTTTTCTTTTAAAAATTGTCAAATATTAGCTTATAATAAACTTAATTTAATATTTCTTGTTTCAAAAGAGAAGTCCATACAGTTGATGTAACTTAACTTTCTTAATATCTTAGTTCAAAGCCAACCCAGGCAGGAGAGACTGTCAAACTCTTATCTCTAATTAAACACCAAAAAAAAAAAAAAACAAAAGTGGAATTTTGGTTCAAGCAGTTCAGTACTAGCTTTGGGTGCAGACGGGCAGCAAAGACCACTGTTCAGGGACAAAATACAGCCTCTGGGTTAAAGCCAAAGGACCAACACAAACTAAACAAACAAGCAAACAAAAAAACCCAGATACTTCTTTTGGACCCTCCTTAAAGGAGTAAGGTCTCAGAAGAGGCTCCTTTTGCTGATCATACACAATGGACCCTGCTTTTTTGGAATCCTTATTGCTATGGAGAACTTAAGACCAGACTAAAGGAACCGATAACTGAGTCCTGCAACAACAACAAATATCCATACATAAAATACTTTAAAACCTCCATGTCTTTATTTCTTTACAGTAGAACACTTTTAAAACAATATTATTACTTTTTGTAATACTCTCAACTAGAAGTTTACTGAAAAGTATTATATGAGTAAAGAACACACTCGAACAAATCACGGACAGAGTTTCCTTCAAGCCTTGGGACTCTTTCCTTGTACAGTAAAAAGGAAAGCACAAGTTAACTTGAACTTTGTCATTCCTCTATGTTCAATTCCTCTCCTGGGATCAGTTTCCACATCTAGTAACAGTTACTTCCTGTAACAACCAATGGTGCTGCTTGAGGTATAATGAATGTTTTCTCTCTTCACTGAAATAACACAAGGACACCTTTGGACCTGCGTAACACGTGTTTCACGGACAATGGAGTAAAGAGAAAATATAAAATTTATATTGCTTATAAATACATTATCCATGAGTACATTGAATTCAAACTGTGTAAGTTCTCTGTAAATTAAGGCGAATATTTAAATAGGAAGAAGGCTTTCAGATAATTCTTTTTGTGAGTGTATGTGTTGCACATTATTTCCCAAGTGTACATGAGTTAATGGAAACAATATCAATAACAGGAGAAAGAGAAGTTCTGTGTTTAACTATAAGGGTTCAATACACTATAGAAAACATTGAAACAATAAGCCAAGTCCAGTATGTAGATTTATGGGAGTGATATAGAGAAAGCATTACTCCTAAGTGGAGCATGAAGTATGAGGCCACTCCCTTTCTAAATCAGGCTTGCTAATCATGCAAATTTATTACAAGTAGAATGGAAGAATAATTCTGCTTCTACTGCTAGTCAGATATAAGAGCATGGTCTTAACTGGAAAAAAAAATTCATCTTGAGAGAGCAGGTATTATATTAGCAATGAACTGGTGGCTAAGATGGCATTTCTTTTTCTTTCCTTTATATATATATATATATTGTTCGTGGTGGTCTTGGCACTTGAACTCTGGGACTGGGCGCTGTACCTCTGCTATTCAGCTCAAGGCTAATGTTCTACCACATGAGCCACATTGGCACTTCTAGTTTTCTTTTAGTTAATTGGAGAGAAGAGTCTCTGGGACTTTCCTACCCAGGCTGGCTTTGTTCTTTAATCTTCAGATCTCACCGCCACCCAGCTTAAGGTCACATTTCTAGCAGTGTACACTCAGCATATGTAATTTGTTTGTTCATCTATCTTTATATGAATTCTTGAGTTGAAAACCTGGGATACAGCTTAGACTTTACACTCACAAAAATGTAGTTTAAAAGCTGATACACCTGGAAAAATAAAACTTAAGAATGTAAAGGAATCTGGGAAGTTCAGTTTGCATCCAGCATGGGCAGAACAATCTTTGTGACACTACCTATAATTAAGCAGGCAAAAGCTGGATTAGAAGAATGGCTCCGGTGATGGAATACCTGTCATGAACAAGACAGATGAATAAGAGCTTGAGGCTTTTGCATACATATATACAAACATACACATACACACAGAGACACTTATATGTACACACACAATTACAAAAATGACACAACTCTCAGAATTTGTAGAAAACTTAGAAAACAATAGAAAAGAAAATATGTCTTGAGTAAGACTAGAATCAACTGAAAATTTTTAATATTAGAAAGCCCTAAGTAAAATTCTTCAAAAAAGTTTGAGAATATTACATAGGTAGGGACCAGAGATAGTAACAGTCAAGAAATCATTATTCAAAGGATCAGATCCATGGAGGAATGAAACAGAGACCCCACAGGTGCATCTGAAAATGTTCATATCCTGTGTCAAATGTTAGAAAATCTTTGATAATAGTACATGAACAGTCTGAGCAGTAAGTCTGGTGGATAATAGCATTGGAGAATTTCAGAATTGTTAGTCTGTATCGAGATTAAATAAACCAAGAATCTATGGCAGTTAAATGTGATACAAGCCTAGAATTCTAGCACTCAGACTAAGACAGGAGATTAGAGAGTGGAATTGCATAGTGATAACTTGCCTGGACCAGCTAGTATAATTTGTGTTAATAAAGCAAACCAGTCAAGAAAGGAATACACAGTTGGAAATTTGGGCTAATTTTGTCATTACGTTTTGAGAAATCAAGTTTCCTATTGAAATGCAACTCATATATAATCCTCAGTTGTGTTTTAAATGCTATCTTCATTACAGAACATTCCTACATGCAAAATGGCTCATGATTTCCAAGCAAAATTTGAAAAAGTAAGTAATCATCATTCTGTTGGATTCCAAGAAATGATGAAGAATTACAAAAGCTTAAGCCAGAGAAATAGCAAAGTTCGTCTAATGTAGGACTTTGTAGACCTTGCTAAATTGGAATTTATATTTAAAATAAATACTTTGGCATTGTTTGTAATTTCATATTCTACAGGATACTACAATTTTTTTTTTTTTGGGTCCGGTCGTGGGGCCTGAACTCTGGGCCTGGGCACTGTCCCTCAACTCTTCAGCTCAAGGCTAGCACTCTACCACTTGAGCCACAGCGCCACTTCTGGCTTTTTTCTTTTTGCTTATGTGGTGTTGAGGAATCGAACTCAGGGCCTCAGGCATGCAAGGCAAGCGCTCTACCACTGAGCCACCTTCCCAGACCTACAAAATTCTTTTTAAGTAGAGGGTTTAATTGGCAAATTTACAAATGATTTTGGCATTCTATTTGCCTGGAATATTCTTTCAAGAGAGTTATAATTAGGATTTAGTTAATATATAATCCCAACAGTTCATGTATAAAATGATAATGTGAATAATGTAGACAGAGTTGACAACAAATGGATGATATGAATGCATTAATTAAGAAAAATAGCAATTTTTTGAGGCTTTGGTATAACATGGAATGAAGAGAATAATTTTGTGACATCTTTCTTCTACCTATATGTAACACAGGATGCAATTTCCTTAGTTATGTGCCTCTGTATACAATGATAAAAATGCTAGGTTTGGGGTTAGTTTTTATTTTTGTTTGTTTTATGGGTTTGTCCTAGGGCTTGAACTCTGGGCCTGTTTATATTCAAGGCTTGTGCCCTACCACTTCAACCTCAGTGCCCCTTGTGTCTGGCTTTTTCTGAGAAGTTTTTTGGAAATAAGAATCTAAGGAACCTTCCTGTCTGGGTGGGCTTTCAACTGTAATCTTCCCATTTTAGCATCCTGAATATCTATGATAGTTAAAAATTATAAATATAAATAATATTTGCAAATAAATAAATAATATTTGCAAGTGTTCTGATCTCAAGAATACCAGTGGGGGAAAAAATCATGGAACCCACTTTATTGTGGTATTCTTTCCAGAACAAGCAGGGCATCACATTAGCAGAAGTACAGTATTTTTTCACAATAGAGATAAGCTGTTCATGATGTGCATTAAGGGAATTTTGAGGTGTACCCTATAAGTTGGAAACTGTTGGGCTAGGATGACTTTATGACATAAATCTTGGGATTGATGGTCATAGAAATAATAGCTTACTCTGATAAACAATTGCTTACTCTAAAATAATTAATTATTACAGATGCTTAATAGTTTTACCCTTTACCAGAATGTGGCTATTTTTCTGTTGACTTCTCAATCTGTAGCACCCCATTGGAAGCTACATCTATTGCAGAATTATATAACATGCAAACATGTACTGTTTTGAATCTTTCAGGTATGGAATGTTCAAAATTTGAAAATGTGTAGTTATTAGTCATACAGATTTTGAAGAACACATATATTCTGTCCTCTTAACAATTTATTAACTTTTAAAAGTTATGGGTTTCCATAGACTTAATCTCTTTTAGGTTTTAGTATGAGAAAGTACTAAATTTATTCTTTTTTCAAATATTGGCAAGTATATTGTGAAAATATTGTCTAGTTGGATAACATTCAACTTGATGGCCCTCTGATTAAAAAGGGGAAATTAATTCAAATTAGATGTCAAATAGTATTGATTTTTAAAAAGTTACTACATAAAGAATAATATTTATTATACTAATACAGTGATATTTTATTTCCTGAAGCTTATTTTTAATTTAATTTTTTATTGTCAAAGTGATGTACAGTGTGGTTACAGTAATAGTAAGGTAGTGAATATATAACTTTTCAAACTTGATACCCACTCACTCATTTTTCTCACAGTTTTCCTTCACCCCAATACCCCTCACAAGTTGTAATGTACATTTCCAACATATTGTCTTGTAAGTATTGCTATTGCATTGGTTTGCCTTTGTCCTTTGTCTCACCATTTTCTTGTTCCTCTTCCCTTCCCTAATTAAGGTAAATGTATAAACAATACACAGGGTACCAAAGTCAAATACAGCAGGGGATAAACTATACGGGAAAATCCTAAAGAAAATAGAAATCACATAGTACATTAAAAAAAAACAATAGCAAATAAAAACTTGTTTCCATGTGTTAGAGTTCATTTTGTTAAGCATCAGCATATATGTTCATATATATGCCTAACAATGCCACTGGAAAATGATAGCTTCATGGACCCTATATCATGAAAACAAAATGTTAACTGTTATTGATGGTAACATGGAAATAGCATTGGTGAATTCATGATTCTAATAAAGGAATTTCAAAAGAATTTTAAAATTATGACAGGTAAATTTTTTAATTGTTCAAACTTTTTAAAAATTTAGCCTATGAAGAAAGGTTAAAAAAAATAAGCTTTCATGCAAAGAAATCCATGGAGACTTAGCTGAGAGGGAGCAATGTTGGTGAAGATGGCTCCTTTTCACACTAAACAAAAAACCTGAGAAACCTTGCTATAAATCCTGTAGGATCCCTTGAGAATTGTCCTTACCCAGGAAATATACATTTATTGTGTGAAACAATGTTGTAGTATAATTTAAATTCAAAGTTCTTAAAAAATAAGACATCAAAATTTGTGAATTGACTTTTAATCACCAAATAATAATTCTCTGAAAAAGATAATTTGGATCAAAATATTTAGGCAGAAATTGTCCTCCACAATGAAAGAAGTTATTAGGTTTACACTTTTCTGTTTGTAATATTTTCCACAATGTCTTTGCACATGGAGCACTAAAACACAGAAAAAAAATCTGATTGGATATTTCAAACCAATAATTTCACATTTCTAAGTAGCTCACAATAAATAATATCCTTATTAACATGAGATAGTGAAGACTTCTCTTATTACATAAGCCAAAAAGTTTGTGGATCAGAAAAGAATTGAGCAAATTGAAAAGGCAAGAAAACGTGTTCTTAGACGCTGTAGCTATGCGTATTGGCTTCAGCAGTGGAAGGAGGCCAAAACTTTTTGATATAGATTTTCTTAACATTTTTGCTACCTAAAGTGATTTTATAGAGCCGATTTGGCTCACTACACTGCAGAACAGATTGAATGAAGACATGAAAATAAATTCAACATCCAAATAAAAGAGATTTAAAAGAGAAACCATGAAGATGTAGCAGTGGTGGAGGCCTTATAGTCATTCAGCTTTACTAGACTTGAAGTCAAGAAGCTGTGATTAATTGGAAATCAGGCAAGAGCTAAGAGAAGGATATAGAAGTAGAACATAGAAGCATTATTCTTTGTAACAGACACTGTCATCCAAGGAATGGGTGATTTAACTCTATTCTTCTCCATACATCTTGTTGAACAAATGCAAGACGAAGAGAAAAATAATCTATTGAAATAATTTTGCAAAGAATAATTTCACTGTTTCTGGTATGGTACTTAAGGAGAATATTAAGTGAGAAGATAAAAGTGGGGTATTGTTCGGTTTCCTCTAAGCATAATGTTAGCAAAATATATCTTTGAGGTTAGAAGTGATTGAACCAAAAAGTAGTGGAGTAGACACGAGAAGACTTTCAAAGTAAAAAAAAAAAGAAAGAAAGAAAATAAGTATAGCTAAATATTTGTTATCACAGCTTCTTGGACTGCTTTCTTGGAGACAAAGTTTTACATTATAGTTTGTCCTCATTAACATAGATGTTGGGATTTTGTGGCACCCAAATGCAAAGGGGAAGTTTAATGGACTCACTGACAAGTAAACAAATTGATAGAAAAAATGGCAAATAATATTTAGTGAATTACTTTGACCAATTACTTTGCCAGAACAAAGAAAGAAAGATATAATTCAAAATCGCTTGACTTAAAAGTGTGAAAAAAGAGCGCTGGGAAGGTGGCTCAGTTGTAGAGCACTTGCCTTGCATGCATGAATGAGGCCCTGGGTTTAATTCCTCAGCACCACATAAGCTGAAGTAAAAAAATAAGCCGGAAGTTGCACTGTGGCTCAACTGGTAGAGCACTAGCCTTGAGGTGAAGAGCTGAGGGACAGTGACCAGGCCCAGAGTTCAGGTCCACGACTGAACCCCCCCAAAAAACAACAACATCAACAAAAAATCCCAAAAGTATGAAAAAAGAGTAGTGAAGAGATATTAGAGAAAATAAAGGATTGTTTTCTCTCCAATGGAGTAATGGATTCTTGATCTTGTTTCTATCATTCTATCTTCACAAGCTATCAAGTGTGTGGCTTAGGACTAGAGGATCCAGTTCAGACAAAGAGAACTCGCAACTGATGTAGGTGATTTATAACTTTAGACAATGTATTTAAATCTGTTCAAAATTCTCCCCTACCCCAAACTGACCTCTTTGAACAGTTTTGTTTACTTTTCCCAAGACGTCCCTTCATTAACTGCTTAAATTTTGAGAGATCATATTCATTCTCCTAGAGATTGCTGTTTGGTTGTGATTTTGGTATGATTTTCTTTTTTGTTGTGTTTTTTAACTGAATTTCAAAATGTTGTTCAAATGTGTTAAAATTAAATATGTCCATCTAATTGTCCAATGTTCCTGGATCAGAGTCAATCCTATCATTCTCAAGCAACCTCTTCTCCAGGATTTATTTCAGATTTGCCGCTTCCTTTATCATATGTGAACTTTGAGTATTCTAGCTGTACTTGTCCCTTGTTCCATTTTTCATTCATTCTATGTCTTTACTATTATTCTTCTTTGGTTTCAATTTCCTGATAGTCATTCTGTTAAACTGTCTCTTAATACTTTGAAAAGTTAATATTTCATGGAGTTTCAATCCTGCATATACTTGAACTGATGTCAGCTTATATTTCCATAATTCATTCATCTCTAATAACAATTTGCAAGACTGGAGACGTGAAGCACCTAGACATGATTTTATTCTCATCCATTTGGAAGATTAATCTTTAGTCAACAAGAAAGTTTGAAAATGGCTTAGAATGTATTCCTAACTACCAGTTTTTATAAAAGGCTTTGTACAATGGTTGGTGATTATTTTATTTTACATGGGATAGTATTTTCTACTACCTATATGTTTTGGAAAAAGAAGAAAACTAAAATTTACTACTGTAGAGGAATATGATAGAAATAGAAGACAGATTTTATGTTTGTCACATCTCTGGTGAGTACCCATATTCAAGACATAAATTCATATTTCTTACTATGTTAGACAGACAGGGAAAAATGAAACAACATCTGATAAGGCAACTATTTGTGACTTTTTATAATGTACCTAATTATGAGATGAAATTTACTTGGCTGATCTATTTAACACATTTCTGGAAGGCAACTACGGAAACAAAATGGGTGGGTGGTTTTATTTCCACACTTTAATGAATAGTTGAAACTTTTTGACATTAGTGCTGGGTAAATAAATCAACTCTATTGTAATTTGTTCCCTCCACTTGAGAAACTTTTAATGACACTAAGTATCATCTTGTCAAATGATATTTTAGCGAATACGATTTTTTAAAGTTTATTTGAAAATGAATATACTTTCAGGAGATTAAATGTAGGTTATCATTGGTGTGAGAATGACAATATTTTTATACTATAGAACCAAGTTTTACTGAAGTACCAGTATTTTGAAGCACTATGGATCTTCTCAATGTATTTCTGAATCATATTGACCTCTAAGTCAAGTTTTCCTGGCCTTGGTAGACCAATTATGGATCTATCATTCCAGGAAATATTTTTTGGCCGACTTATGCTGGCCTACTTATGCTGGACTGAAATCTTTCATAAATCATTAGGCGAGGGGTATTAAAAATAATCTTGTGAAATTCGTGATCTTGCTCACTCATATGGGCTGGTCATATGTAAATTCAAAGTTTGAATTACAGTATTTCTCTCAGATTTGGTGATCTCATCTTTATGTTGCCTTGCATTTCACAATTGCTTAATGCTAATTCCTGTGTCGCAAGGAATTGGAGCCCTGAAATATTATAGAAAATGAGAAATTGAGATGGGACATTAATTACTTTCCGTTGCCATGTTGCATGGGACTAGGTGAGAAGTCTTGCCCTTCTTATCTGATGATGTGGATAACTGGAACCTGGAATCCTAGGACTCATGGGTCCTGCAGAAGAACAATATCTTTTAGACATCATATCAGCAAAATTTGGGTATAATCACTAGGAATACTTCAGAAATATGAAGAAAAACAGTTTGGGACCAGCAAATTAAAACAATAAACAGAGCAGCAGAGTAAAACCCCTTATAGATTAGAGGAAAACAACATTTTTACCATGTGAATTCAGAAGACCAAGAACACTTAGAAGGTATCACAAGTTTATACTGAAGACATTGCATTGATACATGTATATTATAAACCTAATTATTTATATTCCAATCTATTTATTGGAATAAATATCAAGTTATTTGTCAACTTATCAACTAATTCTAGTAAGATTAACTGTGTGAAGTATAACTATATATAATATAATAAAATGTTTTCCATTATTTTGTTGTGGTTAAGGTATCAAAGGCCACACTGTTTTAAAGTATTATTCCATTATCTCTATCTCAGTGTTTGATGGAGTTAGAACTAAAGCTTTAACATTTGCAGATTTACAGCCTAGAGGCAAGAGGAAACACTGTGATTAAAACATTGCCAATTTAAGGTCTAATATCGAGGAGAAATATATGGACTTCTCCTGGAGCTATGGAAATATTTGGTGATAGAAAGGTAGTAGTGTAAGTTCCTGCCTGGTTGGATGGTAAACAGGCCAGGACATTAGGTAATCATGCATATGAACAATTTTTTCACCTTCTTGGCTTTATCTACTTTTGTAATGGTAGGTATAATAAACAATTCTATTTTGATAAAATACCTTCTAGTCTGAACAGTTCTGTCTGAACTGTTCATCTCTCTATGATCCCTTGTAACTAAGATTAATTTTGTTCCAGTAAGACAATCTATACGGTCAGGGTAAAATATTCTGGTTGTTCTGTTTCTACATGGAAGAAGGGTAAAGGGTCAGGTAGACATTTAGGCTAGTAAGACCTCATTTGGGAAACTTTAAGCTGCAGAAGTAGCTCTTAAGCAAAGCTTACTTTGAATCCATTAGCTCCACAAAGCTAACTCAGTTCATAAATATGTACTTGAAAAGTCATCACATTTGGACCTAGTTATAAAGGCTTCAAATTATGATCAGGTTTAAAATGAAAGAGACTTAAAATAGTCATTGACAAAAAATTGCAAGTCTGAGCAATCTATGGAACAATATAAATTTTTCCACTATACACAGAATTTTAGGGAAATAAGATCAATACCATTGTTAGGAACAATAAGGTTTCCTTGTTACAAATAGACAACCAAGGATGTATGCCTGTATAAAGATTGCATCATTAACTACTTAAATTTACAGGATACTATATGCTTCAGCAGCAAATCTACCCAAATTACAGCAATTCAGAGATTAACATGGCACTTGTATAAGGATGATATAAAAATTTGTGAATTGTTCCATATTTTTCATTCTTCAGATGCAAGAAATGAAAAGTAGTTATTAAAAAGTTGATTACAAAGATACAAGTGTAACAATACATGTAATTCATGGAATTAAAAGTTAGTTTGACATCAGTGTATAAGACCTTTACCTTAGAAAGGCCTCTATATTGTATAACCTTTACAAAACTTTTGAAATTAGATAACATTGTCATTTTATCCCAAAGAAATATAACAATATAAGGACCTAGGAAAAAAGAAATCTTAAACAGTTTCTATATGGAATGCAATCCGAAAGGACACATTTTTTTAATGAACCTATATATTATAAATCAATGTAAAATTGAAAGTATTATATCTAGGAGAGAATGAAATAGATTATGGACATTATACAAACAGAATACAGACTATTTCAAAATATACTTTTTTCAGATAAGTACCAGAAATATCTTAGGTTTCTGTACTACTCATTTCAACAGATAAATTAAAATTATTTCTGATTAAAAAAATCACAAACTATGCAAAAATCATTATAGAGTTGTACAAACTACTCAAAGACATTTTTATTTCAAAGTCAGGCAATTTTCTTGGAAGAATACCATAAATTTCATAAATTTTTACAATAAGATATTGCTGTTACTTTGTATTGTGAAAATATTTTGGAAGGACACAATGGATGGAATAGCATTTTTGAAATTTAAGAAACTTAACCAAACCATTACGACTTAAGACAAGAATTTGTACAACCTCCACAACTTCAAAGAGGTAGTGATACATATTATCCTTTTGGCAATATCAAATGCAGTGTCTTCCAAGTTGTTCTTCAGAAATGATTTGATGAAATGTTTCAATAGAAGGAGATCCAGCATATTTTTGCTCCCTCTATTCCTAGAAGCAAGTTGCCAGGGGGTCAAGAGGCCTTTAGTTTGGGCAATGATATCTGCATCATGATGAAGTAAGAAAGAAACCACTCTGGTATTATTCCACGTATAAGCACTGGGCAGGTGTGTAAAGCTATTCACAGTTATTGCATGAATATCTGTCTTCAGCCAACAACTGATTGACAATGTCTAAGTGTCCACTGTAGGCTTCCCAATGAAGAGAAGTATACTCATCATCACCCCTAGTATTCACACGAGTGGTCTTTTTGGAAAGTAGTCTCTTCACTGTACTAAGTTGATTATTTTCGGCAGCCCAAAGAAGAAATTTGCGTGGATCGTTCTCCAAATTTTTTTCTTGCAAATGATACCATTCTTCACCTTTTTATCTTGTTCCTTGTCTTCATCAGAATTGCCTAACCAGTGACTTTGAGTATCAGTGGGAATGAGGTGTCCATGTATTTCTCCAATAATTCATGTTGGTTGAACTGGTAAGAAAAATCTGATGAATTTTCTGTATGTTTTTTTCACCATGATTTATTTTCTCTTTTTCCATTTTTGCTAGTCTAAATTATTCTACCTGGATAGTAGGGATTGATAGAGAGCAGAGAAAGATTTTCCTCTGTACTCAAAGGTACAGAATGAAAATGAGGACCAGTGGTATCTTCATGTGCAGCTTATTCTAGGAATGAGAAAATATGAAATAATGCCTTCTATGTAAATGATTTGGGAAATGGCAGAGCAGAAAGTTGCAATCATGCAACTAATAATATAAAAGCAAAATATATTAGGATAATTATGGAGCAATCATATTATCTATGAGAACCATGAAAGAGAGAGAGGAAGAGAGAGACAGATGTGCAGTGACCTAGCTAGCCAAAAAACCCATGCCTCTGATCAATTTATGGAGGAAACAATTTTATTTTTAAAAAAGAGATGGAAATACAATTTATATATTTATTTGAAATTAGTAAATATATTTTAGTACCTTAAATAAAGAGACATAGCTTTGACCAAATTACAGACAAGAATCTAAATCCTTGATCTGACAAATCAGTTGAATCATACTTTTCCTGTACAATGAAAGAATGGGTCCATTCTAGGAAAGCAGCTAGAGAAGGCAGGTCGATTATATCTGTGACAAAACTTTTTGGGAAATGGTATCAAGGATAACTTACTGGTGATCCACTTGCTCTGCAAGTGTGATTATTAACTATTGCTTGCTGATTCTAAACTATTGCTTTAATAATTATATTCTCCAAGAAAAAAAGTGAAATTTAATTGATAGAAAAGTACTACTAATACATTTTGACTTCTCATTAAGTACCTTCAATCATCAAAATCACAAGAAGAAAATAGACAGGCCGACTTTTTTAGATGAAAACTAGTGTCTTTAAAAAAACAAGGAATTTAAGTAGACCTGCAAATGACTTCTAATTTATTACTGCATTATACTTGTTTCTAATGTTGAGTAAGAATAAATAATAGATGTATTAGACAGCTCTTAAAGCTCATATGTTCAATACTGAGTTCTCTTATATTATATCATGGTATTTTTTGTTTATGGCCTTAAGAAATTTACTACCATGAATTTCTGACAGGACAATATCATCACTGTACATCTTGCTTCTATACTCTGTTTTAAATTAGTATCTAAGTATGTGCATTAGACAACTATAGAGGAAAAAGTAGAAGTCACACTGGTGGCTTATGTCTTTAATCCTAGCTAATCAGAAAGATGAAATCTGAGGATTGTGGTTTGAAACCCGACCAAGCAAAAAAATAGTCCATTAGATTCTGATTTGAAATTAACCAGCAAAAGCTAGAAATGGAGCTGTGGTACAAGAAGTAAAATGCTAGCCTTGAGAAAACTAAAACAAAAAAATTACAAATTTTGGGACAGAGGCAGGCCCTAAGTTCAAGCCTTAGGTTTAGCACCAAACAAATGAATTAATTAAATACAATAAATTAATTGGTCACATGTGGAGAGGCAAGTAAAATGAAATACGCATGGTGACTAGATTGTGTATTATTTTGTAATAAGAAAAATTATCATTTGTCCTAATCACTAATATTTTATTTGAGCTCTTTTATACAATAAACTCTGAATTTAGCATTCATGTATATGTGTGTGTTCATGTGCGCCCATGTGTGTATGTGTATATGTGTGCGTGTGCTGTTGGAATGTTGCTTGCCAGTGTGGACAAGTTGAGGCTGAAAAGACCTAACTGTGTTGCAATGTTTTTATTTATCAGTGTTCTGTCATGTCAATTCAGTGGAACCACCCTCTGTACATTGTATTTGTCAAATAATATCATGATCATAATCAAATTGTTTACAACATTAAGTTAGCTAAAAGTGATCACTTTCAGCTCTTATTATATGTTAGTAAGAAGATACAGATATAATAATAAGGTAGTAAGTTATTTCTGTAAGATGATGATCCGTACAAAATATGTATTTAACCTCTTAAATTGATAATACGATTAAGATATACTCATGGAGTGAGTTTGACCTACTTGACCAAACAGGCATTACTACTCTCTGGTTCTTCCTGTGAAACACAAGATGGATGAAAATAACTTTCTTTGTAAGATCATATCTATTCTCACTAAGATAATAAAAACCGTATTTATTAGGTTTAGATATCTCATCATATTGACTGAAAATCAGTATTGTGGATATGCTTGTTACATAAAACATTCAAAAACAAACAAACAAAAAGTACGTGTCACCTCCAGATTGTGGATGCATTTGAAGTTGTTTTTTACATGCAAATTTATTTTTACTAATGGTTCTTTTGTGAGAGTAACTATCACAACTTTAACAACTAAGGCTTTTCGAAAATCTTTTCCAATATAAATAACATCCCAGAGCGAGTGTTGCAATTTCTGAAAACCCTTTGAGTATTTTATTATTATTTTAGTTCATTGACTATACAGGTAAAGACATTTCTGAAATAAGTATTGTTAAAATCCGAAACTGTAAATGGGTATACAGGCTTTTTTTTTTTTTGCATCATTTTATGAAAAGCCAGTTCTTATGAAACTAAATAAAATAGAATAAAAGAATGCAAGTGAATTGGGTAAGCTAATTCTTAGTATAACTTTGTTTTCTATTAACACAGTCCTTTGAATGTAGATGATCCAGTTAAATTATTTCCTTTGTGTCACTGCGCTTCAGTTATTTTTAGAATCTTTGTAGTGATAAGAGTAAATTTGTAATATAAATAAAGGTCTTTAAAAATGATTAGGATTAATCTTGTGTTTTATGTCCTACTCCCAAGAAAATGAGTTATATCCAAGTTTTAATAGTTTCAATAGTATCAAAAGGAATTTAAAAAAATGCAATAGTATTGGTGTCTTTTTAAAGCAATTCTATTCACAAGTTGGAGAGTCTTTAATTCATGCTTAGGTCTTGGTGTCTATGATTTTTAACTGATCGTTCCTAACATTAATGATAGGTCAGACTGCATTTTTGGGTATATGAAAGGAAAAATATTTATCTGAGGTCAAAGGTGATTTGTATATCAGTCTTGCTTTAATAGCATTTTAAAGTAGTACATTTCTCTCAAAATGTTGGGTATAAAAAGCAATCAAAATACTTCTAATGGTAATCAATTTAGGTGAGCTACAATGTGGAAATGATTGGTCCACAAGAACTGCAGTCTGTTTCCATCAGGAATTGGGCAGGTCATTCTTTCAGTAAGAGTGTTTTAAAAAGAGATGTGTTCCCCAGGCATTGCAGTGTTGAGTCATGGGATAGAATATGATTTCTAGCATTTTGAGTTAGAAATCAAGAATGTTATAGTTTAGAAGTTTCTTTTACCAGGGAGGTATAAATTGATTATGGCCTTGGAATTTTCATATTACAAAATAAAGTGAAATATTGTTAGAGTCTACACAATAATTCTGGGAAATTTTCTGAGAATTAGTAGACTAAGTGCTGGTATTTTAGTCATAAAATAGAATGAAGTTATTTGATACAATGGTAGATGGGCCTCAGGCTAACACTTACCATGTGTGCAATGCTGTACTAGTAATTCCAACTCTGAAGACCTCAATATCATTATCTGAGAATTAAAAATGGAAATAGTTCCACTTTATGGAATTATTGTGAGGATTAAATTAGATACCATAAGTAAAGTACTTGGAAAAACAATCCATCAGCATATGGCACATTCTATTTGTTATTTTATCATGTGATCAATTCTAACACTTTTACTGTGAGTTTATATTGTGTATCTTTATGATGTGCAATGTGATACATTGATATTCATTGTGTTGGTCACTTTTCTGTCACTGTGAGGAAAATAACTGCAAAGAAAATTTCTGAGGAGGAAACTCTTATATTGACTCAAGGTTTAAGAGAACACAGTTTAAGATCAGATGTCTCCATTGTTTTTAATTATATTTTTATTATCTTAACTAGTTGTACAAAGGAATTTCCATTTAACAATCATTTTCTTAAGTACAATGAATCTTTACATAATTTTCCCACACCCTTCCAAAACTCACTCTACTTAAATTTTTTCTAGTTTCCACTACTTGTATTGAATATTATGCCTTCACTCTCTTCCTCCATAACTATCTTTATTCCTTCCCTTTGAATTCCACTCACATCTTCCAAGTGACAGTTTCCTAGTTTTTATTTTGTTGGATTAAAAGTTCACTTTTATAAGAAATTACACCTTTGAAACACTCTTCTGAAAATAGCATGCTTTGGTTAATATTGTTGTGTAAACTTGTATAAAGTTCTAGCTTTCAAATATGCAACAGAACATGGGTCCTTTTTGTGTCTGGCTCTGACTTAGTCTAGTTAACATATTTTTAGATCTAGTTTTTCCTTGCAAGTAATGTAACAGTCTTCATAATGGATAGGTACAATCCAATTGTGTATATATGCCACACTTTCTCCAACTAGCCCTCCGCCAAAGGGCATCTTGGGTGTTTCCATAACTTGGCTACGGTGAATAGTGCAGCAGTGAATATGGTTGTGAAAGTGATGTTACTGTAACTTTTTGGAAGAATTCATCATTATCTTTCTGGGAGCAATCCTCTAGCCAGTTTTCCAGAATAAGCACATCCCTCCCTCATCTCCATCACAACATATTGCAAGTCGTCAAAAACACACTACCCACTACAGGTCTCAATAAGCTAAAACCACACCGTGCCCATATACTTTCAATACATTTTTTTTTCATAATTGTACATATAATTTAGTGAGAACTTTCTATATACTTTCCTAATGTGGGAATGAGGGACATGACAATAGAGTAAAAGTAAGAAATATGCAATTTAATTAGCTATTATCATATTTAAAATCTTTTCCAGCTCTAACTCTGAGCCTCACTTACTATTATTTTAATCTTTATTTGATTACTTCATCTATCCCCTGAATTATAACAGGTGAGTTAAATACAAAGGCAAAACGTGTGATTTGATTTTGACACTCATGTGTGCACAATATGGGCCACTAGGTGGATAGGAATTAATAGCTATTATCCATTTTGTTAAAGTAGAGATGGTTTTCCCAAACTGATTCTAACAATTCATATTCCATTCAACAACAGGAAACGTGTGACAATTCCTTTTGTTTTACTTCTCATTAACTTTTGTTTCCATTTTATTTTATAATGAAGGATGATTTCATAAATCTACTGTAGATAAAAAAATGTTAAAATATTTCTATCCATGTGCAGTGATATATATAAATATATACACATATATATTACACAGGTTATATAAAGATAATTATAACTTCTGTAACTGTACAATTTACTAAATTATTAAAAACATGGATGGCTCATGCCTGGAATTCTGGTTACTTTGGAGGCTGAGACCTGACGATCATAGTTTGAAGCCATCCTGGCCAGGAAAGTCCATGAGCCTCTTATCACCAAACAACCAAGAGAAAATCATAGTTGGAACTGTGGCTCAAAGTAGTAGAGTGGTAGCCTTGGGAGAAAAATCTCAGGGACATCACCCAGGCTCTTAGTTCAAGAACTACAATCTACCCCCAAAAATCTATTAAATTTATACCTGTGTAATACAGTATTTCCATCCTCCAAAGGCACATCCATGCTCATTTGCAAGGTAACTCTGCTTTGTCTGAAGTACCACAAAACATTATCATTAAGTAGAAAGCATTGCAAAGTGGGTTAATTGTATCTCTCTCATGGATTTTTCTTCACTCAAATATTCAAATGTTACAATTATTCCAATTATTTAAAATCATAGCTTTTTTCTTTAATACCCATAATATTAGAGTTTGTATTGATTGTCTTGCACCCCCTAAATATGTGTTGCTACACTTTGTCATGTCCCCAGTCCTAAATTACCATGATTATTTTTCAGATACTTTTGTATGATCTTGGGCTCAGTCCACATTATATTATTCTTCTTGGAATTTAGAATAACAGGTGCATGGCATTGTGTACAGATCTTTCTGTCTAGTCTGGGATTTAGCCACTATCCTCACAGCAGTAGACTCCCATGTAGTCAGGATTTTCATAAGCTTGACATAGGTGATTTTTTCAAATCTTTGCATTTCCTGCAGGTTCTTGAGTACTGAATTGATTTGTGTTTTCTTGGGTTGTTTTGTTTCATTTGAATGTATGTTATGAATTGTTCCTCAATTTTCCTTTTGTTTCTTTCGATCAAGTTCTTACCTAGAGTGCTGAGAAAAAAATTCTTCTTTCTCAAGATAGTCTAGGGGAACATTATTTATTCAAAAGCAATTTCAGTAATATTTAAACACCTTCATATCTATGAGTGGTATACAAATGGTAAGTGATGACAAATGTCTTTTTATTTCCACAGTAATCTTTGGCATACACAGACAGATCATGAAATATATGAAGATAATAAAACTACAGATGTTTGCCAGGAGGAGAAAAACCTATTTTTAATTGTTTTACAGAGGCTTCCCTTCTAGTGAAAGAAATATGCTTCTTGATTCAGAATTTCATAAAATTATATTGCTGGGAGGAACCTAAACAATCATCTAATACTACAGAATTGAGGGAGATGAATCGACTTCCTGAATAATTTACTCTTGGGTCAAATAAAAGAAGGCTTCCAAAAAGAGAGTTGACTGTAGAGAAACATGATTAGTTTTATGTAAATAGGTGCTTAGCTGATTTTGTTAATTTGTGAACTAATACAGGGAAATACAGTAAAGTAAGGTAAAAAAAGAACTTCACATTGAAATACTCATTTGTGTGTGTGTTTGAGAGTTGTGCACACATGCACGTATATACACGCATGCACATTTGCAGGTTCTGCTGCAGTCATTCATCATTCCTGAGGCTTGATAATGCCCTAAGCATCTGTGCCCAAGGACAGTTGTCTACCAATTGAGCCATTATTCCACTTCCGTTTTTTTGGAGATAATCTCATGTATTTTCATGATTGGACTGGCTTTGAACAGTGGTCTTCATGTATCAGCTTCCCAAGTAGCAAGCTAAGCCTATTCAACCTCTAAGTAGCTGGTTAAAATTCTATCTGTCCTCTATGCTTCACTGCTCTTTTATTCTTTTCCTGAGGCATTCACAAGCCGAAGTCATATATATGTCTTGTTGCTTTATAAAATACTCTTACTGCTTGGCGCCAGGGCTCCCATCTGTACTCCTAAGTTCTGAAGAGGTTTGAGAACAGAACCCAGGCCAAAAGTTTAGTGGACTTTCTTCTCAAACTGTAGCTGGGTGCATTGGATCATTTCCACCATCCTACAGTATCTACAAGCTACGATTGGAAGGACTTCAGAATCCGGGCCAGCCAAGGTAAGAAGCTAGACAAGTTGGTGTGCAATTCTGATGCCATTGATGATGGGAAGGCTAACAGGACAGATTAGGTGCATGTTCTTGTCGAAAGTGAACCCCTATCCTAAAATTAACCTCTGATATGATGCCAACCTAACAAGAACAATACCCCAAGTTGAAATCCCCACAATTTCCCACAACCAAAATATGTATATAAATTAACATCCAAAAACTGTACAATCTGTTTTTTGCTCCAATATCAGCTTTATCTGATTATTATATGATGTGACAGCATAGTTTCTTCATTAAAATTAAGATATATTTTAAAAGACCTAGAAAATTCTTTCTCACTTATTAAGTGCAAACAGCAAATTGCCTCATTTCTTACATATTTGACTACCACTATAAATTCATCTTATGATTATTATTAATAGTAATATATTCTGATTTATTACTTTACTTGCAACTTTTTTTTAACTTTTTGCTTCTCTGCTGAAGTATAACTATTTAAATAGTATCATCAAAGTATATTCCTTGGGTACTTAGGGCAGTTTTTTACAAAGTTTTAAACCAATGGATTCTAAGAATTCTTAATCGGTATACTATTTGGTTTATTTTTAATTTCAATTTAATTTTATTGTAAAGATAGTGTACAGAGGGGATACAGTTACATAAATAAGGTGATGAGTACATTTCTTATGGAAGGAACATTGATTTTTTTTTTGTGCACTCAAAAAAAGAACTGCTGATGCTTTTGCTGTTGCTATTGATTAATGGTTACTTTTTGCTTTCTTTGTTTATGTATTTTTTATTATAAAATTGATATACAGAGGGTTTACAGTTACTTAACTCAACTAAAGAGTACACTCCATTTTATTGTCTAAATTTCTAATTTTGAAATTAATTGCTTATTTTCTTTTGTTTCTTTGGGGTAATTCTTTTTTTCAGAGTTGTAGGATTAGTTAATTTAATTTTGCATGATTTTTACACATGTAAATTATTCAGAAACATATATTTTGCTTTTAAAATATTTAACATGTGAATATTTAAAAATTATTTTCTTAATTTTTATATGGTTGGTGAATTTAAATAAATTTATTTTCTCATAGTTCTAATCATATTTGTCTGGGTAACAAATAATATATTTTCAAGAAGCACATACTTTATTAAGAAAGGCTTCATTACCTGGTCACTTTTTGGAAATATTTGTATTTGAATTAAAAAAAAAAGTTTGAGTTGGGCCTTGTGAATTGTGGCTTCCATTTTCTAGCTATGATGGGAAGTGCAAATAGGGTTTGTACTTAGGGAGAGACTGAGAAACTATGAGAACTTATTATAAAAATATCCAGAGTGAAATGATTATAGATATAGCCATCCCTAGCGAGATATGTAACACCTGGCATTCATATTCTTTTGTTGTTGTTGTTGTTGTTTCTGTTTTTTTGTTTTTTTTTGCTGGTCGTGGGGCCTGAACTCTGGGCCTGGGCGCTGTCCCTCAGCTCTTCACCTCAAGGATAGTGCTCTAGCACTTGAGCCACAGCGCCACTTCAGCTTTTTCTGCTTATGTGGTGCTGAGGAATTGAACCTAGGGCCTTATGCATGCAAGGCAAGCACTCTACCACTGAGCCACTTTCCCAGCCCCCTGGTATTCATATTCTAAATCTTGAGTTAAAACACCAATAATGTCAATCTTTTTTGAAAATAAACGTATACATGTTGCAAAATGTTTATTATTTAAAACTTGTTTGCAAATGTTCTCATGTCTTCTATTTCTGAATTTTCAATTCACTTGATCTATGATAATCCAAGTATATTGTGACTATTTTATTTATTTTTTTTTATTTTATTTTTAAATAGTATGAGAAATATTATGATTTCATATACTAACATACTTTTACTACTTGTGATAGTTTCCTCTGTTTAATATGATAATATCAATATTCCAAATATGTGTATGTGGTGTGTGTGGGGTGTTTATGTGGTTTTTGTGTGTGTGTGCTTTGTGTGTACTTTGTAATGCTTGGGAGATCAAACCATTGCTTCAGATAGCTAGGCCAATGTTTTACCACTAATCTATACTGTCTAATTATAATCCAAATAGTGTTCTAAATTATGACTTTTAAATTTTCACTCCTAGTTTTTTTTTTCAAAATTATATATGATAAAATGTGATCCATCTTCTATCCACGTTAGTAATTATTATTGTTACTTAGAATATTTCCACTGCCTTTCCACTTCTAAACTCTTGTGTTTGTTCATTGATAAAGGTTTTACTTTGCTTCTTTTCTCTTTTCATTCTTTTTGCCATTAGAGTCTACCTATTCTTTTTCTTATTTCTTTGGAAATTTATTATCATATTCTTATTAAAATTTTTTACATTGTAAGAGGTCTATACAATGTTTTATTTTCTATTTTATTTTTTCCCACGTTCTCTGACTCTCAGTCCAAACTATTAGGTGGATTAAAAAGAAATTTTGAAACACAATACCAATGGCATACAGCTCTTATGTGGTCCATCATTCTTTCCCTTCTCACTCTCCTCTGTTGTAAAGCTCAAGTTGTTCTCATTCAGCTCTATTATGCTACAATGTTATCTAAAACTTAACTCATTCCTAAATTAAGTTTAGTTGTTTCAAACATTCTCTAAAGACATTTTTCTACATATAATATCTGGGGTCTTGTGTTGTCAAAAAGTGCAAAATCTTAGTGACTATTAAACATTTAGATATCTCTGTAGAATATTGGTCCACCTGCTCAATAAACTCGTATGTAAATTCAAGGATAATAGGTCAATCAGAACAATCTTGTAAAATGGTGTAGCTTGAGCCTTCATACTAGCTTTGAATCTTATTACTATGTTTATTAGTGAAGACAACATAGTTCTACTATAAGAACAGACACATACAAGAATGTAACAGATTTGTCAAAAATAAATTCTTAGTTTTATGGTCAATAAATTTTGAAAAGGATGCCATGACTTTATGAAATACAAATAAAATCCTAAATGGGTATATTGGCACTAATGCCTCTCTTGATTTAAAGAATGATCTTAGACTACTACCTCAATCAGTTTTTTATTGTTTGTTTTTTTGTCAGTCATGGGGCTTGAATTGTGGACTTGGGCACTGTCCGTGTGCTCTTCAGCTCAATGAGAGTGCTCTACCGATTGAGCCACAGCACCACTTCCGGTTTTCTAGTGGTGTATTGGAAATAAGTATCTCATGGGGTTTACTGCCCGGGCTGGCTTTAAACCATGATCCTCAGATCTCAGCCTCCGAAGTAGCGAGGATTACAGGCCTGAGACTCCGACACCCAGCCTACGTCAATCCTTATACAAAAATTTAAAATAAAAAATGATTATCAAACTAAATGTGAGATGTAAAAACCTACAAAACATAAATGTAAAAATTCATGACATTGGATCAGTAAAGGTTTCTAAAAATTTGATATGGAAAGCATTATTGGCTAAAGAAAAGCAAGAACTGGATTTTATCAAGTGATTACCTTTCATAATTCAAAGGACAATATAAAAATAATGAAAACATATCCAACAGATAGAGGGCACATATTTGTTAATGCTTCAATGTTAATGCTACAATGATTCTGAAACTTAAGTATTTTTATATTTTCTAATTCTATATAAATTTTTTCCCGAATAGGTTATTTCTTTAATGAACAGATGTAAATTAATAGTCAATATGAGGAGCATCTGAAATAAGCTCCTCTTTAGTATCTAAGAAAAAATAAAAATGAGACTCACTAATATGATCATATATATAAAGATGACACATAATATAGTAATGCATTTATGGAGAAATTGATATATTTCTCTGATTGATTTGTATAATACTGCAATCATTTTAGCAAGCAAGTTTTCAAGTCTTCAGAAGGTCAAAGAGAATTGTATAGGATCCATTCATTACACTTCTATGAATGTACTAAAGAGAAGTAAATACTTGTTTGGACAGGGAATTTAGTTCATTGACAGTGCACTTGAATAGTATATGTGTGAGACTCTGGAAATAATCCCCCCCAAATTTTGAAAAACACACTATAGAGGATATACGCTGGGCAAGTTCCTGTAAGTAAATTTTATAACTATTTTAATGTCTGCTCTAAAATTTTCAGCATTTCTATTTGAAGAAATGCAATTTTGTGAAAATTAGGTTTTGAAAACCTATGAAGATACAATTCACTTCCAAAGCGCTGACATGTATACAATAAAAGGAGATAATATATTGCAAGTGAATTACATGTCAGCAAAAAAAAACCCAAAAAATACTGTTAAAAATTCTTCACACAAAAAGTCACCCAGCTCAGGCACCAGCCATTGGAGTGGCTTTCCTCACTGGGTAACCAGAGCCAGAGGCTGCCCCTCCCTCTAGCAGCCTCCACAATCAATTGAAAAACAGAAACCCTGAGAATGGCTCCAGGGTGGGCTCTGTGAATTTTTCACAAAATAGCCCCAGGGAAAAGCTACTGTTTGTTGAAAGGCCTCAACTCTACCAGAACCTAGCCTCATCACCCCTCTTTTGTGATTCTCAAAGCAGATCACCCTCCCATTAAACTAACCTGGGAGGGGGATCTCAAAATCTTGGGTAAAGCAGAGCATTTTTCTGCCTGTTCGAACAAACTGACTTAAGAAACCAATCAAGCCACAGGACCTCAAGCTGACCAGAGACTCCAACAAGAGGCTGGTTACAGACAAAAGGGAGATACAGGATTCTTCCCACCCCTCCCAAAAAAATCAAAAAAAAAAAAATCAAAGAACTTTTTTTTCTTCTTTTCTTTTTTCTTTCTTTTTTTTTTTTTTTTGGTACCTTATATATATAAAATTTTTTTTTCCTTTTCTAAAACTTTTATTAATCTTTAATTTTTGCCTTTTTTGAAAAAATAATTGTTTTCCAGTAACTTTTTTCCCTCTTATAATTTTTATTTTAGGAATACGTGAATGTACGTTTTCCTTTCTTTTCTTGTCTTCTCTCTCTTTTTCTTTCTTTCTTAATTATCTTTTTGTTTTTTGTCTAGCTCTACTGAACTTCTGATCTTTTTTTTTTCTCCCTTTCTTATCCTTTTCACCTTTTCCTTTCTTTTGTTCTTCTGTATGTGACTTAACTCTTGTGTTGCACATCCTGATAAACCCATAGTTAACTAGTAGACCCTATCCCCCATTGTGTACACACTTAATCCACAAATTTATTACTCAATCCAAAACCTCTGAGACTTAAATTCCTTAATAGCAGTACTACCTTTTTATACCTATATAATATTTTAAGCATTTTTTAAGTTTTTCACATCTCCTCTATCTCCCTCCTGTTTTCTCATTATATTCACATTCCTCTCTAAATAGATGGTCTTTCAATCTCCATAACTATATTAATTTTTACGTTTCTAATTTATTTTCTGGTCTCTTTTCATTTCCCTTTCCCTTTCTTCTTTTTCTCTCCCTCTCTACTTGCATCCTACCCAACCTATTTCCTGCATTGAGATTAGGACATAGTTAACTCTCCCTGTGCCTCCCCACAACAATCTATTCCTAATTTTTACCCACATCTCTCCCTAACCCTAAAAATTTCTGGTTTTCCAAATTCTTCTCTGCGGTTCGAAGCCCATTAACATATAGTTGTTTGATGTTGAATAGATGAATCTGTTGAACTAGATTTTATCTGTAGACTATTGATTGTATAAATGCAAACGTTGGTGGATGGTTGCCTTAAGATAGTGTTCTAGCACAAAATTGGTGCTATTTTCATCTCAAATGGGCAGAGTAAGCCGAAAAAAAACACAAGAAAAATGGCAAATCCGGGTATCTCAAGTCCCAATCTTGATAATCAGGGGTCAGATCAGATAATGAACAATCCAGAGGAGAGTTCCCAAATAGCTCTACAAACACTGTTGGCAAACATGATAAATGAGAAATTTGACAACTTACAAAGGACTCTGTATGAGCGTGATAGGGAGAGAGAGGAGGCATCCCAAATGTTTATACAGGAATATCATAAGAGTGAGGAAGCTACTCAAAAACTGATACAGGATTTGCGTGAACAACGTGAGAATACTCAAAGAGAAAGGGAGGAATGGCATAAGCAGGCTGAGAACACTCAAAGAGAACTGCAGGAATCCCACGAATGGGAGGGAAGAGAACTGCAGGAATCCCACAAACGGGAGGAAGCTAATCAAAGAGTAATTCAGGAATTGAGAGACCAGGTAGAGAACACACAAAGATCACTAAAGGCATTCATGGAATCCATTAACAAAGAGCTGAAGGAAGTCAGGGAGACCACAAAGGGAATGCTGAATGGAACCCAACAGAAGGAATGGGAGTCCAAAGAAACCATAACCAATCAACTAAGTGATATGAGAACAAACACTGAACACCAAATTAAGGAAGTAAAGAAATTCATACAAGACCTAAAACAGAGCTTCAACAAAGAACTTGAAGCCATCAAAGCTGACCAATTAGAAGGAAAAGAGATAAAAAACAAAGTAGAGAGTCTTGACAGCAGGTTAGACCATGCAGAAGATCGAATCTCAGGGATTGAAGACAGCCTAGATATTATAGAGAAAGAACATACAACCATCCAAGACAAGTCCAAGAAGTATGATAGATCTATCCAAAACCTGGAAGACACCATCAGAAGGCCTAATCTAAGGATAATGGGTGTAGAAGAGCACCTAGAAACAGAAGTTAATGGTCTAGGAAATTTGTTTAACAGGATCCTAGCAGAGAACTTCCCAAACGTACAAAAAGATAGGCCTATTCAGATACAAGAAGCTTTTAGAACCCCAAATAGACCAGACCAGAATAGGACATCCCACCTTCACATTATAATCCACACAGGATCAACTCAGACCAAGGAAAAGATCCTTAAAGCTGTCAAGGAGAAAAGGTTAATCACCTATAAAGGGAAAATAATTAGAATCACCTCAGATTTCTCAGCAGAGACAATCAAAGCAAGAAGAGCCTGGAATGATGTATGCCATGCCCTAAAAACAAACAACTATCAACCTAGAATACTGTACTCAGCTAAACTCTGCTTCATAACTGAAGGCCAAATAAAAACCTTCCATAGCAAAGAAAAATTGAAACAATACATCTCCACCAAACCAGCCCTACAAAAGATTCTTTAAGATGTCCTACACATAGAAAACCATCAAGACCGCAACAAAGGCCAAGAAACTGCACCCAAACTGAGAATCCAAGAACCATAGGAAGAACCCAGTTTTCACAGCCCCCAAGTAGGTGGATAACATGGCAGGAACTCCCAAATACCTCTCAGTCCTATCTCTTAACGTTAACGGACTGAACTCTCCAATTAAGCGACATAGACTGTCTAGTTGGATTAAAAAACAAGACCCTTCTATCTGCTGCCTGCAGGAGTCACATCTTGTCCGTAAAAACAAACACATTTTCAATGTTAAAGGCTGGAACAAAATCTACCAAGCAAACGGCCCCCATAAACAGGCGGGAGTTGCAATCTTAATATCAGATAAAATAGACTTCAAATTAAAATTTGGGAGAAGAGATAAAGCAGGTCGCTACATACTAATTAAAGGATCTCTCCTTCATTAGGATATTACAATTCTAAATATCTATTCGCCAAACAACAGAGCACCCAAATTTATCAAAGAAACACTACTTTCCCTCAAATCCCATATAGATCCAAAGACATTAATTGTTGGGGATTTTAACACACTACTCTCCCCACTAGATAGATCAACTCGGCAAAAACTCAACAGAGAAACCGCAGATCTAAACAGCTGCATAGATCAACTAGACTTAACAGACTTCTACTGAACATTTCACCCAGCAGCATCAGAATACACGCTTTTCTCAGCAGCACATGGAACGTTTTCTAAAATAGACCACATTTTAGGCCACAAAGCAAACTTGTCTAAATTCAGAAACATTGAAGTTATACCTTGCATTCTCTCTGACCACAAGGGAATAAAATTAGAACTCAACACCAAAAGCCACCAAAGAAAGTCCGGTATCACATGGAGGCTGAACAACACACTGCTGAATCAAGGGTGGGTCATGGAAGAGATTAGAAAGGAAATTCAAATGTTCATGCTATTCAACAAAAATGAACACACAAATTACCAGCTCCTCTGGGACATAGCAAAGGCAGTACTCAGAGGCAAGTTTATAGCTCTGAGCTCCTACATCAACAAATTGGAGAGATGTGAAACTAGCAATTTAATGACACATCTAAACCTCCTTGAAAAAGAGCAGCAAGATAAACCCCAATCCAGTAGATGGAAAGAAATAATCAAAATGAAATCAGAATTAAATGAATTAGAATCCAAAAAAACTATAGAAAGAATCAACAAAACAAAGAGTTGGTTCTTCAAAAAAATTAACAAAATTGAGAGACCCTTAGCAAATCTTATCAGAAAAAGAAGAGAACACACCCAAATTAATAAATTCAGAGATGAGAATGGAAACAACACCACGGAATCAACCAAGATTCAGAACATCATAAGGGAATACTTCTCAAAACTTTATGCTAATATGTTTGAGAACTTGACAGAAATGGACCTTTTTCTAGCAAATATGGACATGCCAAAACTAAACCAAGATGAGTTAAACCAGCTGAACAGGCCCATATCAAGCATTGAAATAGAAAGAGCAATAAGAGACCTCCCAGCTAAGAAAAGTCCAGGACAAGATGGTTTTACAGCGGAATTTTGCAAGGCCTTCAAAGCAGAGCTCACACCAATACTCCTCCAACTCTTCAATGAAATTGAAAGAGAAAGCTCACTACCGAACACATTCTATGAAGCCATCATAACCCTCATCCCAAAACCAGGCAGGGACTCATCAAAGAAAGAGAACTATAGACCCATTTCTTTGATGAACATTGATGCAAAACTTCTCAACAAAATTTTGGCCAATCGACTTCAACAATTCATCCAAAAAATAATACACCACGATCAAACAGGATTAATTTCAGGGATGCAAACCTGGTTCAATATACGCAAATCAATTAATATTATTCATCACATCAACAGGAGCAAGAATAAGAACCACATGGTTATCTCAATAGATGCAGAAAAAGCATTCGACAAGATCCAACACCCTTTTATCATGAAGGTTTTGGAAAAATTAGGAATCCATGGAACATTCCTCAATACAATAAAGGCTGTATATGACAAACCTACAGCCAGCATTATACTCAATGGTGAAAAACTAAAGCCATTTCCTCTTAACTCAGGAACAAGACAAGGATGTCCACTCTCTCCACTTCTCTTCAATCTAGTATTAGAATGCCTAGCTACAGCAATAAGACAAGATGCAGACATAAAGGGGATCCAAATAGGGAAAGAAGAAATAAAAAGCTCCCTCTTTGCAGATGACATGATCTTGTATTTAAAGAATCCCATATACTCCACTCCCAAATTACTCAAGCTGATTCAAAACTTTGGCAAAGTAGCAGGGTATCAAATTAACCACCCAAAATCAAAGGCTTTTCTGTATGCCAACAATGAGAAAAGTGTAGCTGAAGTTAGTAAAGCAATTCCATTTGTAATAGCCCCACAAAAAAATAAAATACCTAGGAATTAACTTAACTAAAGAAGTGAAGGACCTCTATGATGAAAACTTTAAAATCTTGAAAAAGGAAATCAACACAGAACTTAAAAAATGGCAAAACCTCCCATGCTCCTGGATTGGAAAGATTAACATCGTGAAAATGGCAATACTTCCCAAGGCTATCTACAAATTCAACGCAATACCTATCCAAATTCCAACCTCATTCTTCAAGGAAATAAAAGAGGCAATCCAAAAATTCATATGGAACAATAAAAGACCCCGAATAGCAAAAACGCTCCTGAATGGAAAGAACACTGCTGGAGGAATATCAATACCAAACTTCAAACTCTACTATAAAGCCATAGTAATCAAAACAGCTTGGTATTGGCATAAGAACAGACCTCAGGACCAATGGAATAGAATTGAAAACCCAGAAATGAACCTACAGACCTATAGCCATCTAATCTTCGATAAGGGAGCTAAAACAATACAATGGAAGAAAGACAACCTCTTCAGTAAATGGTGCTGGCAAAATTGGTTAACTACATGTAGAAAACTTAAGCTAGATTCTTATATATCACCCTGCACCAGAATCAACTCCAAATGGATCAAAGACCTTGAACTCAAAGCAGACACTCTGAAAACATTACAGTATGGAATAGGAGAAACCCTGGGTCTCCTTGGCTCAGGCCGAAATTTTCTGAATAGAGACCCGGAAACACAACAAATCACAGAAAGGTTGGACAAATGGGATTGCATAAAGTTGCAGAGCTTCTGCAGGGCAAATGACATAGCTAGCAAGATCAATAGAAAGCCTGCGGATTGGGAGAAGATCTTTACTAGCCATACAACGGACAAGGGTCTCATATCTAAAATATACTTGGAACTCAAAAAATTAAACCACCCAACAACAAATCCTCAAAGAAACAACTGCCCAATAAATAAGTGGGCGAAAGACTTAAAGAGAAACTTCTCTGAAGAAGAAAGAAGGATGGCCAATAGACACATGAAGAAATGTTCAACATCCCTAGCCATAAAAGAAATGCAAATCAAAACAACATTGAGATATCACCTCACTCCAGTTAGAACGGCAAAAATCAAGAACTCTAACAACAACAGATGCTGGAGGGGATGTGGACAGAAAGGAACCTTACTTCATTGTTGGTGGGAATGTAAACTTGTTCAACCACTTTGGAAAGCAGTATGGAGGTTCCTCAAAAGACTTCACATAGAGCTCCCCTATGACCCAGCAATCCCACTTTTGGGCATTTACCCTAATGTTTACAAACAAGACCACACTAAAGCTACCAGCACAACTATGTTTATTGCAGCATTATTAACCATAGCTAAGATATGGAACCAACCCAGATGCCCCTCAGTAGATGAATGGATCAAGAAAATTTGGTATATATACACAATGGAATTCTATGCCTCCATCAGAAAGAATGACATTGCCCCATTTGTTAGGAAATGGAAAAACTTGGAAAAAATTATATTAAGTGAAGTAAGCCAAGCCCAAAGAAACGTAGGTCCCATGGTTTCCCTTATTTGTAATATCTAGTATATGTATGAGTCAAGCGGAAAAGGTCAGATAATGTGATGTCAGGAAAATGAACCTTTAGATGTGTATTTTAATGTTTTTTTCTTTCATGCATGTGTTTCTAACGCATTTATAAGATTATTTCTTTGTTGCTTTGTATGTCCCTCCCCCACAGTATAACCCCTGCTTTCACTATATTTGATGTCAGTATAACTTGTGGAGGAGATGGCGAAAAACCAGTTGTTTAAGGATACAGGTGGACGTGTTGCAACAATGAGAAGTACAAGTTGTCATGTCCAAAACGAGCTTTACAACGTTGGTGCGGGGGGGGGGGGCGGGGGGGGGGAAGGAGAAGGATTTGGATTAGGGGGGGAGGGGGGAGGCTGGGAAGGGATGTGAAGGGTAAACAAAGGAGGAGGCTGCAATGCTTGGTAAGAAATGTACGCATTATCCTGCCCATGTAACTGTAACTCCTCTGTACACTATGTTCACAAATAAAATTAAATTAAATTTAAAAAAAAAATTCTTCACACAAAATTCAGAATACCTAAAAAGATGTTTTCGGTGTTGGCTAAAAACTCTTTGTAAACTACAGCGTTTAAAACAAAGATGTGATTTCTGTTTATTTTGAGGGTTTTTTTTTTTGTCTGTTATTTTGAGTTTATACAGAGATCACTCAAGCAAAAAGTGTATGGTTTCATGAATTTTCTAAAAAATTTGACTATGTTTTATGTTGTTTGTTTCACTATAATGTACATCATTCTACACATAAATTTAGATATAGGTAAGTATTTCTGATGGCAAATAATCTCTAAAAATGTATGTCTTTCTACACATAACATATATATATATATATATATAAATGTTACGTGTAAAATATATATATTATATAATATATATTATATATATATTTCTGAAGATTGACTCCCTGTAAAACTTTTATGCTATTATTTTTTTATCTTTTTCATTTCAAAGATATACAGTCTATTTTTCTAAGAGTTTCCTAGAATAGAATAACTAATATTTGAATACAAATTAGAGTTTATTACTTTCAAGGAAATTTTAGATATACATATAATATTGTAGTAACATTTACAGTATATCTTGAAAAAGTTCTATTCTAACTTAAATATTTGTGTGTAGTGATGGCGAGATAGGAAGTTAATTCATATTGGTTAGGAATTTACAATGCTTCAAAAATATATTCCATAATTTGTTGTAAGCACATACTCAAGCTATCTGATATTGTTTAATGTTTTTGTTCCTTTTATTTGTTCAAAATTTTAATATGTATGCATGCACAGTGGTAAAATTAAAATTATTATTCAAAAGACAAATAATTCCAAAATTATTGACACATGTCAGAATTTCAATAATAGCAATTATGATGCTAATAATAATTTTCATGAAGATGATGATGATGACCCCAATGTAGCTTGATAATGACAATGTGGTGATTGAAAAGGAAAAATCTTTAGATATCTTTGAAGCTGAATTTCCCACATTGAATACATAGTAATAAACAGCGTTGGATTACATACAATAATAATAACAAGAGGAGAGTTTCAATATCAAGAAATACAATCACATAAACAGGTAGAGACAGTAAAAACCGTAATGTTATTCTTGCAGTCTAATGTATAATCACTTTTCTTGGTGGTATTTTTTTATCAATAAAATCGTTTATTTCCAACATTTTGGTGGACTAAGATATAGTTTTCAACTTAGTGTGATTAGTTCAAATAACATTCTTAAATAGATACTATTCAATAACCAGTGTTTTCCAATGATATATTAAGAGTATGTTCTTCAATACAGCTGTGAAAACATGGCACAATTTACATAATACCACTTACATATCTGTAGTTGGCTTAAAAGGACACAGGCCTTAGAGTCAGGAGGTAAAATTAATTTTTATTTCTCCATGAAACAAGTTGTGAGTTTATACCAACAAACTGAATTTGACTCTTTCCTTATTTGCAAGCTAAAGTGGTAAGGACTCTTCACTTTTCTTTTTTATTGCTCAGACGTCAACAAATATATTCTTCAGTATTTCTGGTAGATTAAATCCATTTACAGATGACAAAGATAAGGCCAACAGTCAATGTAGTGAGTAAATAATGATACTGCAATTTGTTTCTTAGCTTTTCTCTGTGTGTCCTTACAAAGAGATTTGATGATGGAGAGGACCAATATGAAAAGACTGGAGCAAAAGCATACTTTGTAAATGGTTGTTGTAGGACTAGGTGACCAGTCATTAGTACTTGAAACAGGCTGGTATCAGGGGCATAAAAAGGAGTACATAGAAATTATATTAGTGACAGAAACTGAGAAAATCTTGGTCATTCTTCTTATCTAATGGACAGGAGTAGAAAGGTAAGAAGAACTCTGAAGTGCTTCCACAACTCTGGCTGGCAACTGTGTTAGTGATATTGTTGGTGATAAGGACTACCGGTCGAAATGATGGATTTAGAGGTAAAAATTCTCTGATACTTCTAAAGTTTATGTTAAACAGATGCAAAGATGATGTCTGTTTAGACATCATCAAAATATCCATGACAATGAGTATGAAAAAGAATAAAAAAATTGGGGGCAATATTAAAGGGAAGAAGAAAAGGAAATTTCTGACACAAGTGTGAGCAATTCGAGCACCAATGTGGACAAGATTGGAGGAAAGATAAACAAGGAAACAAAAATTAATAAACACAGATTTACAGAAGTAAAGGAAGGAAATAATTTTCAGGAAGATATTGAAGGAAATATACTATCTGGATTTGAAAGCTAAAAGGACATAGACAAGTTCAATAACAACTGTGTTTTGGTGAAAGTCATATTAATAAAATTTTGTGATTTGAATGTGAAGCCATAAAATTCTGGATCCATGAATTCAACAGATCCTGTTGATTTTAAGTGTTGGGGAAAATTTTCATTTATCCTAACCTTAAAATATTTTTACAGGTATGACTGTCATGAACTTTCCTTAGAGGTATTCTGTGAATATTTTGGAAGACTTGTTTAGCCAGGATATTATAGATTGAAGTACAGCACAGACAAGCCTAAATTGTCCTACAGTTCCAATGAGTGACCCATGTATGCATATCAGTTTGGGATTTGATTGAAATATCTTTAGATATGTTTGGATATCTTATCAGCTTATTCATTACAAATGTAGGACGAGTAACACCAAGTATAGGTTAAACATACAGCTTTACTGATGTTACTGAGGAATCCTCCTCAAATTGATTCATCTTTAGAATAGAAAATGCCTCAATACTCATTGACACATCATAACTTCCATATACTCTATTTAAGTCTAGTACTTTTTAGGGATATCACCATGCTAAAATAACACTTTCAATCAACCTGCCACAAATTCTTATATGTAGGAACTGCTCTTATAAACGTGAAGCTTTTATTGAATGGAAGAGTTCAGACATTACCTTCACTACTAGGATTAAATGCCTAAAAAGGTAAGACATTTTGCTTTAATGTATTTCTTTCATTTTCACATACATATTCTCAAGTAGTGAAGGATTCTGATGTAACAATAATACAATGTATTAACACAATATCTAGGATCTAGTGTTAATTCAGATACTTACTAATTAGCTTCAAAATTTGTAGACATTTATATTTCTCCTGGGTAAACTAATGAGCTCCAAGAAAATGTCCCTAAGGAAGCTTGCAATTCCAACATCACTGTTTGTCTCAAAATGCTTTAAATTCTACACCCTCTAATGTGGGCATAGGGTTATATTGTGGAACTTTTCTCCTCAGAGAATGAATACTACCCTATTACTTAACATGGACAAAATACCTTCATACATAAACTGGACTGTGCAAACACGAAGTGGTAGTTAAACAATGTTCTTAGCAGTTTTTACAGATGAAATGTAAATAGAGCAACTATGAACTCAAAAGGAATGTGCAAAGGAGACAAAGGTAAAAAGTAGAATGTGCCAAGGAAATGCTGAAGTATAATTTCAAATTATGTGCTCAGGTGTGAGGGTGTGTTCACAGTACAGCTTCAGACAATGTAGTTGGATATATTTGGGGGGAAACTGCTTTAAACCCTTCTGGGATAATTGTACAAGTAGAAACCCCTAACTCTGACTCTAATCAGCCAAAACATCATCAACTTAGGGACTATTTTCCAAGTGCAAAGTGAGAAAAAGAGGGCTCATCACAGTTAGTGTTCAGATTGAAGCAGTGACAATCACGTAACTTTTCTTATATCTCTTCATTTATTTTGGAACATTAAAGTAGGAAAAAGCCAAGTAAATATTTTGCATGTACCTAAATTAAGTGCGACGTATTATATTGGTTTCTCTTTAAGTAGGAAGTTATGGATTATATCTTTTATACTCTAACTTGGGACAATGATCTGCTGTCAGTTATTTTCTTCTCTTCCCTTCTTTTGCCCTTCCACTTACATAACTTTTTTATTTAAAGAGACATACTTGAGCTTGCATTTCTAAATTCTTAAAAATGATCTGAACTACTTCATACTTCTTGCAGCCTCCTATATCTTTCTCAAGGGAAATATTTTGACACTACCATTTTTATCCTATATGATATTGAATATCTTCCTGCCTAATTCAGTGCAAATTATACATTAGACTAATTCATATATCTCAACATTGTACAGCCATAAAATCCCATCTTACTTAGAAATCATGATTTTAGGATATCTGGGGAAGTGGCTTCTATCATTATTGAATGACCCTAAGTGATACATGCGACCTATCACTTTTAAACCATATTGTTTTAAACCAATATGCCACTCAGTAGATGAATGAATTGACAAAATGTGGTTTATATATGCATAGTGGAATTCTATGCTTCCAATTCATAAGGAAATGGGAAGACTTGGATAAATCCTACTAAGTAAAATAAACAAGATACAAAGAAACATATTCCATGGTTTTCCTCATTTGTAATAATTAGGAAATGTCTAGGATAATCCTAGCAGATGAGCAGAATTGCTCAATAGCTCTGTATGTATGAACATATAAAAAGATGCTGAGCAAAATGAACTCCTGCATTTGATAAAAGAAGTTTTTCTTTGTGGTTGTTGTTTTTAATGTACTATGTGATTTCTTTATTCTTTTGTGTTTTCCCCTATGGTTTATCCCCTGATGTATTTGATTCCAGTATCCGGTGAATTATAAATACATTTATCTTAATTTGGCAAGGGAAGAGAAACAATAAAATGGTGACACAGAGGACAAAGGGCAAACCAATGCCATAGCAATACTCACAAGACAACATGTTGGAAATTTACACTACAACTTGTGAGTGGTGTTGTGGTGAAGGAAAAGTGTGAGAAAAATGAGGGAGGGGGTAAAAAGTTCCAAATGTTATGTATTCACTACCTTAAAATTACTGCAACCCCTTCTATATATCACCTTGAGAATAAAATTAAATTAAAAATGAGCTACATAAAATATAATTTCACTGTATTGGTATAGTAAATATTATTCTATATGTATTCCATTTTTTAAAAAATGAACACTATTTGGCTTCTAATTTGAATTATTTACCCCTTTCTTCATCAGAGGGTCATCAATTTGAATGTTATCAAGCTATACAATATTTTCAAAATATGAATGCCATTATTTTGAAAAAACATTATTTTAGTATTGTCTCATACTAAAAGAGAAAACAGTTTATTTCTATGGAAACTCCTAACATTTAAAACTGAGTAATTGTTAAGAGGACATAATATATGTGTTCTTCATCATTCCTATGACTACTAACTACTCATTTTCAGATTCTGAACATGCCATACCAGAGACATTCAAAACAGTACCTGTTTGCATTATATTCTGCAATAGATGAAGTTTCCAATGGAGCGTTACATATTTAAAAGTCAACAGAAAAATAGCCACATTCTGGTAGAAGATAAAACTATGAAGTATCTATAATAATTAATTCATTCAGAGTAAACATTTGTTCATCAGAGTAAGCTATTATTTCTATGACCATCAATCCCAAGTTTTTATAATGTCATCCTAGTCCAAAAGTTTCTAACTTGTAAGATGCACCTTAAAATTCCCTAAATTCACATCCTGACTAGCTTATCACTAGTGTGAAAAAATACTACACTTCTGCTAATGTGATTCCCTTCCTAATGTGGAAAGAACACTACACTATCTTTGCTGCATCATTTCCCGCCCCCCTCCAGTGGTATTTTTGAGATCAGAATACCTGCAAATATTATTTATAGGTATATTTTTATATATCATAGATATTCAGGAGATCTGAATATCTGAATATTAAGATCTGAAGATTATGGTTCAAAGCTGACCCAGTCAGGAACGTTCCTTAGATTCTTATTTCCAATAAAACGCTCTCGAAAAGCCAGACACAATTAGCACTGAGGCTCAAGTTTAGAGTAGTAGCCTTGAGCAAATCCAGGCTCAAGGACAGTGCCCAGGCCCAGAAGTTAAGCCCTAGTACAAAACAAACAACAAAAACAAAATAAAAACAAACCCCAATCCTAGCATTTTTCTCATTGTATACAGAGGTACGTAATTACGGAAATTTCATCCTATGTTATGAATAGGTAGAAGAAAGAAAATGTCACACAATTACTCTCTTCAAACCATGTTACACTAAAGTCTCAAAAATTGCTTTTGTTCTAAATTTATAAATTAATGTCATCCATTTGTTGGCAACTTTGTCTAGATTATTCAAATTATCATGTTACACATGAACTGTTGAAATTATCTATTAACTAATTTCTAATTATACCCAGTAAATAGAATGCCAGAATCATTTATGAATTTGTAAATTAAACCTTCTACTTGAAAATAATTTTGTGGTATCCTATAGAATATCATATTACAAACAAAAACTATTCATTTTAAATCTAAATTCTAATTTAGCCAGGTCTACACAGTGCTACATTAGATGAACTTTGCTATTTCTCCAGGCTTAAGCTTTTGTAATCCTTCATCATTTCTTTGGAATCCAACAGAATGATGCTTACTTTTTCAAATTTTTGATTGGGAATCATGAGCCCTTTTGTATCTAGGAATGTTCTGTAATGAAGACAACATTAAAAACAGAACTGAACATTATATATGAGTTGCATTTTAATCGGAAACTTGACTTCTCAAAACATAATGACAAAATGAACCCAAATTTCCAACTGTGTATTCCTTTCTTGTTTATTTTTTATTCCTTTCTTTGTTTGTTTTATCGATACAAAATTATAATATCTAGTCCAGGAAATGTATCAATATGTAATTCCACTCTCTAATCTCCTTAGTCTGAGTGCTAGAATTCTTGGCTTGTATCACCTTGTCCTACTATAGTTTGTTGGTTTATTTATTCTAATACAGACTATAAATACTGAACTTCTCCAATAATATTTTCCACTAGACTCATAGTTCAGACTCTTCATGTACTATTTTCAAAGATGTTCTAACATTTCACACAGGATATGAACATTTTCAGATGTATCTGAAGGGTTCTCTGATTCATTCCTCCACGAATCTGATTCCTTTATTAATGATTACTTGACTTTTTTTACTATCTCTGGTCCCTATATATGTAATATTCTCAAGTTTTTTGGGAGAAAGTTCACCTCAGGACTTTTTAATATTAAGAATTATGGGAAGGAATGGGAAGGGGAAACAAAGGAGGAGGCTATAATGTTTGATAAGAAATGTACTCATTATCTTGCCCATGTAATTGCAACCCCTCTTTACAGTATTTTCACAATAAAAAAAAGAAAAGCAAAAAAAAATTATCACTTGATTCTAGTCTTACTCAGGACATATTTTCTATTATTTTCTAACTTTTCTACATATTCTTAGAGTTGTTTCCTATGTGTGTTTGAACATATAAATGCATGTGTGTGTATGTGCATGTTTGTATATATTTATGCAAAAACCTCAAGCTTTTATTCAGCCATCTTGCTCATAACTAGTATTGCATCACTTGAGCCATTCTTCCAATGCAACTTTTGGCTGGTTAATTAGTGTCTCAAAGACAGTTCTGCCCAAGCTGGATGCAAACTGAACTTCCCAGACTCCTTTACATTTTTAGGTTTTATTTCTCCAGGAGTATCGACTTTTAAACTACAAACATTTTTTGAGTGTAAAATCTAAGTTGTAGCCTAGATTTTTAACTCGAGTTCATATAAACATAGATGAACTTACACATTACATATGCTGAGTGTACACTGTTAGAAATGTGATCCTAAGAAGGGTGACGGTGGCTCACACCTACAATCATAGCTACTGAGGAGAAAGTGATCTGAGGATTGCAGTTCAAATCCAGCATGAGTAGGAAAGATTCTGAGGCACTTATCTCCAATTAACTACCAGAAAACTGGAAATGGTGCTGTTGCTCAAGAGGTAGGGCACAGTTTTGAGCTGAAATTTAGAGGGACAGTGCCCAGGCCAGCAGTTCAGGCCCCACAACCATCAAAAAGGAAAAAAAAGAAAAAGGAAGAAAAAAGAAAAATAAATGTGATCTTAGCCACCAGTTCATTGCTAGTATAATTCCTGCTCTCTCAACATAGCCTTTTTTACAGTTAAGTCCATACTCTTATATCTGACTTGCTTGGAACCAGAATTATTTTTCCATTCTACCTTTTACAAATTTGCATGATTAGCTACCATGAATTAGAGCTAGTAGAAGAAAGAGAGTGAGCTCATCCTTCATGTTCCACTT
The DNA here is from genome assembly GCF_019054845.1 of Dipodomys spectabilis. Lineage (NCBI taxonomy): Eukaryota > Metazoa > Chordata > Mammalia > Rodentia > Heteromyidae > Dipodomys > Dipodomys spectabilis. Next base: position 1,673,345 of record NW_024870800.1, read on the forward strand.
AGTTGTAATGCTTTCTCTATATCACTCTCATAGATCTACATACTGGCCTTGGCTTTATTGTTTCAAAGTTGTCTTATTTGCAGAGTCTTCTATACTGTATTGAACCATTATACTTAAACACAGAACTTCCCTTTCTCCTATTATTCCTATTGTTTCTCCTACTGTTAACTTATGTACACTTGGGAAATAATTCACAAAACACACACCAATAAAAAATGTTTCTGAGAACCTTTTTCCCATTTAAAATTGATCTTAATGTACAGAGCACTTAGGAAATTTGAACTTAATGTACTGCAAGATAATGTTTTTTCATGTTTTTATTGTGAAAATGGTGTACAGAGGGGTTAGAGTTACATAATTAAGTTAATGAGTACAATACATAATGAACATTGTTACCTGCTCTTTTGTTTTTTCTCTGCCATCCCTTTTCTCCCTACCACCCCAACTCCCTCCTCCCATCCCATGTTGTAAAGTTCATTTTCAACATAGTGTCTTGTTTATCTCATAGTTACAACGGGTCATATTGTATCCTTATTTCAGCATGTTATTTCCCTTCCCATCCCCACATTAGAAAAATGTATATGCAAGATGCAGGTCACGAATATCAAATACAGTGGAAACGGGTTATACCATGGAGGAAGAAAATAGAAGAGAAAAAAATATCATAGTATATGTTAGATGCATTAAAAACAATAGTAAGAAAGAAAAATCAAGTTGTGTCTTTATTTTGGGGTTCATTTCACTTAATATCATCTTATATAGTCATATGTACATGGATAAGTTTTATAAGCCATGTAAATTCCATATTTTCTAATTACTAATTTGACTCTGAATCACGTGTTACCTCATGTCCAAAGATGTCTTTGTGCTATTTCAATGAAGCCAGAAAATATTCATTTTACCTGGAGCAGTACCACTGATTGTTACTTGAAGTAAGTAGAAAGAACTGTTACAAGAAATGGAAACTGACTGCAAGAGAGGAATTGAACATAGAGAAATGACAAAGTTAAAGTTAATTTGTGCTATCCTTTTTACTGTACAAGAAAATAATCCAAGGCTTGAAGGAAACTCTGTCCCTGACTTTTTCGAGTGTGCTCTTTACTCACATATAACTTGTCTGTAAACTTGTAGTTGAGAGTATTACAAAAGGAAATAATATGCTATTTGAAGGCCAGCATAGAAAAAAGGGAACTAACTTTCTTTTACAGTATTCTACTGCAAAGAAACAAAGATATGGAGGTTTTAAAATGTCTTATGCATGGATATTTAACTCGAGATGATTCACTTATTGCAAAAGTCAGTTATCCATTCCTTTAGTCTGGTCCTCAGTTCGCCATCGCAATTAGGATTCCAAAAAGCAGGATCCAATTAATATGATCAGCAAAAGGAGCCTCTTCTCAAACCAGTAATTAAAGGATGGTACCAAAGAAACATGTGGGGTTTTTGTTTGCTTGTTAGTTTGTTTAGTTTGTTCTGCTTCTGGGGCTTGAACTCAAAGGCTGGACCCTGTCCCTGAACAGTTGTCTTTCCTGCCCACCTGCCTCCAAAGCTATTACACTACTGCTTGAGCCAAAACTCCACTTCTGGCTTTTTTGGTGTTTAATTAGAGATAAGAATTTGAAAGAATCTCCTGTCTGGGTTGGCTTTGAATTGTGATAGTAAGAAAGCTAAGTGACATCAATCAACTGTCTGGACTTCAATTTTGAACCCTGAGATATTAGATGATGATTATTATACAGCTAATATTTGACAATTTTTAAAAGAAGAGATTATGTCCAACAAAGAAGCAATAACTAAAATAACTCAGCAAAATTAGGTGCACTGAATCATTTTGGAATTATTTTTTCCTGCTTGTGAAGATTACTATTGACTTCGTACTTCCTTTTGGGGAAGCTTAAAGTCATATTTCAGGTTTTTTTTGTTGGTAGTTGGGCTTGAACTCGGATACTGGGCACAGTCCCTTAGCTCTTCAGGTCAAGTTGATCACTCTACCACTTTAGCTAGAGCACCACTTCCGTGTTTCTGGTGGTTAATTTGAAGATGAGAGTCTCATGGACTTTCCTGACCAGGCTGGCTTTGAACCTCAATCCTCTGGTCTCAACCACCTGAGTAGCTCGGATTAGAGGCGTGAGCCACCAGCACCCGGCTCATATTTGCATTTATGTGCACTTACTGACAGTGTAGACAAATAATGGAAATTTGAATCAAATGATGACATAGCAGCTTTTCAGAAAATTTGAGGTAGCAATAAATATATCCTCTTTTTACATGTTGTTACATTAATAACTCATGAGCTATGTGACTCTTACTTTAGCATCCTCTGATGTCATCATATGTGGACTTAGTATCAATAATTTTTAATACACAAATAGAGAAAGACAGATTTTTAGAATGCAGAGGAGATCAGATATGAAAGAACAACTTAGATTGAGATACAACTTTTCACACAGAGATTAAGAGCTAGCCTAAGTGATTTAGAATTCTAAAGGCAATGTGGAGTTAGCATAGTTGATAACTAGTTCTTCAATAACCAAAAATGGTTCCCTAGAACAGTTTCTGGTATAATTTAGTTATTGTTATCATTTATTTCTTCCATCTGGATTGATTCCTTCACTCTGTCAAAACTATTAATTAGCCTGTGCCTCTGTGGTGCCATAACTGACCAAAAAGATTTCCAAATCTCACTTAGACTTCCCTTCTCATTGTGATTAGCAGGGACCACTCAAAACCCTGGAATCTTTGAATTTCCAGGATTAATCTTCACCTGATATCTAAGCACATTACTGACATTAATTTCCATGACCTATTAACAAAACTTTTTTTTCTCAACAAAGTATTCTAATATAGGTAAAGTACATGAATTAAGAACTGGTGTTAGGTTAGTTGGAAGGAGCAATTATATATTCCAAGTATAGGTCCTTTATTTGGCATTTCCCAGATAAATGACTTTTTTGCCAGTCCTGGGACTTGAACTCAAGCCTGGGAACGCTTCCTGAGCTTTTTCTTTTTTTCTTTTACCTTTTTTGCTCAAGGCTAGCACTCTACTACTTGAGACACAGCACCACTTATTTTTCTTTTAATGTGGTATTGAGGAATTGAACCCAGGGTTTGATGTATGCTAAGCAATCACTGTACCCTGAAGCCACATTCCCAGATCCCTAAATGACTTCCTTAGGATGGCATTAGTTTTTCATTTCATTACTATGTGTTATAATTTAGGCCAGGTAGTAGAAAAGGAAGTAGAAAACACAGTAATGATGACATTCCTATCACATCACTAAGGAAGTACAGTGTTAAGACCTGCAGGTCTCATAGGGCAGTTGCATGTGACATTATTATGTAAAACACCATTAACAGTCATCTCTGACATCCATAACATTCTGTTTTCACTTTCAAGGTCAAGAACCAAATATTTAAGCTCTTTTATTGATTGGATGTGTTTCCTAGAAAGGAAAAAGGAGGATGTGGTAGGTGATGGTAGAAAAATGTGTATATTTTCTCCATGTCCACATCTTTTGCATTTTTAAAAAGTGATACCGATGAACTCCCACATGTAATTGATGGTGCTTTCTGCACAAGATGCAGATAAATGAAGATATTTATTCCGGTGAATACTCACATATATTAGCAAAATCTAGTTCTGGAAAACAACTTACTAGTATAAAATATTGTCTACAAAATGGTTTCTTTTCCTAGCAGAACAACATATAGCATTGACATGATTACTCCAGCTTTCTTTGAGATTTTATGTTGCCTCAGTATCAAGATAAGGCATGATTTGAAGATCTCAGTAATTTTAGAAACAAAAGTACATAATAGCTTTCTTTCTGCAGAGACATGTGATGGCAAGTATGAATAATAGTATTATAGTTCTTTTCTTTTTCCTCTTTATCTCAAGTTTTTCATACCTTGGCATATTACTCTGTCCTGCATCAGCTTCCTGTAGGTGATATTTTCCTCTACTCTGCAATGTCAAGATGTGTCATGTGATTTACTTCAGTTTACAAAAATGAACAAGAATTGGTCTAAAGCTATTCTAGGGGAAATTTTCAATCTCATTGTCTGTAACAAATAGTGGATTTATTTTCCCTTAGCTGTAAATATAGCATATTTCTAGAGGGAGCCTTCTTTCAACTTATATACTGGAAGAATATAGCATGTGAAATTGAGGCAAAACTGAAACACAGTAAGAATTAAACTAATATTAGAATATGATGTTAAGATGTTAGTTTTTTTTTAACCATTCTTGTATACCTTTATGATAGGTGACTGTAGCACACCAGAATTTAACAAATACTAAAAAAAGTACTAAACAAATAGATAACACTTCCTGTTTGATGCTATTATTTATTTATAAATAAGCATTCTCTATGTGATCACTTGTGGGGTTATTTATTTCTATAACTGTTTAATCACTCTAGAGCACTGTATCTAATATCCACAATCATTATTCAGACCTTGTGATTGAGATGAGGAAAAACAAAATATCTAGATTTCTCCTTCTCTTTTCCTCTTCTCCATTTTCTATTGTGAATTCTCATCCTTTCTTCAAATTATCCTATGAATAAAGGAAGAATGACACATTGTGGATATCAAGCAAAAGGCTTCAAAGTCAGAATTATTCTTTAAGAAATACATGAAGTAAATCAGAATGGCTAAAATAATAATAAAAACATGATTTTTTTCCCTATCTGGCTTCCACCATAGTGTCTGAACATGAGTCTAAATATCTAATAAACCATTTGTCTTGGCTATTTTTTTTAATGTAGTGTTTTTAAGAAATAATAATTTTAAAAATTAAAAAATATTTTAAAATAAATAGTAATATGTTGTTTGCTTTTGGGAGGCATGAAATAAGAATGCATTAACACTGTGTGAGTTGAGATACTAAATTTTATCAGAATCAAAACATAATGAAAAATAGATGATTTTAAGAGAAATAGCTTGTAGGTACATTTTTAATGTGACACACACAGGGACATCTTTTTTCTTCATTTCCTCTCCACACTGATACAACTTCAATAAGCAGTTCATTTATTTCCAATAGATGTGTTTCTTTCAGAAACAGATTAGACATAAAAAAGTTAGGAATATAGAACCAGTATTGGGTGTTGCATTCTTTAAAAATGGCAGTCAAATAAATATTAACCGTAATTCCAAAATAATAAAAATGAAATGCTCTTGAAAAGAGAAGAATTTAAGCAGAATGTATAAAAGTGATAGTGCCATAACTGCTTCAGGAGATGCTCTCTGGCAGTCAAGATTTTTAGTACATGACAATGTTTTAATCAGGATGAAATGCTCTCAGGAACTAAATTTTTTTGGTTATATTTAATTGAAGAAATATGTTGTTCAAAATTTATGAAAGAATAACAGGTTATAGTAGAAAGAATGCTTATTCACTCATTGTGGTAGGCAGTAAAATACCTTCCCAAAATATCTACAGTCCACAAATATCTAATCCCTCAAATGTAAATTTACATTTTATATATGTTTGTAAAGTAATCATCTTTCGTTACACGAGAAAAACACATTTGAATAATTATAAGACAGTGAAAGTATAATCAAAAGTCCCAGCTGTAGTTTGAAAGGGACATGATTAGATAAGAACCATCAGAAAGATGTAAAGATTGTACATTAGAAGATAAATGAAAAGATAACCCAGATTCTGAAGTTTCTGTTAAGCAGAACAGGAAGTAAATGCCTTTTCCACTAGAAACATCTGAAAAATATTTTAGCTCTCTTTGTGGTTCAATTTTAATCTGATGAGACTTCTTTTATATTTCTGTCCTTTACAACTGTAAAATGATAAATGCAGATTGTTCAAGCCAATTAACTTGTAGAATTTTTTTTACATATTTGGTTTAGTAAACTAACTCAATTATAGCCTTTTCATGATGCAACTACGAGGACACCACATGTCCTAGTTTCTGAGAATAATAAAAAATTTCCACCGGCTTTGTACACATGTATGATGTAGATACTACTAAGGGCCTTGACATTCTAAATAATATTGAAATAAGTTCCTTCTCTTTATTTTCACATTTGAGGATTACTAAGTACCAAAGTTATGTAGAAGGCTAGGGTAAGAATATGGAAATGAAATATGTATCCTAATATTGTAAAGATAATTTATGCCATTTTGAGTTACAGTTTCTAAAGTAATAAAAAATAAGGTAAAACAGAAATAGAAACTCATTGCATTTTATGACTAAAATACCAGCACTTAGTCTACTAATTCTAGGAAAAATTCCCAGAATTATTGTGTGCATTCTAATAATATTTCACTTTATCTTTGTTAGAAAATAGGTAACTAAGCTGGATGCTGGAGGATCATGCCTGTAATCCTAGGTACTCAGGAGGCTGAGGACTGAGGATTCCGGTTCAAAGCCAGCCCGGGCAGGAAAGTCCTTGAGACTCTTATTTCTAATAAATCTCTAGTAGACCGGAAGTGGCACTATGGCTCAATCGGTAGAGCGCTCACCTTATTGCAAGAGCGCAGGGACAGCTCCCAAGCCCAGAGTTCAAGCCCCATGACTGACCAAAAAAAAAGAAAATAGGTAACTGTAATATGAAAACTCCAAGTTCATAATAAATTTATACCTCCCTGGTGAAAGGATCTGCTAAACTATAACATTCTTGATTTCCAGCTCAAAATATTAGAAATCATATTCTATCGCATGACTCAACACTGTACTGCTTGGGGACCCCATGTCTGTTTAACACAGTCATACTGAAAGAATGACCTGCTCAATTCCTGATGAAAACGCACTGCAGGTGTTACGGACCAATCATTTCCACATTGTGGCTCACCTAAATTGTTTACCATTAGAGGTATTTTGATTGCTTTTTAAACCCAACATTTTGACAGAAATATATTACTTTAAAATGTTATTAAAGCAAGAGTGATATAAAAATCACCTTTGACTCCAGATAAATATTTTACCTTTCATATACCCAAAAATGCAGTCTGACCTAAAAATCATAGACACCAAGATCTAAGCATGAATTAAAGACTCTCCAACTTGTGAATACAATTGGTTTAAAAAGACATCAATACTACTGCATTTTTCAAAATGTCTTATGATAATGATAATGATGATGATAAACTATTAACACTTGCAAATAACTCATATTCTTGGTAGGAAGATACAAAACACAAGATTTATCCTAATCATTTTAAAAGACCTTTATTTATACTACAAATTCCCTCTTATAATTATAAAAGTTCTAAAACTAACTGAAGTACATAGATACAAAGGAAATAATTTAAATGCATCATCTACATTCAAAGGTCTGTGTTAATAGAAAAGAAAATTTATACTAAAAATTTGCTTACCAAATTCACTTATATTCTTTTATTCTATTTCATTTACTTTCATAAATCTGGGTTTTCATTAAATGATGCATAAAAAGCCTATATACCTACTTACATTTTCAGTTATTAACAATATTTTTTTCAGAAATATCTTTAGCTATATAGTCAATGAACTGAAATAATACTAAAATTTTAAAGACTTTTCAGAAATTTAGGACTGACTCTAGGATGTTATTTATACTGGCAAAGATATCCAAAAAGCCATATCTGTTAAAGTTGCGATAGTTATTTCCATAAAAGATCCATGAGGGAAGATCCCTTTGCATTTACAAAACAACTTCAAATGCATCCACAATCTGGATGTGACACATGTTATTGTTTGTATGTTTGTGAAATGTATATCTAACAACCATATACACAATACTGATTTTCAGTCATTATGATGGGATTTTCAAACCTAATAAATACGGGGTTGATTATCTCTTAGTGAGAATAGATATAATCTTACAAAGAAAGTTATTTTCAACAGAAATCCGGAAAGAGTTTATCCACCTGCTGTTTCACAGGAATAACCAGAGAGTAATACTTTTTTGGTCAGGTCGGTCAAATGCATTCCATGAGTATATCTAAAATGTATTACCAATTTAAGAGGTCAAATACATATTTTGTACTGACAATCATATTACAGCAATAACTTACTACCTAACTATTTCTGTATCTTCTTACCTAACTATAATAAGAGCTGAATGCGGTCTCTTATATAACTTAATGTTGTAAATGCTTTGATTATGATGATGTTATTATTTGTACAGAAATATGGTTCCACTGAAATGACATGACAGAACACTGATAAATAAACATTGCAACACAGTTAGCTCTTTTCAGCCTCAACCTGTCCACATTGGCAAGCAACATTGCAACAGTACATGCACACATATACCCATACACACATGTGCACACATGTACACACACATATACATGCATGCTAAATTCAGGGTTTATTATACAAAAATGTTCAAATAAAATATTAGTGATTAGAACAAATGATAAATTTTCTTATTACAAAATAATACACAATCCAGGGACCACGGGTGTTACATTTTACTTGTCTTGCCACATGTGACCATTGCATTTATTTTAATTAATTAATTAATTCATTTGTTTGGTGCTAATACCAAGGCTTGAACTGAGGGCCTGGCTCTGTCCCAGAATTTGTTGTTTGTTCATTTTACTTTTCTCAAGGCTAGCATTTTTACCGCTTGTACCATAGTTCCATTTCTAGCTATTACTGATTACTTTCAAATCAGAATCTAATGATTATTTTTTGCTTGGTTTGGTTTCAAAACACAATAATCAGATTTCATCTTTCTGAATAGCTATGATTAAAGACATGAGCCACCAGTGTGGCTTCTACTTTTTCATCTATAGTTATCTAATGCATATGCTTTGACTTAAGACCATGATATAATATAAGAGAACTCACTATTGAACATATGAGCTTTAAGAGCTTTCTAATAGTTCCATTATTTATTGTTACCCAACATTAGAAAAAACTGTATAATACAGTAGTAAAATAGAAGTCCTTTGTAGGACTACTTAAATTCCTTGTTTTTTTTTAAAGACACTTGTTTTCATCTAAAAATGGAGGCCTGTTTATTGTCTTCATGTGATTTTCATGATTAAAGGTGCTTAATTAGAAGTCAAAGTGTATTTGTAGTCTTGGCTATCAATTAAATCTCACCTTTTCTTCTTAGAGAATATAATGATTAAAACAATAGTTCAGAATTAGCAAGCAATAGTTCAGGTTCACACTTCCAGCTCAAGTGGATCACCAGTAAGTAATGCTCAATATCATTTTCCACAAAGTTTTGCCTCAGATACAATCGGCCTGCGTTCTCTAGCTGCTTTCCACCCTGGACGTATTCCTTCATTGTACAGGAAAAGTGTGATTCAACTGATTTCAGTCAAATCTGTTAATAGAATCATTAAGGATTTACATTCTTGTCAGTAATTTGGTCAAAGCTATGACTCTTTATGTAGGCTACTAAAAATGTATTTACTAATTTCAAGTAAATACATACATTATATATCCATCTTTTTTAAAAATTAAATTTTGTTTGTTCCATAAATTGATCAGAGGTATGGATTTTGTGGCTAGCTAATTCATTGCACATCTGTCTCTCTCTTCCTTTCTCTTTCATGGTTCTCATAGATAATATGATTGCTCTATAATTATCCTAATTTAGTTTGCTTTTATATTTTTGGTTGCAAAATTTCACTTTCTGCTCTGCCATTTCTCAAATCATTTAAATAGAAGTTATTATTTCATATTTTCTCATTCCTAGAATAAGCTGCACATGAAGACACCACTGGTCCTCATTTTCAGTCTGTACCTTTGAATATGGAGGAACATCTTTCCTCTGCTGTCCATCAATTCCCTGTTCTCCAGTTAGAATAATTTAGAATATTAAAAAGGCCAAAAGAGAATATAAGTCATGGTGAAAAAACAGACGCAGAAAATTCACTGGATATTTCTTACCAGTTCAACCTACGTGAAATGTTAGGGAAATACATGGACACTTCATTCCCACTGACACTCAAAGTCTCTGGTTAGGCAACTCTGATGAAGATGAGAAACAAGATGAACAAGTGAGGAATGGTATCAATTGCAAGAAAAAAAATGGAGAAGGATCCAAGAAAATTTCTTCTTTGGGCTGCCAAAAATAATCGGCTTACTACAGTGCCGAGACAACTTTCCAAAAATGCCACTCATGTGAATACGAGGGATGATGAAGAGTATACCCCTCTTCATCGGGAAGCCTACAGTGGACACTTAGACATTGTTCATGAATTGGTGGCTCAAGCGGCACATGCAATAACTGTAGATGGCTGGACACCCCTGCACAGTGCATATATGTGGAATAATACCAGAGTGGTTTCTTACTTACTTCATCATGGTGCAGATACCAATGCTAAAACTAAAGGCCTCTTGATCCCCTTGCAACTTGCTGTGGAGAATTGAGAGAACAAAGATATGCTGGATCTCCTTCTGTTGATCCATTATGTCAAACCAGGCCTGAAGAACAACTTGAAAGAAACTGCTTTTGATATTGCCTGAAGGATAAATATTATCACTACCTCTTTGAAGTTGGGGAATGCTGTATAAATTGTTCTCTTAAGTCCTAATGGTTCAGTTAAGTTTCTTAAAATTCAAAAATGTCAGTCCATCCTTTGTGTCCATACAAAATATTTTCGCAATCCAAATATCAGCAATATCTTTTTTTGGTCGGTTGTGGGGCTTGAACTCTAGGCCTGGGCGCTATCCCTGTGCTCTTCAGCTCAAGGAGAGTGCTCTACGGCTTGAGCCACAGCTCCACTTCCGGTTTTCGAATGGTTCGATGGAGATAAGAGCCTCATGGACTTTCCTGCCCGGGCTGGCTTTTAACCACAATCCTCAGATTTCAACCTCCTGATTAACTTGCATTACAGGCGTGTGCCTCCGACTCTTACTGTAAAAATTCATGGATTCCGTGGAATTCTTCCAAGTGAATTGGCTGCCTTTGATGTCAAAATGTATTGAAGAGGTTTTATATATATACTGATTTCTGCAGAGTTTGTGACTTTTTTTAATCAGAAATAATTTTACGTTATCTGTTGAAATGAGCAGTACAGAAACTAAATTATTTCTGGTCATTGTCTGAAAAAAAGTATATTTTAAAATATTCTATATTCTATGTTTGTATAATGTCTATAATCTATTTTATTTTTCTGAGATATACTTTGAATTCTACATTGTTTTATAATATATAGATTCATTAATGTGTCCTTTCAGATTGCATTTCATATAGAAACAGTTTAAGATTCCTTTTTTTCCTAGGTCCTTATAGTATTATATTTCTTTGGGATAAAATGTCAATGTTGTCTAATTTCAAAAGTTTTGTAAAAGTTATGTAAAAGGTTTTGTAAAGGTCTTTCTAAGGTGAAGATTTCAAACAGTGATGTCAAACTTACTTTTAATTATATGAATTAATTGTTTTGTTACACTTGTAATTTTGTAATCAACTTTTTAATAGTTTTTCATTTCTTGCATCTGAAGAATGAAAAATATGGAATACTTCATAAATTTTCATGTCATCCTTTTGCAAGTGCCATGTTAATCTCTTCATTGAAATTTGTGTATACATGCTGCTGAAGCATGTAGTATCCTCAAAATTTAAGTAGTTAATGATGCAATCTATATACAGGCTTATAACCTGGGGTACCTATTTTTAACAAGGAAACCTTATTGTTCCTAACAATGCTATTGATCTCATTTCCCTATAATTCTGTGAAGAGTGGAAAAAATTATATTTTTCAGTTGAGGGCTCACCTTTGCTATTTTTTTTGTCAATGACTATTTTAAGTCTTTTTCATTTGGGATTTGATCGTACTTTCAAATATTTATAGCTAGGTCCAAAGGTGATTGTTTTTTCAATTACTTATTTATCCAACTGAGTTAGCTTTGTGGAGCTAATGGATTCAATGTAAGCCTTGCTTAAGAGCTACTTCTAAATTTCTGCAGCTGAATTTTTCCAAATGAGATCTTACTGACACAAATATCTACCTGACCCTTTACCCTTCTTCCATGTAGGAACAGACCAACTAGAATATCTTACCCTGACAGTCTAGATTGTCTTACTGGAACAAAACAAATCTTAGTTACAAGGGATCATAGAGAGAAGAACAGTTCAGACAGAACTGTACAGACTCGAACGTATTTTATCAAAATATAATTGTTTTCTATACCTACCATTTCAAAAGTAGCTAAAGCCAAGGTGAAAACATTGTTCATATGCATGATTATCTAATGTCCTGGCTGTCTACCATCCAACCAGGCAGGAACATATGCTACTGCCTTTCTATGACCAAATATTTTCATAGTTGCAGAAGTCCATAAGTTTCTCCTCGTTATTGGGCTTTAAATTGGTAATGTTTTAATCACAATGTTTCCTCTTGCCTACAGGCTGTAAATCTACAAATATTAAAGCTCTAGTTCTAGCTTTATCAAACACTGAGGTAGAGATAATGGAATAATATTTTATTTTTTTTTTGGGGGGGGGGTCCGGTCATGGGGCCTGAACTCTGGGGCTGGGCACTGTCCCTCAGCTCTTCAGCTCAAGGCTAGCGCTCTACCCCCTGAGCCACACCGCCACTTCAGGCTTTTTTCTTTTTGCTTATGTGGTGCTGAGGAATTGAACCCAGGGCCTCGAGCATGCAAGGCAAGCGCTCTACCACTGAGCCACCTTCCCAGCTCCTGGAATAATATTTTAAAACAGAGTTGTCTTTTATAACCTAAGAGAATAATGCAAAACATGTGCCTTTTTATTATCTTATATATAGTCATATATTTTATATTTATATGTGCTGATTTTATATTTTACATGGTGAAACTTACTAGAATTAGTTGATAATTTGACAAATAAATTGATATTTATTTATTCCAATAAGTAGAATTAGAATATAAATAATTAAGTTTAGAATATATATTAGAATATAAAAAGTATCAATGCAATGTCTTCGGTATAAACTTGTGATAAGTTCTAAGTATTCTTGGTCTTCTGAATTCACATGGAAAAAAATATTTTCCTCTAATCTATAAGGGATTTTATTCTGCTGCTCTGTTTATTGTTTTAACTCACTAGTCCCAAACTGTTTTTCTCCCTATTTCTGAAGCATTCCTACTGATTATGCAAAAATTTTGCTGCTATGATGTCTAAAAATATTATTCTTCTGCAGGATCCTTGGGTCCTAGGATCCCAGGTTCCAGTTACCTACATGATCACCTAGGCCCATGCAACATGCAAATAGAAAGTAATTGAAAACCCATCTCAATTTCTCATTTCTTATATTTCAGGGCCTCAATCCCTTGAGATGCAGGAATTAGCAGTAAGCAATTGTGAAATTCAAGGCAACTTAAAATGAGGATGAGATCACAAAATCTGAGAGAAAGAACTGTAACTCAAACTTTCAATTTATAGATGACCAGCTCATATGAGGGAACAAGATCACAAAGTGTCATAAGATTATTTTTAATACCCCCCCTCTATATTAATGAAATATTTCAGTCCAGCATAAGGCGGGCAAAAAATAGTTCCTGGAAGGATAGATTCTTAATTGGTCTACCAAGAACCAGAAATCTTGACTTAGAGGTAAATGTAATTCAGAAAAACTTTAATTGAGAAGATCTTTAGGGCTTCAAAACACTGGTATTTCAGTACAACTTGGTTCTGTGGTATAAAAAGGTTATCACTCTCAAACCAATGATAGCCTCCATTTAATCTCCTGAAAGTGTATTACTTTTCAAATAAACTTTTTAAAATCACATTCGCCAAAATAATATTTGACAATTAGATGATACTTACATTACAAGCTTTTCAAGTGTAGAGAGCATGTTACAATAGAGTTAATTTATTTACCCAGCAGTGATGCCAAACAATTTCAATGATTCATTAAAGTGTAGAAATAGTACCACCCACCATTTGTGTTGTTCATTAGGTGACTTCCAGAAATGTGTTAAACAGATAAGCTTCCCATATTCCAAACCCATAAATTAGGTAATAAAGTAAATGTCATCACTTAATAAGGTACTTTTTTAAAAGTCACAAATAGTTGCCTTATCATATGTTGTTTTATGTTTTCCATATCTGTCTAACATAGTAAGAAATATGACTTTAAGTCTTGAATATGGGTACTCATCAGAGATATGACAAACATAAAATCTGTCTTCTATTTCTATCATATTCCTATATAGTAGTAAATTTTAGTTTTCTTCTTCTTCCAAAATTGATAAGTAGTAGAAAGTATTATCCCATGTAAAATAAAATAATCACAAACCATTTAATAAAAACTTTTATAAAAATTGGTAGTTAGGAATACATTCTAAGCCATTTTCAAACTTTCTTGTTGACTAAAGATGAATCTTCCACATGGATGAGAATAAAATCATGTCTAGATGCTTCATGTATCCAGTCTCACAAATTGTTACTGCAGATGAATGAATTATGGAAATTTAAGCTGACATCAGTTCAAGTATATGCAGGATTGAAACTCCATGGAATGTATATAAACATTTTAAACTATTAATAGACAGTTTCACAGAATGACTATGAGGAATTTGAAACCAGAGAGGAGTAATAGTAAAGACATAGATGAATGAAAAATGAAACAAGGGGCAAGTACATCTAGAATACTCAATGTACATATGTGATAAAGGAAGTGATAAATCTGATATAAATCTTGGAGAGGGAGTTGGTTGAGAATGATGGAAGGAGTGACTCTGATCTAGGAGCATTGGAAAATTAGATGGATATATTTAATTGTAACACACTTGCACAACCTTTTGAAATTCAGTGAAAAACACAACAAAAAACAAAAACACACAAAATCACAACCAAGCAGCAATCTCTAGAGAGTATGAATATGACCTCTCAAAATGTTAAGCAGGTAACGAAGAGCAGTCTTGGGAAAAGCAAACTAAGCTGTTGAAAGAGGGCAGTTAGGGTTAGGGGAGAATTTTGAACAGATTTAAGTAGATTGTCGAAGATTATAAATCACTTACATCTGTTGGAAATATTATCTTTCTTCTGTGAGTTCTCTTTGTCTGAACTGGATACTCCAGTCCTGAGACACACTTGATAGCTTGTGAAGATAGAATGGAAGAAACAAGATCAAGAAACCATTACTCCACTGGAGAGAAAACAATCCTCGATATTTTATCTCATCTCTATTCACTACTCTTTCTTCGTACTTTTAAGTCAATTCATTTTGAAATATATTGTTCTTTCTTTGTTCTGGCAAAGTAATTGGTCAAGGTAATTCCCTAAATATTATTGGCCATTTTTTCCATCATACGGTTTACATGTCCAAGCGAGTCCATTTAACTTCCCTCTTGCGTTTGGTTGACATGAAACAACATCTATGTTAATGAGGAGAAATCTAACGTAAAACTTTGTCTCCAGAAAACCAGTCCAAAAAGCTGTGATCACAAATATTTGTCTTTATTTTTTTTCTTTTACCTTGAAAGTCGTCTTGTGTCTAAAGTGTCCAGAAAAATAAGTACTCCATCACATTTTGGTTCAATTACTTCTAAACTCAAAGATACATTTTGCTAACAAGATGCTTAGACGAAACCAAAAAATACTGCACTTTTATATTCTCTCTTATGACTCTCCTTATATACCATATCAGGAACAGTGAAGTTATTCTTTGCAAAATTATTTCAATAACTTTTTTTCTTTTGGTCTCGCATTTGCTCAACAAGATGCACGGAGGAGAATAGAGTTAAATCACCCATACCTTGAAAGACAGTGTCTGTTACAAAGGACAATGCTTAAATGTCCTACTTCGATGTCCTCCTCTTAGCTCTTGCCAGATTTCCAATTAATCACAGCTACTTGGCTTCAAGTCTAGTGAAGCTGAAGGACTATAAGGCTTCCCCAACTGCTACATTATCAGGATTTCTTTTTCAAAACTCTTTTAAGTTGCTTCATTTGGATGTAGAATTTTTTTCCATGTCTTCATTCAATCTGTTCTGCATTGTAGTGAGCCAAATCGGCTCTGTAAAATCACTTTAGGTTGCAAAAATATTAACACAATGTATATCAAAAAGTTTTTGCCTCCTCCACTGCTGAAGCCAATACACTTAGCTAGGGCTTCTAAGAACACTGTTTTCTTATTTTTTCCATTTGCTCAATTCTTTGCGGAACCCAAAACTTTTTGTCTTATGTAAGAAGAGAAGTCTTCACTATCTCCTGTTAATAAGAATATTATTTTTTGTGAGCCACGTAGAAATGTGAAATCATTGGTTTGAAATATCCAATTAGATTTTTTTTCTGTGTTTCACTGCTTCACGTGCAAAGATATTGTAGAAAGTGTTATAAAAAGAAAAGGGTAAACCCAATACCTTCTTTCATTGTTGAAGGCACTTCCTCCCTAAATATTTTGACCCAAATTATCTTTTTCAGAGTATTACTGTTTGGTAATTGAAGGTTAACTCACAAATTTTGATGTCTTATTTTTTTTTAACTTTGAATTGAAGTTCCACTATAACCTTGTTTCACACAGTGAGAGTATATTTCCTTGGTAAGGACAATTCTCAAGGGAACCTACAGGATTTGCTGCAAGGTTTCTGAGGATTGTTTAGTGTGAAAAAGAGCCATCTTCACCCACATTGCTCCCTCTCTACTAAGTCTCTTTTAATTTCTTTGCATGAAATCCTATTCTCCCAGGTTGTTAAAATTTTTGAATAATTAAAATTTAACTGTCATAACTTTAAAATTCTTTTGAAATTCCTTTATCAGAATCGCGAATTCACCAATCCTAATTACACCTTTACCATAAAAAAGTTAACATGTTGTTTTCATGATATAGTGTCTATGAAACTACTATTTTCCAGTGGCTTTGTTATGCGTATATATGACCATATAAGCTGATGCTGAGCAAAATTAACTCCAAGATTTGGAAACAGGTTTTTGCATTTGTGGGTTTTTTAATGTAATATGTGATTTCTGTTTTCTTTGTATTTTTCCCCCATGGTTTATCCCTGCTGTATTTCATTTTGTCTTGTGTATACATTTACCTTAACTAGGAAGCAAAGAGGAAAAACAAAATTGTGAGACAAAGGACAAAGGAAAAACCAATGCAATAACAATATGCACAAGACAATATGTTTGAAATGTACATTGCAACTTGTGAGGAGTTAAGGGGTGAAGGAAAACTGTGAGAAAAATGAGGGAGCTATAACAAGTTTGAAAAGTTAGGAATTCACTACCTTACAACAACCTTAACCCCATGTACATCACTTTGATACTAAAATTTAAAAAATAAGCTGCATAAAATATAACTTCACTGTACTGATATAGTAAATATTATTCTTTATGTAGTAACTTTTAAAAATCAATACTATTTGGCATCTAATTTCAATTAAATACCCCATTTTTATCAGAGTTCCATCAACTTGAATGTGATCCAACTGGACAATATTTTCACAATGAACTTGGCAATATTTTGAAAAAAGAATAAATGTAGTATTTTCTAATACTAAAACTGAAACCAGTTTAATTCTATGGAAACCCATAACTTTTAAAAGTAAATTAGTTGTTAAGAGGACAGAATATATGTTTTATTCAAAATTCGTATGAGTAATAACTACTCATTTTTAAATTCTCAAAATTCCATACCTGAGAGGTTCACACTACCTGTTTGCATGATATGAAATTCTGGAATAGATGCAGTTTCCAATGGGGTGTTACAGATACCACATTCTGGTAGAGGATAAAACTATGGAGCAGTTGTAATAATTAATTCTCTCATAAATAACCAATTGTTTATCAGAGAGATTATTATTTATTATTTCTATGACCTTCAATCCCAAGATTTATGCCGTAAAGTCATCCTGGCCCAACAATTTCCAACTTGTAGGGTGTATCTTAAAATTCCTTAATTCATATCATGAATAGCTTAACTCTACTGGGAAAATACTACACCTCTGCTAATGTGATGACTCCTTTTTGTGGAAAGAACACCACAACAAACTGGGCTGCTTCATTTTTCCCATAGTGCTACTCTTTTTTAATGAAAATAATGTTATGATTTTTATTTACAGGTTCTTATTATTTATTTTTATAAGAAATGATGAGGAGAAAGGTATAGAAATGGAGGAACAAAGGGTGGAAGTTCACTGCACACTGATGAAAGTGAATTGTACAACTCATTTGTGGAGATGGAAGGAAGGGACTGGGAGTAAATGAGGGAACAGAGACACTGTACAAAAGGAAATGTACTCATTACCTGACTCATATAATTTTATTCCCATTGTACATCACCTTCATAATAATAAAGTAAATAATTTATAAAATTGTATGGTTTGCAGTAGTTTATTCTTATTTTTAAATTCTATTTTTATTATTTGCATTATATTAAAAGCCAGGTGCTGGTGGTTCAAGTCCCCATTCAGAGCTATCCAAAAGATTGAGATTTGAGAATCAAGGTTTGAAACCAGTCAGTGTAGACCATACTTAAAACTGTTATCTACAAATAAACAACAAAACCCAGAACTAGAGTAGTGCCTCAAGTGGAAAAACACCAATTCTGAGCAAAAGAAAAAGCCAAATTCAAAAAAATTACTTGTGGTTTTACATTTTCCAGGTAAAATAATACCTAATTCAGAGCGACAAATCAACAGATGGAATCAAGCATTCTATTTGCTTTCCTATGTTATTCATGATAATTAAATCACTGATAGTGAATAAATAAGCACAAGGTTCATTAGGTCATTACCTTGAAATGAGAATGAAATGTAAATTTTTACAAATGTAATTTGTAAAATGAACTATTTTTCTCTAATATAATTCATACCTTGTGTCCTTTTCTGTTGAATGGGGATTAATAATAGATGTTGTATTTGTAAAATATTATATAATACTATTTTATTATTATTATTTTTTGTGAACATACTGTACAGAGGGGTTACAATTACATGGGCAAGATAATGAGTACATTTCTTATCAAGCATTGCAGCCTCCTCCTTTGTTTACCCTTCACATCCCTTCCCAGCTTCCCCCCCCCCACCAAATGCCTCCCCCCCCATACACCAAAGTTGTAAAGTTCGTTTTTGACATGACAAATTGTACTTCTCATAGTTGCAACGGGTCCACCTGGATCCTTAAACGACGTGTTTTTCCCCATCTCCTCCACAAATTATACCGACATCAAATATAGTGAAAGCAGGGGTTATACTGTGGGGGAGGGACATACAAAGCAACAAAGAAATAATCTTATAAATTCGTTAGAAACAAATTCATGAAAGAAAAAAACATTTAAATAAATATCTAAGGGTTCATTTTCCTAACACATTATCTGACCTTTTCTGCTTGACTCATACATATACTAGATATTGCAAATAAGGGAAACCATGGGCTTGGCTTAGTTCACTTAATATAATTTTTTCCAAGCCTTTCCATTTCCTAACAAATGAGGCAATGTCATTTTTTCTGATGGAGGTATAGAATTCCATTGTGTATATATACCACATTTTCTTGATCCATTCATCTACTGAGGGGCATCTGGGTTGGTTCCAGATCTTAGCTATGGTAAATAATGCTGCAATAAACATAGTTGTGCTGGTAGTTTAATGTGGTCATGTTTGTAAACATTTGGGTCAATGCCCAAAAGTGGGATTGCTGGGTCATAGGGGAGCTGTATGTGAAGACTTCTCAGGAACTTCCATACTGCTTTCCAAAGTGGTTGAACAAGTTTACAATCCCACCAACAATAAAGTAAGGTTCCCTTCTGTCCACATCCCATCCAGCATCTGTTGTTGCTAGAGTTCTTGATTATAGCCATTCTAACTGGGGTCAGGTGGTACCTCAATGTTGCTTTGATTTGCATTTCTTTTATGGCTAGGGAGGTTGAGCATTTCTTCATGTGTCTATTGGCCATCCTTCTTTCTTCTTCAGAGAAGTTTCCCTTTAAGTCATTAGCCCACTTATTTATTGGACAGTTGTCTTTTGAGGATCTGTTGTTGGGGGATTTAATTTTTAGAGCTCCAAGTATATTTTAGTTATGAGACCCTTGTCTGTTATATGGCTAGTGAAGATCTTCTCCCAATCTGTGGGATTTCTATTGATCTTTCTAGCTATGTCTTTTGCCATTCATAAGCTCTGGAACTTCATTCAATCTCATTTTTCCAACCTTTCTTTGATTTGTTGTGTTTCCAGGTCTCTATTCAGAAAATTTAACCCGGAGCCAAGGAGACGTAGGGTTTCTCCTATTCCATCCTGTAAGGTTTTCAGAGAGTCTGTTTTGACATCGAGGTCTTTGATCCATTTAGAGTTTATTCTGGTGCAAGGTGATATAGAAGGATCTAGTTTTAGTTTTCTACAAGTAGTTAACCAATTTTGCCAGTACCATTTACTGAAGAGGCTGTCTTTCTTCCACTCTATTATTTTACCTCCCTTATCGAAGATTAGTTGGCTATAGAACTGTAGGTTCATTTCTGGCTTTTCAATTCTATTCCATTGTTTACTGAGGTCTGTTCTTATGCCAGTACCAAGCTGTTTTGATTACTATGGCTTTATAGTAGAGTTTGAAATTTGGTATTGATATTCCTCCAGCAGTGTTCTTTCCGTTGAGGAGCGTTTTTGCTATTCAGGGTCTTTTATTGTTCCATATGAATTTTTGGATTGCCTCTTCTATTTCCTTGAAGAATGAGGTTGGCATTTTGATAGCTATCGCATTGAATTTGTAGTTAGCCTTGGGATGTATTGCCATTTCCACTATGTAAAACTTTCCTATCCAGGAGCATGGGAGTTGTTGCCATTTTCTAAGTTCTGTTTTGATTTCCTTTTTCAAGATTTAAAAGTTTTCATCATATAGGTCCTTCAGTTCTTTGGTTAAGTTCATTCCTAGGTATTTTATTTTTTGAGTGGCTATTACAAATGGACTTACTTTCCTAATTTCAGCCACACTTTTCTCATTGTTGGCATACAGAAAAGCCATTGATTTTGGGGGTTTAATTTTATATCCTGCTACTTTGCCAAAGTTTTGAATCAGCTTGAGTAATTTCAGAGTGTAGTCTATGGGATTATTAAATACCAGATCATGTCATCTGCAAAAAGGGAGAGTTTTATTTCTTTTTTCCCTATTTGGATCCCCTTTATGTTTGCTTCTTGTCTTATTGCTGTAGCTAGGCATTCTAATACTAGATTGAAGAGAAGTGGAGAGAGTGGACATCCTTGTCTTGTTCCTGAGTTAAGAGGAAATGGCTTTAGTTTTTTACCATTAAGTATAATGCTGGGTGTAGGTTTGTCATATACAGCCTTTATTGTATTGAGGAATGTTCCATGGATTCCTAATTTTTCCAAAACCTTCATTATAAACGGGTGTTGGATCTTGTCGAATGCTTTTTCTGCATCTATTGAGATAACCATGTGGTTCTTATACTTGTTCCTGTTGATATGGTGCATAATATTAATTGATTTGCGTATATTGAACCAGCTTTGCATCCCTGAAATGAATCCTGTTTGATCGTGGTGTATTATTTTTTGGATGAATTGTTGAAGTCGATTGGCCAAAATTTTGTTGAGAAGTTTCGCATCAATGTTCATCAAAGAAATTGGTCTATAGTTCTCTTCCTTTGATGAGTCCCTGCATGGTTTTGGGATGAGGGTTGTGGTGGCTTCATAGAATGTGTTCGGTAGTGAAATTTCTCTTTCAATTTCATTGAAGAGTTGGAGGAGTATTGGTGTGAGCTCTGCTTTGAAGGCCTTGTAGAATTCTGCTGTATAACCATCTGCTCCTGGACTTTTTATTAGCTGGGAGGTCTCCTATTGCTGTTTCTATTTCAATGCTTGATATGGGCCTGTTAAGCTCGTTTAACTCCTCTTGGTTTAGTTTTGGCATGTCAATATTTGCTAGGAAAAGGTACATTTCTGCCAAGTTCTCAAACTTATTAGCATAAAGTTTTGAGAAATATTCCCTTCTAATGTTCTGAATCTTGGTTGTATCCATGGTGATGTTTCCATTTTCCTCTCTGAGTTTATTTATTTCGGTGTGTTCTCTTCTTTTTCTGGTAAGATTTGCTAAGGGTCTGTCAATTTTGTTAATTTTTTCGAAGAACCAACTCTTTGTTTTGTTGATTCTTTCTATAGAGTTTTTGGATTCTAATTCATTTAATTCTGATATAATTTTCTTTCCATCTACTGTATTGGGGTTTATCTTGCTGCTCTTTTTCAAGGAGGTTCAAATGTCTCATTAAATTGGTGGTTTCAGATCTCTCCAATTTGTTGATGTAGGAACTCAGAGCTATAAATTTGCCTCTGAGTACTGCCTTTCTTGTGTCCCAGAGTAGCTGGTAATTTGTGTGCTCGTTTTTGTTGAATAGCATGAATATTTGAATTTCCTTTCTAATCTCTTCCATGACCCACTGGTGATTCAGCAGTGTTTTGTTCTGCCCCCATGTATTACCGGACTTTCTTTGGTTGCTGTTGGTGTTGAGTTCTAATTTTATTCCCTTGTGGTCTGAGAGAATGCAAGGTATAACTTCAATGTTTCTTAATTTGGACAAGTTATCTTTGTGGCCTAAAATGCGGTCTATTTTAGAAAACGTTCCATGTGCTGCTCAGAAAAACTTGTATTCTGATGCTGCTGGGTGAAATATTCAGTAGATGTCTGTTAAATCTAGTTGATCTATGCAGTTGTTTAGATCTGCAGTTTCTCTGTTGAGTTTTTGCCGAGTTGATCTTTCTAGTGGGGAGAGTGGTGTATTAAAATCCCCAACAATTAATGTCTTTGGATCTATGTGGGATTTGAGGGAAAGTAGTGTTTCTTGGATAAATTTGGGTGCTCTGTTGTTTGGCCAATAGATATTTAGAATTGTAATATCCTCCTGAAGGAGAGATCCCTTTATTAGTATGTAGCGATCTTCTTTATCTCTTCTCCCAAATTTTAATTTGAAGTCTATTTTATCTGATATTAGGATTGCAACTCCTGCCTATTTATGGGGGCCGTTTGCTTGGTAGATTTTTTACCAGCCTTGAACATTGAAAATGTGTTTGTTTTTACGGGCAAGATGTGTCTTCTGCAGGCAGCAGTTAGAAGGGTCTTGTTTTTTAATCTAATTAGACAGTCTCTGTCTCTTAATTGAAGAGTTAAGTCCATTAATGTTAAGAGATAGGACTGAGAGGTATTTGGGAGTTCCTGCATGCTATCCACCTTCTTGGGGGCTGCGAAAACTGGGCTCTTCCTATGGTTTTTCGATTCTCAGTTTGGGAGCAGTTTCTTGGCCTTTATTGTGGTCTATTTGGTTTTCTATGTGTAGGACGTCTTTAAGAATCTTTTGTAGTGCTGGTTTGGTGGAGATGTATTGTTTCAGTTTTTCTTTGCTATGGAAGGTTTTCATTTGGCCTCCTATTATGAAGGAGAGTTTACCTGGGTACAGTATTCTTGGTTGATAGTTGTTTGTTTTTAGGGCATGGCAAATATCATTCCAGGCTCTTCTTGATTTGATTGTCTCTGCTGAGAAATCTGAGGTGATTCTAATTGGTTTCCCTTTATAGGTGAATAATGTTTTCTCCTTGACAGCTTTAAGGATGTTTCCCTTGGTCTGAATTGATCCTGTGTGGATTATAATGTGACAGTGGGATGTCCTATTCTGGTCTGGTCTATTTGGAGTTCTAAAAGCTTCTTGTATTTGAATAGACCTATCTTTTTGCATGTTTGGGATGTTCTCTGCTAGGATCCTGTTAAACAAATTTCCTAGACCATTAACTTCTGTTTCTAGGTGCTCCTCTACACCCATTATCCTTAGATTAGGCTTTGTGATTGTGTCTTCCAAATGTTGGATACATCTCTCATGTTTCTTGGATTTGTCTTGGATGGTTGTATGTTCTTTCTCTATAATGTCTAGGCTGTCTTCAATCCCCGAGATTCAATCTTCTCCATGACCTAACCTGGTGTCGAGACTTTCTACTTTTTTATTTCTTTTCCTTCTAGTTGGTCAGGTTTGATGGCTTCAAATTCTTTGTTGAAGCTTTGTTTTAGATCTTGTATGAACGTCTTTACTTCCTTAATTTGGTGTTCATTGCTTATTCTCAAATCACTTAGTTGATTGGTTATGGTTTCCTTGAACTCCCATTCCTTCTGTTGGTTTCCATTCAGCATTCCCTTTGTGGTCTCCCTGACTTCCTTCAGCTCTTTGTTAATGGATTCCATGAATGCCTTTAGTGATCTTTGTGTATTCTCATCCTGTCTCTCAATTTCTGTATTACTCTTTGATTAGCTTCCTCCCGTTCATGTGATTCCTGTAGTTCTCTTTGAGTGTTCTCAGCCTGCTCGTGCCATTCCTGCCTTTCTCTTTGAGTATTCTCAAGCTGCATATGCAAATCCTTTATTTATTTTTGAGTAGCTTCCTCACGCTTATGATCGTCCTGTATAAACTTTTTGATTCCCTCCTCTCTCTCCCTATCATGCTCATACAGAGTCCTTTGTATGTTTTCAATCTTTCCATTTATCATGTTTGCCAGAAGTATTTGTAGAGCTATCTCGGAACTCTCCTCTGGATTATTCATTATCTGTTCTGTCCCTTGGTTATCATTTGTGGGAGTTGAGATACCCGGACTTGCCATTTTTCTTGTGCTTTTCCGGCTTACTCTGCCCATTTAAGATGAAATTTATACCAGTTTTGTTCTAGAACACTATCTTAAGGCATGCATCAACCAAAGTCTGTATTTGCACAGTCAATAGTCTGCAGATACAATCTAGTTCAACAGATACATCTATTCAACATCAAGCAACTGTATATTAATGGGCTAAGAACCGCAAAGAAGAATTTGGTAAACCAGAAATTATTAGGTTTAGGAAGAGATGTGGCTAAAAAATAGGAATAGAGTGATGTGGGAAGGTACAGAGAGTTTTAACTAAGTCCTAATCTCAAAGCAGAAAATAGGTTGGTTAGGATGAAAGTAGAGAGAGAAAAAAAAAAGAAGAAAGAGAAAGGGAACAAAAAGAGACCAGAAAAAATAGAAAGGTAAAAATTAAAAGATTATACAAATTCGAAAACAAACTGATCAGAGAAGAACAGGAATATAATGAGAGAAGGGGAGGGATATAAAGGAGATATGAAAAAATTAAAAATAAAAATACTTAAAATATTATATAAGTATAAAGAGGTACTACTGCTATTAAGGAATTTAAGTCTAAGAGGCTTTGAATTGAGTAATAAATTTGTGGATTAAGTGTGTACACAATGTGGGATAAGGTCTAATAATCGACTACGGGTTTATCTGAGGATGAGCAGAACAGCAATTAAGTCACATAAAAAACGAAAGAGAAGAACAGGTGGAAAGCATAAGAAAGAAAGAAAAAAGATCAGAAGTTCAGTAGAGCTAAACAAAAAAAAAATAGGAAGAAAAATGCACACCCACTTATACCCCTAAAATAAAATTCTAAGAGGAAAAAAAAATTACCAGAAATCAATTTTTTTTTCAAAAAAGGTAAAAATTAAAGAATTTTAAAAAATTTTAAAGAAAAAAAAATTTTTTTATAAAATGTACAACAACAAAAAACGTTCTTTGATTTTTTTTGGAAGGGTTGGGAAAAATCCTGTGTCTCCCTTGTGTCCATAACAATCCTCTTGTTGGAGTCTCTGGTCTGCTTGTGTTCCTGTGGCTTGGTTGTTTACTTAAGTCAGTTTCTTTGAACAGGCAGAAAAATTCTCTAGGATCCTCCTCCCAGCTTAGTTCAATGGGAGGAGATGGCTTTTTCCTCGAGTTTCGAGATGCTGTAATGAGGCTAGGTTCTGGGTAGAGTTGAGGCCTTTCAGCAAACAGTAGCTTTTCCCGGGGGCTGGTTTGTGAGAAACTCACAGAGCCCAGCCTGGAGCTACTCTCAAGGTTTCTGTTTACTGAATTTCAGTTGGTTGTCCAGGCTGCTAAAGGGAGGGGCAGCCTCTGCCTCTGATTAGCTGGTGAAGAAAGCCACTCCTGGGCTGGCGCCTGAGCTGGGTGACTTTTCACTGGGTAGAGCTGAGTCTGGCAGGTCAGGTTAGCTCCTGTGACCAGCTAAATGACTCTACTTTACTTCCAAGGCCTGAGTTGGAGCTAGCAGCTCCGCCAAGTTTTGTTGATATCCAATATGGAGATCTCCGGTACTGTCGGGGGGGGGGGGGGGGAAGAGGGGTGGCCTTCCCTCCTCTGCTCCCTCAGAAGGAGTGAGGATATCAGGTTTCTACTCATGCCGAGTCTTGGTTCCTGGGTCATCTCTGGTCTGGGAACTGCAGGATGAAGATGTCCGCTCCTTGTTGGTTCTTGCTGGTGTTGAGTGGAATCCGCTCACCCCACTGCGTTTGGCTCCTTCATCCTGGACTCTCTGTGATTCAGGTATGGCGTCTGAGGTTGCTGCCACCACCGCTGCTGCTGCCACGTTGACTGCTGGCAAGTGCTTAGGGCTGTCACCTTGCCTGTATTTTCTTTCTCTGGTCTAACTCTCTGTCCTGTGAAGGCACACTTGGTGTGATTCTCTGGCTTAGGACTGTTCACTGGAACTCTAAAACTGCTTTCTATGCGAGAGCTTGTTTAGCCTCCAGCTTCTCCTCCACCATCTTTTCAACATGTATTGTGTATTTTCTTGAGTATAAGATGACAGATATAACTGCGATGACCTAGGTGACGACCTGTTCCCATGAATATAGAATTGCCTATGCATTCCCCATACTAGCTTATATCCAGATTGCACAGCACAGGAAAACAGGTCTAATGATTGGCTTCTCACATCAGGGTGAATTTTTAGAAGTGTTGGGATTTGAACTTTGGACTAGGAGGCCCAACTGCCCAATGGGTCCACATGAGCACACCAGCCTGTGAGCCACTAAGGAGCTGGGTCATTCCCAGGAACAGAGATTGAGCCCCAGGAAGGCCACAATAATCCTGAATACATCATTTAAACATGGGATTTATATTCTCATCCGTTTTGGAAGGCCTCGTGCATTGAGTGTAGTTATTCTGTTTTGTGTGCTATTCATGGATATATTGTGTATTTTCTTGAGTTTATGATGACAGGTATAACTGGACTGACATGGATAACAACCTATTCCCATGGCCTCATGGTAGCCCATGCATTCTCCATCCTAGCTGAGACCCAGGACTTGCACAGGAAAGGAAAACAGGTGCAATGATTGGCTTCTGACATCAGGATGAATCTTTTGGCACTGCTGGGATATGAACTCGGTTCCTAGCAGGCCCAACTTACGAATGGGTCTATGTGAGCACACTGGCCTGTATAAGCCACTAAGGAACAAGGCCATTTCCATGACCTGAGATGGAGACCCCAGGTGGGGGGGGGGGCAGGAGGTGGGCACACAGCAGTCATCCATTCATAAGTTGAAGGTAGTATACAAATAAGTATATGTTTGCATAGAGTAAGAGAGACCATGACCTGTGATGGAATCCAATCTACCATGTGTCTATTGATTTTGGATATTTCCAGATGTCTCTATTTCATGATTGTCATGATTATTGTCACGCTTAATCAACACTTTTTCACAAATAAGCGATACCCCATGAGTCTTGCCTAACATTTCCTACTCACGTCATGCAGGAACTACTCACTCAAGGATGAGATCGATTGCATTCCATGATTTTCCTGGTCCAGAAACCAGTATATCAGGATTTCCCGCCATTGCCTTATCATTGCGGGAGCTTAATTCAAGCCTCAGGCGTGGAAAACATACTCCTTATATACATTTTAAAGATGAGATTTATACTTCCATTCAGATGTTGAATACTTATCGTGTGTGCTGTGGTCAGATTTAAACTTCCATACAGATGTTCAGTCCATATTGTGTTTGGTGTGGTTATTCATTTTATTTCTTGTTTTATTCATTTATTTACTGTTTGTTTTATTGACTCTGATGACACCTATACCATTTATTACATTGTTTACATCCTATCACATACCATCTAGATTTGTTGATGTGTACTCCATCATGCCTGACACCCAGGGCTCTCCCAAAAAAGGAAAACCTATGTCACACTCAGCTTCTTAATCCAAAATCAAATTTTTGGCTATACTGGAATCTGAACTCAAGGCCAAGCAGGCCAAATTCATGAATGTGTGACTGTGAGCACAGCAGCCTCTAGCCAATGAAACTGTCAGGTGGTTCCCAGGCACTGAGATCGAGCCTCAAGTTGGGACAAAACAGCAATACATGGATAGGCAGACAGTCGTACACAAATAAATATATATTGGTAAAGAGTGCCAGATCCGTCTATCTATGATTGATATCTACTACATTCCTACCAACTCTTAGGTATTTTATATTTCCATTGAAATAATATTATTCTTTTCATGTTTAATAAACTATTAAGATCAATCAGCATCCTAGAATTATTGCATCCATTTTAGACTAGACAAATACAGGAACTACTCTTTCAATCGGTGTTCTTTTGCATAAGAACAAGTCTCTTGTGATCTCCTGCCATTGGTAGGTGTAAGGATCAGGATTAGAACCCAGGGCCTATGTTGACATGTTGGATTATGGCTTCCCTGATAGCCTGCCAGCCATCAGCAATGGCAGGTCAGGTCCACTTTGCAATCGTGTCATTCAGACCCAGGATGGTCACTGTGCAAAGAAAAACTTGTAAAAACCCTTAAACCTCTACAGCTCACCACTTCTTGTGCTGACCCACTTTTTTTTTCTTCCTGCAAGCCCACTGGGCCTCGGGTGCCAGGGTTGGCTGTGGGTCTAGAGGCTGCACCCCAGGCTAAGATGATCGAAGTTGAGGCAATGTTGCCAAGA